>NW_020837956.1:37528982-38012716 GCF_003676395.1 Aethalodelphis obliquidens
TATATATATATAAAATTTCCTAAGCTGATGTTTATTGTGCCTTTTTTTGGGTTTATTTGAATTCTTAAATTATTATTATTTTTTTGTCTTCACAGTCACAAACTCGCAGAACCCCAAGTCTATCGAGTCTCACTTCCCAGGATTCCAGTATTGAAATTTCAAAGCTTACTGATAAGGTGCAGGCTGAGTATAGAGATGCCTATAGAGAATATATTGCCCAGATGTCTCAGTTAGAAGGGGGCACGGGTTCCACAACAATGAGCGGCAGGTCTTCTCCACACAGCGCATATTATATGGGTCAGAGTTCATCCGGGGGCTCCATTCACTCTAATCTAGAACCAGAGAAAGGGAGGGATAGTGAACCAAAGCCAGATGATGGAAGGAAGTCATTTTTAATGAAGAGGGGAGATGTTATAGATTATTCCTCATCAGGAGTTTCCACTAACGATGCCTCACCCCTGGATCCTATCACTGAAGAGGATGAAAAGTCTGATCAGTCAGGCAGCAAGCTTCTCCCAAGCAAGAAGTCCTCAGAAAGGTCAGGTCTCTTCCAGACAGATTTGAAGCTGAAGGGAGGTGGGCTGCGCTATCAGAAACTTCCAAGTGATGAAGATGAGTCTGGGACAGAAGAATCAGACAATACTCCACTGCTCAAAGATGACAGAGACAAAAAAGCTGAAGGGAAAGTAGAGAGAGTGTTGAAGTCTCCAGAACACAGTGCGGAGCCTATTAGAACCTTCATTAAGGCAAAAGAGTATTTATCAGACGCCCTCCTTGACAAAAAGGACTCATCTGATTCGGGAGTGAGATCCAACGAGAGCTCTCCCAATCACTCCCTTCACAATGAAGCAGCTGATGACTCCCAGCTTGAAAAGGCAAATCTCATAGAGCTCGAAGATGACAGCCACAGTGGAAAACGGGGAATACCACATAGCTTGAGTGGCCTGCAAGACCCACTTGTAGCTCGGATGTCCATTTGTTCAGAAGACAAGAAAAGCCCTTCCGAATGCAGCTTGATAGCCAGTAGCCCTGAAGAAAACTGGCCAGCGTGCCACAAAGCCTACAATCTGAATCGCACACCCAGCACTGTGACTCTGAACAACAACAGTGCTCCAGCCAACAGAGCCAACCAGAATTCTGATGAGATGGAGGGGCTTAGGGAGACGCCCCAAGTCATCTTGAGGTCTGGTTCCAGTTCCCACTCAACTGCCATTCAGAATGAAAATCTAAAAAGCATGACGCATAAGAGAAGCCAGCGTTCAAGTTATATGAGGCTCTCGAAAGATTCTTCAGAGCTGCACGCAGTAGCCTCTTCTGATAGTACAGGCTTTGGAGAAGAAAGAGAAAGCATTCTTTAAGAAAAACAAGCAACTTTAAGAAAAACAAGCAAAAGCAGAATAGTGTTACTATAATCCCTGTGACAAGACTGACCTGAGTTTTATGGTGAATCCATCCACGCACACCACCTGTACATTTCACTCACAAATAATTAACGGATGAGAAGGTCTTTGGCAAAAGAGACGTACACTGTACAACAGAGGGAAGTATAAGATAGCCTGGTCCATCTGTCAGCCCCCATTGTCTTTGTACTTAGCAGCTTAAAAACCCAATGTTGTTATTGCACCTTTCGTTGGCATATAACTGCAAGACAAGATGAGTATAAAGATAGGTCAGAAGTAGTTTATTAAATATAAAGGGCTTAATTCGCCAACAGAAATTAAAAGCTAGAGACCCCTTTCGTAGAACATTCATTCATTAAATATTTGAGGGAAGACATGATGTTAAATGAACCAGAAGCACATTTTGCTCTTAAGGGGTGAAACATAAGAACTTACAGCTTATGGAATAGCCTAGAGACCAAAGGTTAATGCTCTGTAAGTTGCAAACCGGTGTTCTGTATAATAGACAAATTGCTTATCAAAGAGTTTTTAAATTTTAAGTAGAAAATATAAAGAGGGCTTTAAAAATTGGTAAGAATGTGAGTCAACAGTGCCCAAAGTAGAGCCCCAGTAACTGGGTCATTGTGAGCTGCTAGGAGAGTGGCCCAAGGAGAGGGGCCGATCACCTTCCTATGACCTGGATGCTCTTCTCTCCAGATCCCAGACCTGGCTTCAAGCACCATCCACCTGCCCGAGAACCCGCCCTGGTCTACTCTGTAGCTCCTTTAAATTGTGTGCTCAGCTTTCCTTAGTGAGCCGAGCGATGAGAGGAAAAAAATGAATTCTTTCTCTGGGAGAATCAGGGAGACATGGATAATAATAGGCACTAAAAATCTTCATGGAATGGGAGACTGAGGACATAACTATAGCAGAAGGGTCAGTGACAGTTGACAAGTGACAAGGAAATATTTAGTTAGGGAAACCAAAATCACTGCCTTCTATACCAGGGCAAGGTTTATCTGCTTCACCTGTTCCTAAATCGGCATGTTAATTCTGGGGGAGGTTCATAAGAAATACTTGTAGACAAAAGTTTAAAAACATGTAACAAAGCAGGAGTAAAAAGAAGATAAATCTGGGTGTGACTTTTCATTTACTGTTAGCAGAGTTAAGAGAATGATCACATTTAACTATTGTGTGGACTAGAAATTTACCCTGGCATCATGTATTGACATTTTTTTGGTCATTTTAACATAGCTTACTTATGTAGAACAATTTTGGTAGTATATCTTCAGTCACAGATAAGATTGTAGGTGGTGAGATCATAGAGGAGCAGTTACCTAAATTTAACGTTTACATTTTTGATGTTTTTCACTTACTGGATTTTTAGTATGCTGAATAGTTTATCTACTTGACCAGTCATTGCATTAAAAAGTTGCTCTTTTGGGTTTCATTGCCTTGATGTTTGAGTGTAATCTAACATTTTCATAAAGTGTTTATTTTGCATGACCTTAACAAATGTTTTAACCAATTAAAAAAGAAGGCAGGATGTTGTTGACATTGTATGTTGAAATGTTAACATTTTAGTACTTACAGTGTTTATTAGTCTGCAGTACTGTGTAATTAGTAATTATTTCGGGGGCGATACTTTGTTCCTTTTCAGGTGAGTAGATGCAGCTTAGTATCACTGTAGTGTATTCTTTATTCTGTTTGTGAAGTTAATACCAGAGTATTAAGTGTACGGATAGATTTAGAAAACAATAAAAAAAAGTTGCATGCTATTCTGAGTCATGAATTTTTATTCACTATAGTGATGATGATTCACAATTCAATTAAAAATAAAAAAGTAATTTGTGTGTTTGTTTTGTCAGAGGTCTAAAGTTCATTAAAGACGTTCAGGTGCATGTAGCGGTCGTGCAGCTGCAGGAGTGTTCTGAGCTGCTCTCTCTAGTCTTTCCGAGACAGCGTGGCTCAGTGCCTGAATGGTGCCTTTGTGAAGCATTAGGGCCCACGGTACAGCTCTGTACCGTGCATTTGTGTAACTACAAGAAGTAGGTTTTCCAGATCCTGGGAGGGTATCAATTTAGTTGTTGTATGAACATTCTGGAAAAGTTTGCTTTTTCATAGTGTTTTAGAAATTGACAAACCAGATGGGTTATTGAGTCACACCATCATCCCTTTGAATCTGTGTGTCTATGTGCATGTATATCTGTATCTATTTATAATCCATAGCTCAGCCTAACTCTCACATATGCAAAACTCTGCTTTAAGCTGGGTGACAAATGACGGAAAAGAGAATTGGTGCTCTAAATTTGCTAGTCCCTTAGCTTCTGCCTCAGAGTCTTGCCATGTTTTATAGACCGTTTTGCCTTTACTTTAAGCCGCCGATAGTTCTGTTCATGTACCATAACGTAGGCCAGATCCATTCACCGTGGACGTATGGAGTGGTACCTACGAGGACAGCCTTTCAGTAGGAGAGACTAGAGAACAAGCTGTTGCTCTCTCTCGACTGATATAACTTTCAGGATGCTGAGCATTTAAGGATCAGCTCTCAGATTTGGAGAAATGTAAAATTCATAATAACCAACGTTTTCAATATTAACAGGAAAACTTGTTTTTGTCTTTTATTTTTATTTATTTGAGTTTTCTATAGCAGTCAGAATCATTTTAATTGCCTAGCCAAATAATTTTAGAAACTTACTTGCTAAAATTCTTCGTCTTAAATTGAGGACTCTTTGGATCACTTGCATGTTATAGTTCTGAGTGAAATATACTTGTAATCAGGATTTTTTTTCTTACAAATACTAACCATTAGAAAATATTTTCGAATGAAATTACATCCTTTATGCTTCTGGCTAAAATACTAAATTTAAAAGGTTTTAAAACTACATAGATTTTGGCTGTACCAGGAATTCTCAGCCTATTTAGAGCTTAAAAATCCCTGAATTCCTGGTTAACCCTTGAGTAAATCAGCGTTACTACCAGGAAAAGAGAACCAGAGGGCACTGTGCTCTCTACGAATGAGTGACATTGAGGGAAGAAGCAGGTAAATGGGAAGGAGCAATGAAATCAACTTCTTTGACAAACACTTGACACTGAACATCTAGGCTCCTTCGCCTCCTGCCCTTCTAGAACCGTGCTGACACTTGGCAGAAGGGAAGAAACAGCCGAACAGCCGGGGAGCCTTTTTTGCTTTGGGTGGGGGTGGGGCTGGACCAGCCTGGGTGGGCTGTCTGGAATGACTGCATTTTTAATTTCCAGGTTGTGGTGCCCCTTACCCTTCCCTACCTCAGAATTCTGAGCATAGACTATAATTATGCAGATGAATTGAAAAATAGAAAGAAATTGATCTGTAACTGAGAGCCTGCACTTGGATGGTCTTTTAATGTAATGGCTCATCACTTGAGAAAGGTTGAGAATCCTTGGTTGAGACTGATTGACTAGAAAGAGAATTTAAAACCTTACATATTTTAAACCTTTCATGCCTAGGAAGAAAATGCTGCCCTTGAGATAGATAGATCTTCAGAGGGATCCAGTTTAAGCTAAGGTATGTAAAAAAATAGTTTTCAAAGTAATTAGTTTTAAGCCGCCGTTGAAACAGTTCTCACCAGTTAGAGAATTTACATTCTCACCACTTTAAGAAATAGAGTTAAGTAAGAAATATCTAAAACAGTTGCTAGAAATCAACCACTGTCACCTACATGGTCAAAGCTTTTTAAGTAAAATCACTGGTAAAGCACCGCCTTGGTTAACACCAAGTCTGCTGTGCCCAGGTCTGTGGGTGAGAGGTTTCCTAAAGGGGCCTCCCAGCACTTGGAGCAGAAGACTCTTTGGATAGGCCTGGCTGGCTATGTGGTGAGCTCTATCCTGAGTTTCCAGTTACAGTGAGGCATTAAGAAAACAAAGAATTTTTAAGAATAAAAGGATCAGTTCAGAAGGAAGAGCAATTATTTACAGACTGTTAGTAGGATGATTCCTTAAAAGTCAATAAAAATGCCAGTGATTTGACCTAACTGGAGTGAGGACCAACCAAAATTGGCCAAAAGTGTGAATTACAGCAATACTGTACAAGAAAGGCAGTGGGACTGTTTTAAAGTCCACAGAATATTCTGACAATGCCGATACAGGATAACCAACAGTCATCTGTGTACGAAGAGCACGCTTAGGTCCCTAATCTCCTGGGCTTAATGTGCCTGTGGAGGGTTATTTACACCAGGGATATATATTACAAGCCCTTAGTTTTTGCCGGGATTTAACAAAGCACAAAACAATCTATCAAACAATTATTAGAACTTGAATAAATGAAATTTTACTTTAAAAAAGAGTATAGAACTACATGCTTCATATTATTCAAATTAAGGAGTTGTTTGAAATAATTAAGATTGTCTTGATTACCCACTATCATTTTCTAATTTTAACATATATTTCATACTTATTTACCTCATTTCCTTTCAAGGCAAGAAGGGCTCTAGATCTTAGTACCCTGCCCATAGACCATTCCTCCTCACAATTCGGTTACCTTCTCCCAGTTGCTGGCTTCCTCACCAGACACAAGGGGGTAATGAAGATTCTATCTGCCACTCAGTACGCCTGCTATCCAGTCGACTGAAGAAGAGACTTGTTCACCTCGGCCAGTTTTCTTTGTTCCAAGTAGTTGTAAAATTTGAATTCATTTTAATGAAGTGTTCCTTTTGTAAAATTTTAGATAGAAGCCCAAATGTATAGCAAAACGCATGTAAATAAACTCTACATAACCTGACATTTCATATCTTATAGCATCTTCTTGGTCAAATGTCTAATAAAAATTTAGATTGTTATTTTCAAATTACCATAGTTCCTGACACTTGCACTTTTTAGCTGTGTTTCTGAGAATTTGTAGACTGTATATTGTTATACTTAATGCGAATTTAACTCTCTTTATTTTTAAAGAATTTATTTGCTTTTTGAGTTCTTTGTGTTTTTTTCCCTCTATCTTTTACCTGGGTTCTTTTCTCTCTTTTTGTGTCTTAAGTTTTGTATCGGTTGTCATGTATTCATCCATTTTACCATAAAACATTCTTCAGAGCATTAGGATGGGAAAGAAACCTCAAGAAAGGCCAAATCCTGGATTTCACATAGCCAGTGGACATTCAGTCAGTACTTGATGAGTGAATAAGGTATACCTAAACTAGGAGAGTCTGCCCACACATTGTAAAAATGCTGAATGCCTTCATACTGTGTGTGTGTCTGTAGTTCCTTACAGGCCCCGCCCTTCCCTATCACTTTATAGCCACCTGCTACCTGTCTGGCCCTATAAGCTTTTCAGCTTATGACTCTGGGAATCTTTCAGGACATGACACCATGCTTTGTTAAAAACTCTCCGGGAGGAACATCCACAGCCCATCTTGCTAAGTGCTGTCACTTTAAAGTGCTAGGCTATCTGTTCTACATGGATGTATTTTAAAACCGCCTGTGTGCCTTAAGCCCTTTGTTTAGTCCTTTGTGGAGATGCCCATCTTATAAATTAATATAGTTATAGAATCAAATTGGTTCTATTGGTTCTATAGTTATAGAATCAAAATGGTTCAATCCTACATTTAACTGAAGAATATTGGAAATATTTTTAGGATAACTTAGCCGTGGTGAGCATGTTTTCTCTGAGCCCAAATGGGGATAAATCATTACAGTGAGGATGTTTAACATCGGGACCATCCCCCCAAATCTGATATGTAGGTTTACCCTTTCTCTAGCTCAGCTTTCCAACCTTTTTTTTTTTAGTTATTATTTTCATTGACCAGCTCTCATTGCTGTCTCTCATTCCTTATCTCAGGTTGACCACTCTGATAAATTTGAACTAGAATTCATGTGTTACACTGGGATTCTGTACTGACTTTCATACACGAGTGGGCCATCGTGGGTTCATTGAAAATTTCTTTTATTAAGGTAGGCTAAACAACAACCTCAAAATCTCATTGACTTAACACATTTGAAGTTTATTTCTTGCTCCTGTAACAGTTCACAAAGATTCAGGGACCCAGATTCCTTCATTCTATGGCTCCACCAGCCTCCAACGCTTCAGAGTCCTCTGCCCCATCTTCTGTGTTCTGTCGATGTGCAGGGGAGGAGAGAGGGTGGAGGACCATGCATGGGAAGTGGTGTCTGCCCATCCCATCGGCCTTCCTAAGTCCCCTGGTCGTGCTGAGGGGCAAGGGAGGCTGGGGAATTCGGTGAACTGCATGCCCTGGAGGAAGAGCAAACATTTTTGAAGTTCATAGGCACCTGGCCACTTAGGTACTTGACATGGATGATCCATGGCAGACTCAACACTGCGACGCATCTTGTTTTCAGCTGTAGTAGCAGTGTTTTTTGAAGACATCTCTTTAAAATTTTGCTTTTCATTCCGGTAGGGAAGTCTGTTAAAATAACACCTAACCTGGAAGAGTTTGAGGATTTCAGGGTTTTAGGGTTAGGTAGTTTTCAATCAGCCAGTTCTTTCCTTACATCCCCAGAAACTTCACAAATTTCTAATATGGAGTGGGTTGCAGGAAGAACTAAGCAAGGTTGGGAATGGGGAAAAGAATAAAGTTTCACAACTTCTCTAGAACCCTTTTAGTAATCCAAAGACTCAGGCCACCCAGGCATCGGTGACTCTTGGGATCTGGTGGTAAGTACAGACCTTCCGTCACCACCAACTCTTTCAGCTTTCTGCCTCCTAGAGCAACGCAGGGGCTCCCGGTTCCTCCTCCTGGTACCTGGCAGCCGGGGCAGGACGTGGTCCCTGGGAGGCTCCTGCCCCCAGTGCAGGAATTGGTAGTTGAAGAGAAGCTAAACCTACGTTAGTGGCCACTCCTGTCCAGGAAATGCAGCTCCCACCCTCAGAAGGCAACGGGAAAATTAGACTGTATGTCTACCATTTTGTTTAAACAAACCCGTCTGCAATCTAACGCTGTTGACCACTTTCCAGTTTTTTTCCGACTGGTATCTCATCAATTCCAAGGTGCACATTTTTTCACACTTTAACTTTTCTGAAATATAAGCCACAGCATCAACGGCAGCATTTCCCCCTCAATGTTTCCTAAAGTAACGACAGATCCTGCAGTTGATGGAGTCTTGCTTGGATTGATGAAACGTGATGCTACTTTAATATTATATATGCCGTGGTCACGTTGAGTTGTGAACTTTAGCAATAGTAATGGACTAGTGCTGATTTATGTTCAGCTGACCCCCCAAAGTCAACATTTTGTGTTGAATATTTGTTTTATCAGTTATTATTCTATATTCATTTGGGATATTTAAAGTATCGTTATGCAGTTGTTATAATTTAAAAGTTTACGTTTATTGAACACATAATGTGCCTGACATTTTCCCAAGATCTCTACATCTATTAACTAATTTACTCTTCACAACAGCGTCATGACTTAATTGCTACTATCCTCAATTTACGAATGAGAAACTGAGAGACAGAGAGATTAGGTAATTTCCCATGGTCACACAGCTACTAAGTGGCAGAGCCAGGATTCAAGCCCAGGCAGTGGGGTTCCAGAATGCCCTCTCTTTATATTACAGTTATCTTCATTGTTCTTTAGCTAATTGGGGACTTTAGCTAAAGTCAATTCTTACATTTTTTTCCAAGATGCACTTTAATTATAGCTTTATTCGCTGTACCATCACCATTGTCTTTTACTTGTTTTAAACCAGGGTTTGGGGTTTAAGAAAGATAAAAGTCTTTAAAAAAAATCTATATCCATGTAAACAGTACTTATAGGGAAAAATCATTTTTTTTAAACATCAAACATCTTTGTTCCTACTAGTTATTTTGGAATGATGTTCAATTTTTGGTTAAAAATCTACGTTTTGTGTTTAACATCCTTTATCCCATTATTATTCATGAAGTAGACCATTACATTAAAGTTTGCACATAGTGTTGGATATATACATTTTACTTGCAGTCTTATTGTCATATGGCTTTCGTATACAAACACTTGCCCTTCTATATGTCTATTCTATTGTCAGTATTCTGTGTTAGATTACAATCTTAAATACCACTCTATGTATTTTTCTTTATATTCTATTATTAAATAGTATTAATGCTTAATAATGTTAATAGATAAGTAATATATGTCTATTTAAAAAATCATTATTGCAGTAGAGGTTTTTTTTTTTTAATGATTTTGGTCACTGTCTCCTAAGAAGAAAAGAAAATAGGCAAAATGGAACTCTGTCTTTCATAATGACAACTAGTCACTAAAGGCAAGAAACCAATAGACATATCTGGAACAGTGGATAGACAGTGGATCGAGATGGTGGTAGGTAACAGTTTAGTTTAATATAATCATCTACCTAATAATTTGCGTGCTTACTTGAGCCAGACACTGTTATAAGCACTTCACATGGATTAACTTATTAAATCCTAACAAGCCTATAATGTAAGTGCTATCATTGTCCCTAGTTTATAGATAAGGAGACTGAGACACAGACGTTTAACTTTTACATGACAACAATGCGTTAGATTTTTGTAGCCGTTCCCTAAACTATTGGTATTATTGTCATTATCTTAATTTTGAGAAAACTGAAGATTTGGGAGTTTGAGAGCCCTCTTTCCCTCCCATCCCCAAGGTCACTCAGCTAGTAAACAGCACAAAGACACCAACCCTAGTTTTTTGACTCCAAATCTGATAATTTTTCCAACACGGTGCTCACTTCATTTCTGCCAGTACCCATCACTCTGTCCTACGTGGGTCTGTGGTGCTTCTGTTTTCCATATTCCATTGTTGTAGAAAATGTTAGTGGAGAGTATTAAACACATCTGAGTCTTCAGGCTCTGAGAATGTGTCCTGGGTTTTCCCACGGAAGCTCTATCTCCTTCTTCCGTCCTCTCCCTGTGAACCCTGCAGCCGCAGTGCCAGGCAGTAAAGGAGTCCAGATCTGCAGGCCATCTGGGCTTTTATTTAAATCCTTGTGTATCTTGAAACGAACCCTCTGTCTGGCTCTGTTGTCCTCACTGACCAGATCTCCTGAACTGAGCTCTGTCCATTTGGTATAAACATAACCATTGCAGCGTGTTTAAACTGGTGCTGGGGAAGGGGTGTGTGTGTGTGTGTGTGTGCACGTGTGCCCGTGCATGTGTGTATTTAAATGTGACCTTGCCAGATAGCTGATTTGACCCATCACTGAAATGGTGGGTCGGTTGGTCAATACATCACAGGTGAAAGAACACAGAAGTGAGTCACAAGGCTGGAGTTATGGACCGCCTGGCTCTGCTGTCTATCCGATGGCCATGTACTTGTCAGCTCTAGTTTCTTCATCTATTAAAAGTACATGATGGAGCTTCCCTGGTGGCACAGTGGTTGAGAGTCCGCCTGCCGATGCAGGGGACACGGGTTCGTGCCCCGGTCAGGGAGGATCCCACATGCCGCGGAGCGGCTGGGCCCGTGAGCCGTGACTGCTGAGCCTTCGTGTCTGGAGACTGTGCTCTGCAACGGGAGAGGCCACAACAGTGAGAGGCCCACGTACCGCAAAAAAAAAAAAAAAGTATGTGATGGAGGAAAGAGGGCTTCCTCCCTTGATAATGGGTACTACTTCCCCACTACCTGTTATATATTAGTCACTAGCTCCCTAATCTTTGGAATAATATTGAGAAGCAGATACTTTTCCTATCTTACAAATGGGGAACTAAAGCTGAGAGAAGTGAAAAACCTTGCCCAGTGGCTCACAGCCATTATGGGTTAGAGCAGAAATTTGAAGCCAGGTCTAACACTGAGTTAGTGTATCCCCAGCTATGCCTTTTTGCCCCTCCAGTGATGTATGTGAACTCAGTTTGCAGCCATTTAGGTGATATTGAAGGGATGAACATGAGCACGTAGAGTGAGAAGTCTTTCTGGTCGTTTAGTCTAGCCCCTCAAGTTTACAGATGAGGAAATTATAAAGTGGTCGTATCATTACAAATATTTTGGTGCTACATAGGATGGTTTGCTTTCACCCCACTTTTAGCTTCATTTTATCTTTGTCTTAGCTCAGGCTTCTGTAACGAACAAACATAGACTTACCATAGGCTTATAAATAACAGAAATTTATGTCTCATTGTTCTGGGGTTTGGAAGTCCAAGATCAGGATGCCAGCACGGCCGGGTTCTGGTGAGAACCCTCTTCCAAGTTACAGACCGCTGACCGCTCCTTGTGTCGTGGTGTGGCAGAGAGCAGGGGTAGGGGAGGAAGTGAGCTCTCCCGTGACTTTTATCAGGACACTAATCCCTGGGGGCTCCACCCCATGACCTCACCTTAGAAGTCTCCCGTGTGTGTCTCTTCTGGAAGTACCCCTCAAATACCACTCTCTTGCCTTTGTGATAATCATTTCCTTGCTTACCTTTATGCTTTTGCCACTTATGTATGTATGTATCCTTGAACAATTTTACCTGGTTTTGAGCTCGTATCAATAAAATCATACTGTTAGTGTTTATCCTTGACTTGCTTCTTTCATTAAACGCTGTCTGTGAGGTTTATCCCTGGTGATGTACATAGTTGCCATTCATTAACTTTTCACTGCAGAATAGTATTCTGTTATATAAACATGTATAACGTATCTATTTACCTTATTGGATATTGGGTTGTTTCCAGTTTTTATTGCAAGGTTTGTATGAATAAGCCTTACATGTCTCCTGTTGCACATGTGCAAGGGTTTGGAGTTTTTATTACAAATTTCTGGATTTGAGTTATTTTTAAAGACACGTGTTTCTGCCATCAGAAGAAAACTGCAGAAAGAAAAGACTCTTTTGGTTTATCATATCTCTAAACCTCCCCGGGGGTACCTCTATGTCTGGACTGCTGCAGCAATCGTGAAATCTTAACCAAGGTATCAGGAGCCGGGAGTGAGTGAACACAAGAGATTGTCATTTGGAAACAGACTAAAATCGGGACCTTTTATTTTGGGATGATGCAAGGAGAAAACAGCTGTGATGGAGGCCCTGGCACCCTGATGGGTGTGACGGGGAGAACGTGCATGTGCCCAGCAAGCCCTAGATTCCGACCTCCCTCTCCTCCGGCGCCAGCTGAATGTTCCCACCCAGATGTCGGCCGTCGCCTCACGTACAGCTTGCCTAAAACAGAGCTCAAAGCTGTCCCCCAGACCAGCTCTCCCGCTGTGGTTGCCTCCTTGTCACTGGCGCCATAATTATCTCCGTTACTCAGGCTCAGAAACTGAGTCAATCTTCACTTCCTCTCTCTCTCCCATCCCCTCGCCCCGTCAGTCACCAGGCTCTTAGCTCCTCTCTGTAGTGTCTCTCTAGACCATTCCCTTAGGGCCCCTCCACCTTGAATCTAGCCACCAGCATCGCCTGCCTCTCCCCTCTCCCCTCTTCATTCCTGCCCACGAATGCCAGTGGAGCCTCTGAAACGCAGAGTTCACCTCCGGCTCATTAGTGGCGATGACTCCCCCGTCATTCAAAGTATCCAATTCTAGTAATCTTGGATGGACATTCAAGGCCCTTCAAAGTATGGTCCCAATTTATTCCTGTGCAAATTGATTTCTAAGCTAAAGTTGTCCGTTTACCTTGTTCTTCCTGAATACTACAAGGATCTTCAGGAAACTAACTTCACAGATGGTCCTTATTTTTGTGAGTTTGTCCTCACTTCCTCCCGTGCTCAGGCGCGTGCTCTTTTCTTCCTCACATGCTATACTTTCTTGGCACAATATCTTCTATTGAAGTATACTTATCTGGAGTATCCTTTAAAGCTTATTGCAACCCAAGGGAGCGTCCACTTGTAGCTTCGTGCACGCAGCCACCGCAAGGCACTGGGCCAAAGGTCAAACTTGAACTTGGTGGTTAACAAGTTAACGGAATTTATTACTGAAAGAGCTGCAATAAGTTGAAAGATAATTGAATCTCAAGAATTTTAGAAAAATCTAATGAATGATAAGTGATTAAGAATGTTATTGCATAACTTATGGAAGCCCAAGAGTCGAGCTTTAGCGACATACAGGAGTATAGAGCTCTCCAAAGAGACCTTAAAAGATTCAAGTCTTAACACCCTTAATTTGTAAATTAAAAACGGGACTCAGAGTGTTTTCCAGCATGTTGCAACTTGTTTTGACTTGCAGCAGGATTAATCTCAACATTGTCTAAATTAATCTTGTTCTAGCAGCCTTGAAAAAAATAGAAGAATGTATTATTATGCACTGGCTTAAAAGGAATTACCACTATTTGGAGCAAAGACTATCAAAGATTATGTGAAGTCAAATTTTCATGTAAAATTTAAATAGATAAAGAGCGATTTGATTGGAATGAAATGACATCAAAAGTGAGAGTGTGGCCTTGAAAATTAAACAATGTATAGAAGATATTGATGACTAACCAAGTAAGCGTCAGTCACTTACACGATCATGAAAAAGGCAAGAGCTGTGACTACAGCAGTGTGACAAGGGCTGGGGAAAGAAGTACTTCGGGGAGCCAGTCACGTATTCTGAAAGACAACTTGAACACAAGGTAAGACTTTAAAATCTGTACCATGAATTCGAATGACAAGTGGAGAAATCAAAGGCTTAGCATTTGTTCTGGTCTTTCAAAGGAAACTGGACAAAAATAGCATGGATTTGAGGAAAACAGTAATTGGTGATGAAAGGTGGTGTTTTCTGTGTGACCCAGAAACAAAGTGTCAAAGTTTGCACTGGAAAATTACAACATTCCCAATATCCCCAAAAGCGCACATGTCAAAGTCACAAATAAAAGGCCCGTTGCTTTGTCCCTCAGCCATCTGTGGAACGTTCAAACCCGGGGGTCAAGAGTCCATCCAGCTCGTCACACACGTGTGCTGACGGTCCATAGGGTGCCCACAAAGCAGAGAGTTGCACAGGGCCTGCGGCCTCACCACATCCAGGATCCAGTTGAAAGGGGGCTTTCTGAGAAACAGTGTCTGGCCAAAATCGGTTACCAGATGTATCAGTTAGTTCAGCCTTTCCCTTGGGATGTTTGTGGAAGGCTGGTTAGGTGAGGATGTTGGCAGGTATTACACGAAAAACTGGATTTTTGGTCCAATAAGTTTAGAAAGTCCAATCAAATAGTTTTTTTTAAAATTTAATTTTATTTTATACAGCAGGTTCTTATTAGTTATCCATTTTATACATATTAGTGTCTACATGTCAATCCCAATCCCAATTCATCCCCCCACCACCCCCACCCTGCTTTCCCCCCTTGGTGTCCATACATTTGTTCTCTACATCTGTGTCTCTATTTCTGCCTTGCAAACAGGTTCATCTGTACCATTTTTCTAGATTCCACATATATGCGTTAATATACGATATTTGTTTTTCTGACTTACTTCATTCTGTATGACAGTCTCTAGGTTTTTTTGTTACACAGTTTCTTAGAGCTTTCCATGTATATTTTGAAACTCCAAGAAAAGAAAATGATGTGCAATCTCTTCCAAATATATCCCACCCCAAATCCTTTTTACCCCAAGCAATGTGTAGGACAGTATTCCATCCTGTAAAGGGCCTTGCTTAATTAAGGCCCTTTCCTCCAAAGGACTTCTGGAAATATCAATAAAGCAAATCCACCATTGAGCACATTTAAAAAAAACGATGGGGCTCCTGTTTAAATGATTCCAGAGGAGGAGAGCCACCCGAGGCTGGTCTTCAGAGCGAAGACACTCATTTGGTTAAGTCTAAGTACTCGCGCTTTCTGTTTGCTAGTTACTTCACTACCAGTCAGGAATGGGAGAATGAACACATGCATCTCTTTCTTCTCCATCCTGACGTATCAACCTGTAAGGTCAAAGAGCTCAGGAAGGAAGATGACAGCAGGGGAGAAGTTTCAACAAATACTGTAATCCAGAAAGGCCAGGGGGGTGAGGAGACTTATCAGAGAAACAATCTATGTCCTGGGTGCCTGCCAACAGGCCCCTAAAGAGAAGAGACATGATGTGTGGGGCCCTCAAACGCCCTGAAAGGCTCTGGGAGCCCAGGGATGCCCCCTGGAGGCAGAGGTGAAAGTGGGATGAAAAACGGAAGGTTGGCTGAAAGTCTTCCAAGGCCATCTAAACCCCCTCCTCCTTTTGTTCCCTAGATCATCTTTGGGGAAATGTTCAAGCCCAGTGATTCCCAGTTCTTTGCTACCAATAAAATGGAAGCTAGATGTAATCGAGTTGTCACGGGGTAGAATACTAAAAATAAAGTTTGATAATGAATTGCTACATAGTTTCTAGCATATAACTTGGAAGAAGTTATGAAAGAATGACGTTGTTCTATCAAAACAGCTTCCAATTCCATCTACTTCTTTGTGTGAGTGAGGTTTCTTGGCACTTAAATCTATTCAAACAAAAATACCAGGATTAAAATTCATGCTGAACTCTGGCTCGTTCTATACAAAAGTAACATTCATCCATGGATACTTAAAATAATTGAAAATATCATTAAGAAATGTATTTCCTGTAAAATATTATCTTAATGTTTATAAAAATGTTAAAAGGATTTAAACATGAAGAAGGATTTGTGATAACTGGAAACAAAAATGTTTATAATTTCAATATATATATGTTCTTTTGCAGAAAGGCATAATAGGGTAATCAGTGATTTTTAAATGCAAACATATATTACATTAGAACAAAATTTTGTGGGAGAAGTAGATAGAAATACTAGTTCAGGGAGAAAAAGAAACTGTGAAATTTTTGACTTCTAAAGAAGAAATGGTTCTTGTATTTTAAATACGGTTAATCACAGCTATCAAATTGTGCCGATGTGTCCAGGAGACACACTTAAGAGAATAGTGCAATGAATTTGTGTGAAAATTTATTTTGCAAATAAAATTTTATTTTGCAAATAAAATTTTATTACAAAAATTTAAGTGACAAGTAAAAACTGTGTGAGCACATAGATGGTTTTTCAAAATCCTTTAAGGAGGTTATACCAAAAAAAATGTGGAGATTATAATTCTTAGACTGTGTGATACTTCACCTCTTCAGATCATGTTCATGTTATCCACTGCTATGTAAGGAATCACCCCAAACTGATTGGCAAAAGCCGCAACAATTATATATATTTTAAATATATATATATATATATATATATATATATATATATATAAAAAATAAATATTTTTGTCACAGTCTGGGATTGACTAGCTCAGCCAAGTGTTCCTACTTAGGGTCTCCCATGCAGTTGTGGTCAGATGGTGGCAGGGCCGGAGGCCTCTCAAAGGCTTTCTTGCTCACAGGTCTGATGGGTGACATGGTGGCAGCTGGGGAGGCAGCTGTAAGTGCAAAACCCCTACACAGCTTGGGCTTCCTCACAAAATGGCAGCTACATACCCAGGGTGAATGTCCTGAGACTGAGAGAGAGTGGGTATCAGGCAGAAGTTATATCACCTCTTACGACCTAGCCCTGGAATTCACAGAGCTCCTCTGCTGTTGCATTCACAAAGTCCAGCCCAGGTTCAGGGCCAGGAGACAGACTCCACCTCTTGTTGCAGGAGTGACAAAGTTCTAGAAGAGCACGTGGGTCCAGGAATGTTTTTGCAGTCAGTTTTGGAAAATACAAACTGTCACGGATCACCACAGGGATAAGGAAGACAAATAAATCCTCTCCTGTGATTCTGTCACGGCAGAAAAACGGATGGAAAAATAGCTCTTTTACACACTGGATGCGTCCAGCCTGATTTTAGAGAGCCGTTCATCTCCCAGGGCAGGAGAATTACAGGGAGCATGATGATGCTGAAAGGATCGCTCGCTTTGCTTCCAGTGAGACTGAGGCCTAGTTAGTGCACATGCTTGCCCACACCTCCCGGGGCTGGGGGATGCCAGCACCAAGGGTCGAATGCTTGCAGCCTCACCTCCCGTGGGCTGCCCAGAAGCTCTGTGTTCCATTCAGTGCCTGTGAGGATTAGTCTGGGGCAAGAAACTGTCTTGGTTGAAAATATTTGAAATCAAGTAGATATTTTCCCTTAACATTGAAGCCTTCAACATACTTTTGGTGTGTAATTGCCTCCATTTTTCCCCCCCAGAATGATTTTCTTCCTTGGGAAATGTCAGTTAAAATTTACACCCTTACTGTAGTGAAAAAGATGTAAAAAATAGAAATGGCTTTCTTTTCAGACATTGTCACTATCTCTCTCTTGCATATGGCTTCCAGTAAGAGTTGTTTTTTTTTTTTTTTCCTCCTATTTCACTGATGGTTTGGCTATGGAATCTCAGAAAACTTGGGCTCTTGCCTATAACTAAGAATGTAAAGGCCTTACACAGAAAATGTTGAAGTGTATAAGAATCAATATATACTATTTTTAGATTGCATATCAACATAAGACTTAGAATTCAAGTCCCTTGTCTTTATCTAGATGCCACACAAAAGCTACCTCCTTCCTGTGTATAAAGGTGTGGAAATGGCCCAAGGGCCACTTTCAACATTTCCAGAACTTTGGTCCTTTTATCTACTTCAACCAATCACTTGGACTTGAAGGGTGTCACTTTCAATGGTGAGACTGGAGAACACTATCAATTGTGTATAATATGTTTCCAGTAATTAAAATACATATGATAGCTGGGCAGGGGGAAGGAAGAACTGAAGTTTATCCTTGGCTGTTATACCTTGCCATTCCATTTATCAATAGAATAATCATCTCAAGTCCAAAATATTTAATAGTATGGTTTCCTATCTCTATCTATCTATCTAGCTAGCTAGCTAGCCTTTTAGATATGCCCAAATTATCCCTCCCGTTGTAGAAGTGAAAATATTATTTACCTCACTTCAAGGTTCTGCTTATAGCCAGGTATTGAATCAGGTGGGAATAATATTTGGGAAAAGTAAAATGATCCAATGAGTTATGATGCTCTACGATGTGTGGTTACTTAATATGCTATTTTTTCTTGAGTTCAAAAAACCAAGTTAGTTGTGGTCTTGTTAATAAGTTTAAAATGTATTGGCTGCAACTAAAAAATACACATGTAGCCCATTGACATCTAGACATCTTATCAGCTGGAGGAAATGCCAGCATAGTTCCTAAATTGAGAGTTTTAGTGACACAGCAAGATAGACTGGAGAAGTCACACGGCCAAAATTATCACTGCCATTTCCACCAAATGTTTCCAAGGAACTTCTAAAATGGTGCCTGTGGTAGGAAGTTGGCCATTTCCTCCTTTTGGGACCTCCGGATTCCAGCTCCTGCCCAGACTGTGCGTTCTCTCCACTGTCAGCAGCAGCAAAGGAATCAGGACCCCCAGGCTGGCCCGGATCCTACCCCACCCCCTCAGCCAACATTCTTAATAAAAAGACCTTGTAGCCACTCTCCAAGATGGCCCCAGGGACCCCACCTTCTGCTGTTCACACCCACACCCTGGTGGTCCCCCCTCTTTGTACCCGGGTTGGTCTGTGTGACCGAAGGTGGTGGTCCGTCACTTCCGAGATTTGGTGGGTCAAGGCTGCAGCTTCTGTCTTGGACATTCTCTCCCTGCCTCGCCCTGGGGGAAGCCAGCTGCCCTGTTGTGAGCAGCCCTACGGAGAGGTCCCAGGGTCTCTGGCCAAAAGCCGGTGAGGAACAGAGGCAACCACACAAGGGAGTCTGGAAGCTGATTCTCCAGCGCTGGCAGCCTTGAGTCAAGAGTCTTTGTCCAGAGCCATCGAGCAAAGCCACTCCTGATTCCTGACCCTCAGAAACCGTACAAGGTAAGAAACACTTGCTGTCTTAAGCTGCTAAGTTTTGGGGTGCTTACTTATGCAGCAATATAGGACCAATATATCACTAAAATTCTATTTTATTTATTTTGTGCTGTTTATTAATTTATTTTTAAATTTTTATTTCATATTGGAGCATAGTTGATTAACAACATTGTGTTAGTTTCAGGTGTACAGCAAAGTGATTCAGTTATACCTATACATGTATTTATTCTTTTTCAAATTCTTTTCCCATTTATGTTATTACAGAATATCGAGTAGAGTTCCCTGTGCTACACAGTAGGTCCTTGCTGGTTATCTATTTTACATATAGCAGTGTGTACATGTGAATCTCAAACTCCCAATCTATCCCTGCCCCCCATCCTTCCCCCGCAGTAACCATATGTTCGTTCTCTAAGTCTATGAGTCTGTTTCTGTTTTGTTAATAAGTTCATTTGTATCATTTTTTAAGATTCCTCATATAATTGATATCATATGATATTTGTCTGGCTTACTTCACTTAGTATGATTATCTCTAGGTCTATCCATGTTGCTGAAAATGGCATTATTTCATTTTTTCTATGGCTGAGTAATATTCTATTGTGTGTGTGTGTGTGTATATATATATATATATATATATATATATATATATATATATATATATATCTCACATCTTCTTTATCCCTTCATCTGTCGATGGACACTTAGGTTGCTTCCACGTCTTGGCTATTGTAAACAGCACTGCAGTGAACATCGGGGTGCATGTACCCTTTCGAACCAAGAGTTGGTGAGCCATTGGAGTTTCTCCTCTGAGCAGTACGGGCTCCACATTGTACAGGGAGGTTGAGGGGTTGGGCCCAATGGACCAGCCAGAGTCCAGGCAGGAACTTCCACAGAGAGAATACAATTGTCAACTCAGTGTCAATTGTTAACTAGGGAACCGGAAAAGGAAAAAAAGAACTCTAAGGAGGTAGCAGGGAGGTAGTGACTGCAGGAAGCATGTCCCTGTCTGGGCTGAGGGCACGGGGAGAAAGGCTGGAATTGTTGGAATGGTTAAGACCCAGAAGCCTTGAGGAGGGGATGCTGCTCATTGGTGCAGGGGAGGGTTCCCAGGGTCCTGCTGGCTGTGCTGGCGTCCCAGGGAGGGGAGTGCTTGGAAATCTGCATACTGGACCCAGGGTATGCATGCTGCAACTAAGAGTTCACATGCCACAACTAAGGAGCCCACGTGCCACAACTAAGAACCAGCACAACTAAGTAAATAAATAAATAAAATTTAAAAAAAGCCAAAGCCAAATCTATTAACTTGGAGCATCTATTATTTCATACTTTTGCATTGTGACTTTGGGATAGATTCCTAGGAGTGGGATGGCAGGGTCAAAGTGTAAATGCATATACGATTTTGCTAGATATCATCCAATTCCTCTGCACAGGGGTTGTACCACTTTATTATCAACAATGTACAGGATTTGTCAACAAAGTACATGGCCACTTTTGGACTTTTGTCCATCTGCTAGGTGAGAACTGATATCTCATGTCGTATCCATGTGCACTTATTATGAATGAAGTTGACGATCTTCGTATGTTTAAAGGCCACTCTATTACCTCATCTGTGAACTCTTTGTCTTGTGTTGTTGAACTTTTTCTTCTCAAGTTTTAGGACGGATATATGTGTGGCCTGCCAGCTTGACTAAAGGCTTGTCTACTATTTAGACATGTCTAATGTTCAAGTTCAAGTTGCTTGCTCACTCCCCTCCATTGCCACGACCCTCAGTAAAGTTTGTCCTGTGTTGGATCTTCTCATTCTATCCTCTGTGTCTCTGGCCTTGATTTCATATTTGTGATATCTTTATCTCTTTGTGCTACGTTCTGGGATATTTCCTCAGACCTATCTCCCACATAACATAAAATTTACCACCTTAAGTACATTTAAGTGTATAGTTCAGTGGTACTAAGTACATTCATATTGTTGTGCAGCCATCGCCACCATCCATCTGCAGAACTCTTTTCATCTTGCAAAATGGAAATTTTATACCCATTAAACAATAACTCCCTCTTTTCCCCTCCCCCAAGCCCCTGTCACCCACCCTCCTTACTTTCTGTCTCTATGATTTTGACTACTCTAAGTACTGCATGTAAATGGAATCATACAGCATTTGTCTTTCTGTGACTGACTTATTTCACTTAGCATGATGTCCTCAAGGTTCACCCATGTTGCAGCATGTGTCAGAATTTCCTTCCTTCCTTCTTAAGGCTGAATAACATTCCTTTGTATGTATAGACCACATTTTGCCTTCTATTCATCTGTTGATGGACACGTGGGTTGCTTCCACATTTTAGCTATTGCAAATAATGCTGCTATGAATACAGGCATGCAATATCTCTTTGAGATCTTGCTTCAATTTTTTGGGGTGTATACCCAGAAGTGGAATTGCTGGACCGTACGGTAATTCTATTGTTTAGTTTTGGAGGAGCTGCCATACTGTTTTTCACAGCAGCTGTATCATTTATATTCTCACCAACAGTGAATAAGAATTCCAACTTCTCTACATCTTCCCCAATACTTGCTCTTTTCGGGGGTGGGGGGGGACGGGTTTGGTTCATTTTTTTTTTTTTTGATAGCAGCCATCCCAATGGATGTGAAGTGATAGCTCACTGTGATTTTGATTTGCATTTCCCTAATGATTAGTGATATTGATCATCTTTTCAAGGTTTATTGGCTATTCATATATTTTCTTTGGACAAATGTCTATCCAAGTCCTTTGCCCACTTTTGAATTGGGCTGTTTTTGCTGTTGTTGAGTTTTAGGAGCCTTTTATATATTTTGGATATTAATCCCTTTTATATATTTTAGATATTAATCCCTTAGCAGATATATGACTTGCAAATATTTTATCCCATTCCATAGGTTGCTTTTTCACTCTGTTGATAGCCTCCGTTGATACACAAAGTTTTAAATTTTCATGAAGTCCAATTTGTTCATTTTTATTTTATTTTTATTATTATTTTTTATTAATTTATTCATTTTTGCTGTGTTGGGTCTTCGTTTCTGTGCAAGGGCTTTCTCTAGTTGTGGCAAGCGGGGGCCACTCTTCATCGCAGTGCACGGGCCTCTCACTATCACGGCCTCTCTTGTTGTGGAGCACAGGCTCCAGATGCTCATGCTCAGTAGTTGTGGCTCATGGGCCTAGTTGCTCCACGGCATGTGGGATCCTCCCAGACCAGGGCTCGAACCCGTGTCCCCTGCATTAGCAGGCAGATTCTCAACCAATGCGCCACCAGGGAAGCCCTGT
The DNA here is from genome assembly GCF_003676395.1 of Aethalodelphis obliquidens. Classification (NCBI taxonomy): domain Eukaryota; kingdom Metazoa; phylum Chordata; class Mammalia; order Artiodactyla; family Delphinidae; genus Aethalodelphis; species Aethalodelphis obliquidens. Next base: position 37,551,262 of record NW_020837956.1, read on the forward strand.
CTATTTTTATTTTATTTTATTTTTGCCTGTGCCTTTGGTGTCACGTCCAAGAAATCATTGCTACATCCAGTTTTGTGACGCTTATGCCATATGTTTTCTTCTAAGAGTTTTATAGTTTTAGCTCTTATGTTTATTGTCTTTAGTGCATTTTGGGTTAATTTTTGTATATGGTGTTAGGTAAGGGTCCAACTTCATTCGTTTGCATGTGGCTATCCAATTTCCCCAGCACTATTTGTTGTAAAGCCTGTCCTTTCCCTATTGGATGGTCTTGGCATCCTTGTTGATCATTTGACCACATATGTGAGAGTTTATTTCTGGGTTCTCTAGCCTATTCCACTGATCGTGATGCCTGTGCTCATGCCAATACCACACTGTTTTGATGACTGGAGCTTTATAGTAAGTTTTGAAATCAGGAACTGTAAGTGCTCCAACTCTGTTCTTCTTTCTCAAGATTGTTTTAGCTTAAGGGTCCCTTAAGATTCCATATGAATTTTAGGATGGATTTTTCTTTTTCTGCAAAAAACACCATTGTGATTTGTCAGCGATTGCCTCAAATCTGTAGATTGCTTTAGGTGGCATTGTCATTTTAACAATATTAAGTTCTCCAATTCATGAGCATGGGATATCTTTCCATTTTTTTAATGTCTTCTTTAATTTCTTCAGCAATGTTTTGTACTTTTAATTGTACTAGTCTTTTGCCTCCTTGGTTATGTTAATTCCTAAGTATTTATTCTTTTTTGATGTTATTGTAAGTGGAATTGTTTTCTTAATTTCCTTTTCAGATTGTTCATTGTTAGTGTATAGAAATGCTCCAGTGGTTTTTCATCTGGGTTTTAACTTTTGCATTGTTTTCAATTTCAATAACTATATCTTGGGATTGTCTTATGTTTTCAATTAGTTCTTTGATTTCTTTAATCATTTTAGTCACTTTCATCCTTTATAGTTCTCTTGTTCCTAATCTTTCTCTTCATTCTATCTACTGATTCTTTCTCATGTGGTAAATTGTTTTCCAGTGGTTTAAAAATTTTTTTAATTGTAAACTTACGTTCAGCAAGCCATTAAATATGAGAATTTTGTGCGGTCTGTATGGAGGGCTTTTCTCTCCAGAGAAGTTTTGTATTTGCTACTGCCAAACACCCCAGAAGCATCAACAGCCAGGACCCATTTTTATGTTAATTTATCAGCATTAGAATTTCTGAAACTAACTGGGTAGTATATATTTGAACCCCCATTCCCCATGAGGGCAGATCTACGGCTATGAATTTTCAAGGGAGATATTTCTTTCCCCGCCTGAGCTCAGGCTGACAGACAGACTTTCTTACGATCTTCCTGGGCTAGTGAGTAATATTTTATTTTAGTCTATACCTTAGCTGAGATTGCAGGCCTTCATGGGTTCTGCGTGGTGGTCTCGGTTGCAATGTCCTGCTTCACATGGTTCAAACCCTTGTTTTCCATTCCTATTGGGCCCATGCCCCTAACTTGCTGAGCCTGGCACCCTCACCCAGGACGGCCACAGATGTGTGCACGCCCCTCACTCTGAATCGGCTCGCTCCACGTGTCCTCTGCAGGGTTCTCTGACGTTCTTGTGACTTCAGGCTGGTACCCCTCAGAGTGCCTATGTCAGTAGTTGGCACTGAACACAACACCTGCTGCTAAGCTTCTCAGCAGATCTTGCTGCCTCTGTCCCAAATTATCTTTATGATGAAATAGAAGGACATTCAAAGCCTTGTCAGAACCATCTCCAGAAGGACACTCAGAGCCTGGAGGCGCCTCTCCACCAGCAGAGAGCGACAGAAAAGGAAGGGTGGGTGGTGAGTCAGGCTATTTGACTATTTGGGTGGTCCTGGAGCTGTGTGCCCACACTGTGGAGAGCAAGCCCCATAAATAATGATCCTTGAATTTTTTTTAAAAAGCTCCACGGTATAGCTTTTTATTAACAAGAATGCTATTTCCTATTAAATTCAGAAGCCCCTTCTCCATTCCAGTAAAACACTGGGCTGAGTTGCTCTGTCCACTGACTGTTGTGTGCCCTTGTTCACTCAGATCACATATCTGAGTCCAGTTTCTGTAGGATGGAGAGACCACATGTCTGCGCAGATCTGAGGATTTATCCATGGCTTTGAGGACTAAAAGTAAATGCAATCTGACCCACACATTTATTGTTTGAAGTCAGCGTGACCTTGATTCCAAAATTAGGTAAGGACTGCATAAGATACCACAGCTCAATTTCATTCTCAAAAATTCCAAGTAAAATATTGCCTAACAGAACCCAACAGTGTCTATAAAAAGTAATAATACATCATGTTCAGGTAGGATTTAGTGCAGAAATGTAAAGGTAGTTACCATCAGAAAAATTAGTGTCATACATTAGCGAAATTATATCAATAAATACAGTAAAACTACTCTACCAAATTCATCCCCAAATTATGATTTAAAATTCTCAAAAAAACCCTGTAACAATTGAAGAGTTCTTCCTAAAACTGATAAAGACTATATATTACAGCAAAATCCTAGAGCCAGGTCACACATAACAGACAGAGTTTGACCTGTTCTCATTAAGGTCTGGAATAAGACAAGGATGCCCACTCTCACTCACCCCTATTTCTTTAACATAACATTGGAGGTCCTGGCTAAGGTTATTAAGCAATTCAGAAACAATAAAATTAAACAAAAACTTAAGGAAAGAGAAGGGAAAACGTTCTGGCTTTCATTGGACTTCACATTTCTTTTTTCTGCACAATCTGGTTATAATCTCTTTGAGGCCCGGGATCATGTCTGATACTTTTATTAAAATCCAGGACAGTACCTACTGCAGAGTTGGTGGTAGATACTAGTTTGTAAAAGGGGATCGTATCCAAGTTATGAAGTAGTAAAGATGAAATAAGAGTCCCATGTGGAAACGACTGTACACATGCTAGAGAAATAAGCTTTCATGACATCATCATTCATTTTCAAAAGCTTGTGTCTCCCCGGTGATTTCTCCCCTAACTCTCCAGCTGATTAACTCGGGTTCCAAGCCCCCAAGCCCCGGGCCCCTTAGACCCCGCTCGCGAACTGCCTTCCTCGAGCCAGCCAGCAGGTGGCGCTCGACCTCCACCGGCCGGACCTCGAAGGGCCGCCCGGGCTCCGCCACGAAAAGTCCCCTCCGAAGGGTGCCTCTTTCCCTTGACGCTGCTGCTACTCTAGGTCGTCGTCCAAAACTTGCAAACGGTCCCCCGCTCCCAGTGACAGTGCAGCTGTCGAAAGGCCCCGCCCCGGCCACACAGCTTCCCCCGCAAAGCCAGGGAGCCCGTGCACGAGACCCTCCGCCGGGGTCAGATCCCCTCGCCATCTGAGCCGACCACGAGAGGGTCACCGAGGCTGGGGGCAACCCGGGGCTGGCGTCTGCGCAGTCCCCCCGCCTCCCCGCCCAGAGGAAAGGACGGGGGTGGGCAGCGACCTGTCCTCCCTCCTCCCGCCCTTGCCCCACCCGGGTCCAGCCCCACGCAGTGTGGCCTGTCGTGCAGGGCGCCGGAGGGGCTGACGACAGGTGGACGGACGTCAGGCGACAGGCCTGAAGGGAGGCGTGGGTCGGGTGACCGGCTGCGCCCAGGTGCCACAGCCAGAGCCCGCTTCCCTGGGGGTATGATTATCAACAACAACGACGGCCCTGGTACTGTGCCCGGATCAAAGGACGGGCCCACCTGCGGACTAGCATGATGTCCACGACGGGGATGACGGGCAGGGCGCGGGTGATGTCCAGAGCTGCCCTGGCCGGCTGCAGGGCGCCAGCCCAAGAGGAAGGAGGCTCCAGGGCCGGGACCGCTGCCGAGGATGCGGGAACGTGGCAGGGTTCGAGCTAAGATCCCCAGGCTGCCTCTCTCCCCATCCTCCACCCCTACCCGGCGCTCACTGCTCACTGGTGATAGATTCAGTGTCAGGGCCGGAAACACCGCAGCCGCCAGGTCAGACTCGGTGGCGCCACCCAGCACCTGCTCGGCTGGGCCTGAGAAAGTGGCCACAGGTGAGACACCTATCCTCGCCCGCCTGTCCTCCAGCTTCCTTCTCCAGTTCCAGTCCTCCCGGGACCGAGCTTCCAGAACCTGCCCCCCTCCCCTCACACCCCTGCGGAAGTGTCTTCCAATTTGAGAATATAAATATACGTACACATATAAATTTTAAACACGTATCTATACTAACTATATATTTTAAAGCCGGGTCCAAAGGTTGCCACGTGAGGGCTGCGGTGGAAACAGCCGGCTGATACTCTGTCCTCGCCTGGGCAGGCAGTGCGGCGGCGCAGTCAAGGGTGAAGGGCGGTTTAATAGCCACCTGTCTTGGAACGTGGGCCCCGTCCTTCTCGGCACAGGGGCAGCGCGCAGAGGCTGGAGCTCAGGACCGGTTACAGCGGAATTCCCAGGGCAAAGGGTCATAAGGAGACAGGGGCACTGAGGGGTTTCTTTTTGCCCTTCCTCTAAATCTTAAAATCATGTTCTGAATTCTATAGAGTCTTTTGTCTTCTGATTCACAGCAGTTTCATTTACTCCAGAAGTGTCTTGACATCTACAGACACGTAGGCCTCCAGAGTCCACATTTATTTGAATGGTCTACCTCTCAGGAGTCACCACCACAGCAATTCCTCGGTTTGAAACCCAACCCCAAAGCAGAGAACTAATTTTTCCTTGACGGACTTAGAGAAACTTCTGGGTTTATAAACTTCCCAGCCCCTGTCAGCTCTCCTAAAAAGCAGCAGCGGCCCTTTGCCCCTAAGCGATAGCCCTGACCACACATACGATAAGGCATTTCTCAGCACACAGGTTTCCAACACTTAGGGGGTGATAGAAGGGATGAAGGAGGAGGGGTTAAATAAAATGGCGCGATAGAGACAGAAAGAGAATCTTAAAAATCATTCAGAGTCAGGTATTGACTTCAGACATGTTTATTATAATCTTATACAGTCTACATAAATTTGAACTTGTATTTATTTGGGTTCAGTTATATAACATAGCATAATAAAAATCAAAGCACTGGTCCTCTGAAATAAAGCAGGCAATCACCATTCAATAAACACACTTGATTTATTTTGTATAAAAGGGTTAAGTTTACAACTAAACTTTTATAAAAAGTTTAGCATGAATAAGTACATCATTACACTTTGTATGCAGAAATATACATTTCTGCCACTGTACAAGAAAACTCTAATTAAAGAGTTCACAAGGTTTCACTCAATATATATATATTTATATATAAACATATACACAGCATTCAGTAGGCTTGCGTCAAAAAGGTAATTTCTGACCGAAAGACTTCATTTAAGTAACTGAATACTGGATCCTTCTGGAATTCACGCTCCACCTTTGAAAAAAGGCAAAGTCTGCTTAAATTGGGCAATTCCTTGTGATTTTAACGTTTTCGCTCCCCATGGTGGGAATAGTATATAAAGAAAACCTTCCAACTGCAGAAAGGGCATTTAAAAGTCTTTTTCATAAATAACTAATATCACAGTCCATGTCAGAAAACACCCTGGGGAAGTTGATCATTCTTAGTTTTCCTTCCATTTTTAAAAAAGGTCCTTTTGACTTGTTCTCCTTGGGAAAGGGTTGAAAAGTGAGTTCAGCGCCTTAAAAGAGCCTGTGGAGTTGTTGTTGTTATTGTGCAAAGGAAACAAAAAGTCAGCGCCTGCAAAAGACTGGGAGAGAAGGGGGTGTTAGGAGATTTTAACCTAAGGGCAGAGGCGGCAGACTGGTGCCAGGAGGAAGCCGCAGTCTGAACACTTAACCAAACACTCAAACGTTGGGCAAACCCCGGCGTCCAGATGCAACACACACACTCGGCCTGGACAGCGCAAATTCAACATTAAAATAGCAGAGACTCGGGGGAAAAGCTTCCCAACGCCATCTCTTATTTGGATCTCCAACGGCAGTGCTCACAGGCGCCAGTCTGCTTCTTGTAACAATTATTTGATTGAAAACAGCCCTTTCGTTAACAGATAGGGAAGTCGGAATCCCACATCACAGGGTCTGAGGCACAGGGCAGCAATGCTCGGGTTAGCTGAATCCCAGAGGGCTGCAGTTTTTGGGAAGGAGGATCCCTATGGAATTTGCGGCGATAAGATTAATTATATGGAGGTTAGTACCTCATAGTACCAGAGCGATAGCAGAAAACAGCCGGAGTATGTTACATGCCCACAGAAGCCAGTACACATTTGTCTCCACCACCTTCCGAGTAAGTTACTGGCATCATTTTTTTTTTAAAGGTAAATGTCGTGGGATTTTGAGTAACAGGAGCTAGAGGCCCCTTCGTGTCTAGAGTACGTGTAAACAATGTACTACGTGTAATACAACGAAGTACACATTCATTTACCAAGCCAACATTTTTACAGATACGCAAGTACACACGCGCGCGCGCACACACACACTCCAAGCGCCAGTTCAACGCGAGGCACAAGCGAACACTCACCATTTATTCAGCCACAGAGCGCTTTGCTGTCATTTGACATTAACTCAGAAGGGAATTCAGAAGCCTGCGAAAAAGGAGATAAGAGGCACAACGTTAGACAATCTTAAGGAGAAAGGGCCTTTTTTAAAACAGCAAGTTCCATTAAACACGTTAATACTACATTCAGACTCGAAGACAGATGCATTAACAGGTCAGAACTTACCAGTAATTTCACGCACGACTCAATCTACACCATATTTGTAAATAATAATAATAAAGTTATTAGCTCATCTGTAAGTCACCGACTACGGCCGTCCGTCTGGACAATGGCTCTGCCAGGGGCAGCCCAGGCATCGCTGGGGGTGCGCGGCAGCGAGTGGGGCATCGGGAGCAGGTCTTACCTGAAAGGACAGGATGCTGATGTCCGTGTTTAGGGTGGTCAGCGGCGTCCTGGACGCCTGGCTCTGCCCGGGCCGCTGGTGGTGCAGGCTGACAATAGTGGGGTGCGAGTCCAGGGCGATCTGCAGGTCCAAGATGTAGTCGATGACGTGCTGCAGGATTTCCATCTTGCTCACCTTCTTGTTCTGGGGGATGCTGGGCACCAGCTCCTTGAGCTTGGAGTAGCAGTCGTTCATGTTATACAGCAGGCTCATCGGGTCGTCCACCGGGGTTTTGCTCCGGGAGATGCCCAGGCTGTGGTCCGAAAGGCTGTTTTTCCTAACGGACCTCACTGGACTGAAGGCTTTCATGCTGATCGCGGGGAATGAGAGACCGGGAGGAGGGAGCGGGCTGCCCCGGAGCTCAGTCCGCCGCCGCCGCCGTCGCCGCCGCCGCCGCCGCCGCCGCCGCCGTCTGCGGAGCTACCTGCCCTCGGCACCGGGCTCAGCTCAGAATGAAGCTGAGAGCCCGGCCCGGCGGCTTTTATTAGGGCTCGCCGGGGCAACACGATCCGGCTTCCCTGCGTCCCCATTGGTGGAAGTCAGCGTGTCCATCAGGCCTGACGGGCTCCCTCATTGGCGGACGCAGGCGCGAGGCGAGCGCTCGGTCCTTCCGCGTTCCCAGCCAATCCCCGCGGGGTGGGCGGGGCGGGCGCGAGCCCAGCTCGGGTGGTAAATAGAGTACAGTAAGCGCCGGGCCGGAGGGGAGTGCAGGGGAGCGGAGGGGAGCGGAGGGGAGCACGGGAGAGGGGGAAGACAGGGGAGGAGAGGAGCGGAGAAAAGGGAGAAGGCGGTCGCGGACAGGGTGGGGGAGGGGGAGACGGAGACCCCGGGAATCTAAATGTGCATCTTAATTCTACTCCCAATGGCTAGGCAGGACCCTCCCCGTAAGGTGTCCCCCGACGAAGCCTCTACACCTCGGAGCTCTCAGCATCCCTAAAATCACAGCGACACAGGCTAGGTCTGCACAGCAGAGGGAAAGTCACCACCGTTCCCTGCGCCTCACGGAATGTCATCAAGATAGAAAGCATTTCTGAAGAAAGTGAAAACGCAAATAAGTTTGCCATCGACAAGTGACTTTTGTAGAGTGAGTTCGGTCTCTTAAGATAAGGAAAAGCTTTGTAAAAAACAAAACCAAAAACACCCACGCGCGCATTCAGCGACAGGTTTGGTGTGGGATCGTGCAACCCGGAGTGACGCAGGAGGCATTATTGTAAACTCTGTAAAATGAGTACTTATTGGAAACCATGCTGATCGCTAAGGAGCTCTGAGAGGCAAGACTCTGGGTTCCTTTTGTAGAGCTGGGAAGGCTATTATAATGATCCTAGTAATCGGAAATCATTAGGAAAACTTGTATACTGAAGCTGTATTTATATACGCTGCCCTTGAGAGGCTACTGATCTGTGTTCTGCAATGTAGGTGGCACAGTAAGGTGATTAATTATGCACAAATCGTGATTTCTGGTGTCACATTCCAGCGCCTGCTGTATTTTTAAATTTTTGCATAGGTAGGTGGCCCCAGCCATTGGTCGATATCTTCACACTGTTTAAGAAAAAAAATCTGTCAGGTACCAGGTTGGGAATCTTTTCAGCACTAGGACTGGAAACAGCTTCAGTTTGTGTCTCCCCCGCCCCTCTTTTTTTCTAGACATATTTTAAGACCTCATTCCTGCGGTCTAAATAAAAAAAAAGTTTGCAGTTATTTACTCAAATCCTTTTCAGTAAATTCACACATAATTCTAGCTTAACTGAAGACTACAATAAATTAGTTGTGTGTTTTGAAAATCATATTTCTCTAGAATATGCTAGAAAATCTGACAAAATATTATATTGGTAAGTTTACTGTTCTGTCTCAATCTCCATCCACCTCCTCTGCATTTAAGAAAGAGGAAGAGGGCAGAACTGGAGAAAAAGCAAAGCTTAATAATGGGGATACAGTATTTTTTCCTTCAGTGAATGATTAATTCGTCACCGGTGAGCCAGCTGGTCTGGTCTCGGACACCAGTTGCAGCCATGTGCCTGCCCCACGGCGTCTCTTTAGGGAGGGAGAGTTGGTGGCGCTAGGGTGGATGTCACTTTCAGAAAATCCAACCACTTCAGTTTGGAGGATGGAGATGGTGGTTTCCTGACCAGCAGAGAAATCTGCTCAGGGCCTGGCTGGGCAAAGGCTGCCTGCGACTCTGTTCCTGACAGTGTTCCATTAACAACCTCTTCTCTGATATTAAGTCTGCAAATGATTTCATACCCGAGTCCCCGACAGTTCGAGCCTTTTGATGTACTTTGTGTGCATGTGTTTCTGTCACATACGTGCCACAGTGGAACAGATTTTGTTTTGACACTATTTTGGTTCATGATGTTATACTTTGACTATTTTACAATAATAGCCAACGTAAACAAACATCTTTGGGATTCTCAAATTATTACTTGTGATTCTTGGACATTGCAGCTCTGAGATACTGACGCGTTCCTAGCTTTTTCCAAGGACACCGTATGTTAACATCCGTGCCAGCCTCATTATCCCTACAGTCAGGCTCTGGGCTGGTTCCTAATGAGCGTTGTGCAGGATTACTTTACACACTTGCAAAGCTGACTGAGCCACTGCCTTCTCCCATGATCATTTTTGTACCCTGATGCAGTAAAATGGCTAAATATGGTTAAAGTTTTCTGGTGTTTCTTTCTTTAGCGGCCATGTCAGAGTCCAGTCAGCCTGATTGTGTTGAATTCGATTCGATTGGCACGCTACCCAGTTCTACATTCATTTAAAGATCATTTTAAGGGGATTATGAGGCTGTATAAGTCAATGATTAAAAAAAAAAGGCTTGAATTACTAGTATGTCTGTCTCAGCAAACCCAATACGAAATTACCTTTAAAATTATGCTTTCATCGGCAAAACGGTGTTGGAGCATTTTCGGGGTGGGTTACAAAGCATTGAAAAATCTGTCAATTGGTGTCTCAGTGGGTTTGCATTTGAGGACTCTTAAAGCTGTAGAAAGGGCCCTGGATTTGCTGGATCTGTGGCTGGTGGGAAGGTGTGAATGGCTTCCGGTGGGGGGGTGGAGATGCAATTCCCCCCCCTACACACACACCCACTTAAAGCCACACGCCTGCCCTGGAAGTTCCCCTAACCTGGTTCCAGGGCTCACTCCCTCGGTCTCCACCCGGGGCTCGGCCGCCGGCTCCCAGCGCGTCCAGCCCCTCGCTGTGATCAGAAGCAGCTCCGGGCCGGGCGCACCGGGCCGGCTGGGCCGCCTTTGCAATCCCCGCGTGATGCAACTGGGGGCGGGAGGAGCCTGCGGGGGGCCGGGGGGGGGGGGCGGTCTCAAGGTCCTCCCTGCACATCTGGCACAATTGGGAGCGCTCGCCTTTCTTTCCCCCGGTTTTGTTCTCACAGCTGTGTCCATTCCGCCCGTGACCCCCCGAGTGATCCCTGACAGGTGATGAATTGGCAGCGGCGGCGGCGGCGGCAGCGCGAGGGCCAGGCCGCGGCGGGGCCGGAGCCGGAGCCCCGGAGCAGACTCTCTGGCGCCAGGCGCGTGACGCCGCCCATTCACGCCGCCCTGCAGCCTTGTCCTCGCGGCGCCGCTCAGGCGGCTGCCATGGCAACCGCGCCGTCACTCAGCGCGCGCGCCCAGCTGATCAATGCCTGCGAGGCCCGGCCGTCCCAGGCTCGCCCCGGCCGGGCCGCCCGGCCCGCGAGCACCTGCAGCCGCTGCACGTCTTAAGTTTCGAGCGATTTGGGGGAAGGAAGGACGACCGAGAAGAAAAGAAAAGGGGGGTTGGGGAGAGAAGAAAAAAAAAAGCCGGGAGAGGGAGAAGAAAGAAATCTTCCTTGTGCAGGAGGCGTAATGTGGCTTAGAGGTTGCCAAAGCAAAAAAAGGTTTTGCTTTATTTTATTTGTTTTTGCAACCGAGGCGTTCAGGGTGGGGCTGGCGCGAGGGTTAGGGCGGATGGGGAGAAGGTGACTGTCTTAGTGGATGTCGAGATTTATGTGTTCCTTTGGATCCTCGCGGGGATGACTGATGCTGGACTCCCCAAAATACCTTTGAAGGACCCCTCACCCCTGCACCCCTACTGTCCCCTGCCTTCCTCCTCGGAACCCTTGGAGGTTGAGCTAAAAACCCTCAGATTTTTCCAGAACAGCCCCCCACTCCGCCCCCCGGGAGGCGGGAGGATGTGCAGCCTGGTCCCGCGGCTCCCAGCCTCGGAGCGCAGCGGACCCGCGTCTGCGTCCTCATTACCACTACAAAGACGGGCAGGCTTTTAGCCCCTTCCCGATGCTGCGTTTTCAACAGAGAACATCAAGAGGCCAGAAAGTTCCAAGTCAGCCCTCGGACGCAGACGCCTCCTCGGTCCCGGCTTTATCTCTAGGGAAAGTTCCATTTTAAGAACCAGATGCCAACATTCCCGGACAGTTTATGGCATCCGGATCCCTCAAGGGTGCGCATCTGCAGTTTAGAGTGCTAGCAGCAATTATTTATCTTCTGTCCTGGAGAGGAGTTCCTGAACATGGATGTCCTCTGCTGGCCCCGAAACCGCGGGGGTGGGGCCACTGCTGCTCCCGATGCTGTTATCTGGTTTAGCGGGGTTTGTTGTGGTTTTCGAGGAAACGGCATCTGGATTACATAAGGATTCAAGTTTTTGCTTTACTTGTTTATTTAATACCTTGGCAAGAGGGAGCCCTTACCCTGAAACCAGATAACCGAATTTGGGTTGAAAACAGCCTTAGATGAGGGGCAAAGAGAGGGGAAGAAAATGAGCAAAACCACAAAAAGCAAACAAGGGGATGTTTATTTTTCTCCCTTTGGGTAGTTTTGAAGACCTGCCTAACCTCTTCTCGTTCTTGTCGCACACAGCTAATAAATTGCACTAACAAAGCGCTTCAGCTACTACAATGGCTTAGCAGTCGTACCTCCCCCGCGCCGCCGCCATCCCCATCCCGGCCCCAATTCCTTCTAGGATTCGCGCGCGGTCCTGTTTGCCCAGAGATCTCAAGAGCACCAGGAAAAACGCCTTGCTAAAGCCAATTGCTTTCAACCTTCTGATCTCCTTGTAGGGAGATCACCTTTCAGCCCCGTTCAAAGAAAGCAAAGTTTGGAAAGTTTGGCGGAGGGGCCGATTTAACCACCAGCACGGCAAATATTTAGTTACAAACGCTGTGAAGTGCCCCGATTTGTGGGCGCGTTTAGCTTTCACAAAGGATTTTCCTGTGGCTTTTGTTCCGGTCACCAAATTAAAAAAGAAAATTAACTTGAGCGAGAGATAAGGTCTTGCAAAACAATCCCGGGCCGCCCGCGAGCTGGCGGGCGCGGGGCTGGCGTCGCCGAGTCTGCGCCGCCCCGGGGCGCGCGTCGCGGGGTCCGGCCCCCGCGGGGAGCCCGGGTCACAGCGGGGACCCCTGGCCGCCGCCCACCGTGCTCCCCCCCGCATGGGCCGCGGCGCCCGGGCCGCTGGGGCTGCCCACCGGCGTCCGTGGGAATCCGCAGCAGCCCTCTCTGGCCAGCGACGAGGGCGGGCTTGTCCGGAATCAAGCTGCATCTCAATATTATAATGCGGCACCAAAAGTAAAACCCGAGGCCCGGCTTGCGAGTCCCTAACAAGAAACACATTGTGCGCTTTTTTTTTCTTCTTTCCCCTTTTTGGCCGAAGCCACATTTGCGCGCCGGCCGCGATGCCGAGCGCCAAGTCCATGACTTCAGAGGGGAGGAACCCGCCCGCCCCGCACAGCGTGCGCGCCCGGCCCCGGCTGCCGCCTCGCCGCGCCCCGCCGCCCAGTCCCGCAGACAGGTCAGGGGCTCAGGCCGGGGCTGGGGCGCGCTCGGCGGACACGCGTCCTGCGCCCGCGGTGCTTCGGCCACTGCCCTTTCCCGACCCGAGAGGCCGCCGATGGGGCGCTGGTGGCACCCAGGAGGCGCCAGGACGGGTACTTCTGATCACTGGCCGCTCAAGTCGGCTGGTGGAGAGAATTTGTTTTTCAAGTAGTGACACACTTCTCTCCACGCCCTCACCCTCACCATCCCCACGTCTATGAGGCTTTCACTCCCAGAGTCTACCCTCCCACTTGCCTAAAAATGACAATTTACAATATCCCTTCTCCCCAGCTGGAAACAGCACAAGGGTTCTGCAAGCCCCTTGATGCCTGTCACGTGTCACTGCTACCCCTGTCTGCGGGAGGTGACAGGACCTAAGGCTGCATTTTCAGGGAGGTGAGTGCCGGGGACCCAGCCAGCAGCGGGGACCTGCTGGGGCTGGAGCAGTCCCTGGGCACCCATCCTCAGCTCAGCCAGGATCACGCTGTCTTCCCAGCGCCGCGGATGCCAGGGCCCTCATATGTTTCAGTGCTGGGGCTGCCCATCAGCGGGACCCTGGAGGAAAGGCCGGTTGGATTAAGTGGCACATTTTATCTTAACCGTCTCTGCCTTTCCCGGAGTTTTTGTGAAGAGCATAGAGACACCATATTTCCAAGAAAAAAGGGCGACGTGATGGCCCTCTTTAAAGAAGGAGAGGTTGGGACTTCCCTGGTGGTGCAGTGGTTAAGAATCCGCCTGCCAATGCAGGGAACACGGGTTCGAGCCCTGGTCCAGGAAGATCCCACATGCTGCGGAGCAACCGAGCTAGCTCAACTACTGAGCCTGCGAGCCACAACTACTGAACCTGTGTGCCGCAACTACTGAAGCCTGTGTGCCTAGAGCTCGTGCTCTGCAACAAGAGAAGCCACCACAATAAGAAGCCCGCACACCGCAACAAAGAGTAGCTGCAACTAGAGCAAGCCCGTGCGCGGCAACGAAGACCCAATGCAACCAAAAATAAAAAATAAATAAATTTTAAACAATAATAAAAAATGAAAAGTGAAAGCCACAGATGAAATCAAATTTAATTTAAAAAATTAAAAAAAAGATAAAGAAGGGGAGGTTAATCATTCACATTGGGCAAGAATAGTCATTTACAAGCCCATCATAGCTCGCTTGTTTTACTCTTCAACTTGACCCCATCAGTTAGGAAATGCAGATGCTGTCCCCGTTTTGCAGAGGAAGAAACTGAAGCAGAGAAGAATAACAGATCCGTCTGTGAGCCCACACTTCCTAGAACAGTACCCTGTGATGATCCAGAGGTTTGTGACCTTGACCTCAGGTGGGATATTGATTACTTTTTTACCTTAAAATTTGTTCCAATCTTGCAGGGAATTTATAAAACACTTTGTTCTCATCTTCCTCAAAAGTTAACACTGAGTGACTGAGCCTGATTCTTTATTAACAAAAGTTCAACTCAGACCTGAGGACTTTACACCTTAGTGTATGTAACAATCACCTTTGCAAGCAGAGTCCTGCAGCCCATCTCTAGAAATTCTGATTAATTGGGTTTGGTGAGTAGCCCAGGAAACAGCCTGAGGAGATACTGATGCAGGTGGTGCAAGCACCACAATCTGAGAAGCTTCAGGTAAGCAACTGGCCTCTTAAATCAATCCTGCAGTTGGTGCGGTTTGCCTACGGGTGAGAATGAGCCATCTTGGACCTCTTGAGGACCCATACACTTGCTTTTAGAAAACCCAAGAGGACAAGGGAAATTTATTATATTTACCCGCATTTTTACGTTCTCTCGTGTTCATTCTTCCTTCCTGATGTTCCAGTATTCTTTCTTTTGTCATTTCCTTTCTTTTTCAAGGGCATCCTTTAGACATTCTTTAAGGGTAGGTCTGCTGGTGACCCGTCGTCTTAGTTTTCCTACATCTGAGAAGGTCTTGTAATCCTCTCGGTTCCTGGAGAATGTTTTTGCTGGATCTAGACTTCTGGGGTAGAGTTCTTTCAGCATTTGACATGTTGTGCCACTTCCTTCTGGCTTCCATGGTTTCTGATGAGAAATCTGCTGTTCTTCAAGGTGCTTTTTCCTCTGAAGATAAGGTGTTATTTCTCCTTGCTCTTTTTATCTTTGGTTTTCAGAAATTTGTCCATGATGTATCGTGGCATGGCTTTCTTTCTTTTTCCAGTTTGAGGGTCTCTCAGCTTCTTGACTCTGTAGGTTTAAGTCTTTTGCCAAATTAGGAATATTTTCAGCCATTATTTCTTCACATACTTTTTCAAACCCTCCCTCTTTCCTTCTGGGGCCCTGATGACAAGAATGTTAGATCTTTTTGCTATAGTCTCACAGGTCTATGAGGCCATGTCCGTTTTCTTTTTTTTTTTCTTTTGTCTACTCACTCTCTCTGTTGTTCAAATTGGGTAATTCCTATTTTTCTATCTTCAAGTTCAGTGATTCTTTTCTCTGTCCTCTCCATTTTGCTTTTGAACCCATCCAGTGCATTTTTTGCTTTGGCTATTGTATTTTTTAGTTCTAAAGTTTCCATTTGGTTCTTCTCTGTATCTTCCACATCTTTACTGAGATTATCCTTTTTTGGAGCATATTCATAATTGCTTCTTGAAAGACTTTGATGGCTGTTGTAAAACCCTTATTAGTTAATTCCAGCATCACGTCAACTCAGTGTTGGCAACTGTGGTCTCTTCTCATTCAAGTTGAGCTTTTCCCAGTTCTTGGTACGAAGAGTGATTTTTGCTTGAACCCTAGACTTTTTGGGTGTTATGAGACTCTGGATCTTACACCTTCTGTTAGAGCAGGTCTCTGCTGACACTATCCTGGCTGGCAGGGGAAGAGATGCCTCCTCCAGTACCTACACTCTGGGGGCTGAAGACCTCTTACCTCTGGAAGGGAGTGAACGCCCCAGCTTTTCACTCAGCCTGCTCTGAGACCACCCTGTGGGGAGCGGAAACAGTGCCAGGTTACTGCTGGGTGAGGGTGAAAGTCCAGGCTCGCACGTGATCTCTCTTAACACTGTCGAGGGGGCTCATTGCTGACTAGCAGGGCGGCTGCCTCTGCTCCCAACCCCACCATCTGTAACCCCACCCTATTGTAGAGGGAGGCTGAGATGGGGGTGCCTCATGACAGCAGGGTGAGGGTGGAAATGTAGGCTCTCCACTTGGCCTTTGCTGATGGGGGTGGAGTTGGTGCCCCAGTTGTATCTTTGGTGCTTTTTTTTAGGGTAGTATAGTTATCGTCTAGACATTGTCTGTCTTGCCAGGCTGCATCATTCCTGGTCCGTTGCTTGAGACGGCAGGCTTTTCTTGTTTTCTCTCTTGTCCGTGTCCATTGGTGTTTCAGGGTGCCTGCTTCCCCAGCACCTGGTCCAGGATATAAGAGGCACAAAGAAAACCCAGGAAAAACACCACCATGTCCTTCCTTGGACTCCACAGTCACCAGCCAGTCTGCCCTTCTCTCCACCTCTCAGAGTCTGCTGATGACTGTTTTCTGGCTGGTGTCTAGAGTTTTTAGCTCTCCTTGGCAGGAGGAACAGGGAGAAGTACATCTACTCCATCTTATCTGGAACTAGAAGTTCCTATTTGTTGATCATTAAAAAAAATAGGAAACATGGAGGAGTGGTATCTGTTTAAAGAAAACTATTCACATGTCTTTATTGTTTGCATTTGCAAAGTACTTTTCCGTGTACCTTATTTCATCAAGTCATGGATTTTGAAAACATGATTTAACTGTTGTTTTATCAGGCCCAGCCTGGCCCTGACAGCAGGTGTGTTGAGGCATCATTAAGCCTGATGGTTGTAGAATCCCTGGCCTAGACAAGTACTGTCCTCACCCTTGGCTGCAAGCGTTGCTTAGAATTCTTTTAGACTGAGCCTAATTCATTCCACTAGCACCCTGTGCGTCCTGGTCAGCTAGGGGAGCTAGAGGGATCTTTCCCCCCGCCACGGCAGGGGTCCCACTCGTACAGCACTGCTGCCTGCTCCTACTCTGTCATTACTCCTTGGCAGGTCCAGCTCCATGGGCATGTCACCTGGACACCTAGCTCAGAGGGGCCCCACACTTGGGGTTTAATGCTCTACAGGTGTTATCCTGAGATTCATTTTTTTTTTTTAATAAATTTATTTATGTACTTTTGGCTGCATTGGGTCTTCGTTGCTGCACACGGGCTTTTTCTAGTTACAGTGAGCGGGGGCTACTCTTCACTACGGTGAGCGGGCTTCTCATTGCGGTGGCTTCTCTTGTTGCAGAGCATGGGCTCTAGGCGTGCGGGCTTCAGCAGTTGTGGGACACGGGCTCTAGAGCACAGGCTCAGTAGTTGTGGCGCATGGGCCTAATTGCTCCGTGGCATGTGGGATCTTCCCAGACCAGGGCTCAAACCCATGTCCCCTGCATTGGCAGGTGGATTCTTAACCACCGCACCACCAGGGAAGTCCCCGAGATTCTTAATAATTTTAATCTTTCAGTTGTGTTTTGTGAGTGACATCTGTTGGGACAGTGGAGCACGTACTGGAGGCTGGCAGCCTGGACCATATGTGGTCCCACCTCCATGCTTCCCCGGGTTCTTCCACCTGCTTCCTGCCCCTTGCTGATCCACCACTGCTCTTCTGTCCCCCATGAGGGCCTAGGACTGGGGGCAGGAAAGGTCAGAGTGGGTGAGTGCACCCCGCACGCTGAGTTGAAGACCAGGGCTCTGGGCACCTGTGTCTTTATTTGCCTAAGTATCCTTGTGGCCAAGAGGGTATGCCTTTAAATCACACATTCAAAAACACCATGACAGGTGAGAATTCTTTTAGACTGAGTCTAATTCATTCCACTAGCACCTTTTGCGTCCTGGCTAGCTAGGGGAGCTAGAAGGAGAGAGAGAGAGACTGTGGAAGAAAGGAA
Organism: Aethalodelphis obliquidens; assembly: GCF_003676395.1. Classification (NCBI taxonomy): domain Eukaryota; kingdom Metazoa; phylum Chordata; class Mammalia; order Artiodactyla; family Delphinidae; genus Aethalodelphis; species Aethalodelphis obliquidens. The sequence continues at coordinate 37,568,805 of NW_020837956.1, forward strand.
GAATCCTTTTTTCTGCTTTTTGAATGGGCGGTTGGGGGGGGGGGGCTGCATTTTCGCTTCACAGTGGGCCCTGAAGTTTCTGTATCTTGCCCTTCACCTTGACCTACAGGTTTCTGGTAGCTTTTGAGGTCACTACTCTCCAAAGATGCCCCCTGATGAACCATGCTTCCCAGAGTTCCTGCTGCATGTCATCCTTCCCAGACTGGACCTGGGCAGGCTGCGTGAACCCAGCAGATTGCAGTGGACGTGGTGCTGTGTGATTTCCCAGGTTAGGGTCGAAGAAGCCTTTTAGTTTCCATTTTGGTTTCTTGGTTTTTCTCTTAAATCACCATGGAAGAAATCCAGGCCTCTTGGATTCCACCATGCTGTGATGAGGACGTTCAAGCTCACTGCATGAAGAGGCCACACACAAAGAGCTATGGGAGGGAGGGGCCGGCCCCAGGCCTCTAGCCATCCCAGTTAAGCAATTCACTGTGAGTTAAGGAGACAACTTGGATGTCCAGCCTAGAAAGGGCTTAAGGTGACCTCACTCCAACCACTAACTGACCACATTCACCTGAGAGCCTTTGAATCCAAGCAATAAGATTGTGAGAGAAGAAACTATGGTCTGGAGCCACTAAACTTTGATGTAGTTTGTCACACTGATGACTAAATGGCCACCAAAAGAGAAATTACAGATGGCAGGGGGATGATTGGTGAATCAGAGTTTCGAAGTATAATCTTACACGTGCATTGCAGTTGTAATCGCGGATAACTTACTTCAGCTTTTTTCTTCCTGAAAGCTTTACAGCAACAAATGATTTATAGTGCACAAAATAAATGTTATCTCCACGTCCAACAAAAATGCCTTAATTTAAAAAAAAATGCATGGTTTTATTTGACATCGTGGTGTCTCGTATATACTCGGGTATATAGCGTGGGTCTATTTTTAACCAATCAGAATTCCTACTGACTTTCCCCTAAGGTATAGGATTTATATTCATCTGTGATGAACCAAGTAGGATAAATGGCCTGACCGGCTCCGGGCCCTGGAGAGGGTGGGAAAGCTGAGTGGGGAAGACGTGGCCGCCTGTGGACCGCTCAGCTTCCCTGGTGAGGGGGTAAGAGCACCTGGTGCCTCCGGACGTTCCAGAAACGGCATCTTAGAAACATCTCCTCACTTCTCAGCATCAAGATTTTAAGGTGATTTTGGCATTTTTCTTTACATGTCATGACTTTGAGTGTGGGGCCGTCAGGCTTTCTGGTTGGGGGCAGGCTCTTTAGCCATTGTCTTGCTGATTTGACTTCCAGAGACCCCTGGGATACCGTTTTCCCCGAGGAAGACCCTGCTGGTGTGCGGACTCGAAGCTTGAGTACCGCGAAGGGGGCTGGGAGCCCCCAGGCTGTGGCTCTTGGAGCTGCTGGAAAGCTGAGGTCCGTCTTCCCGCGATGCCATTCCTGGTCCTGAGACAGGGGTCAGGAGGATGCCGTGCAGCTCCAGTTCCTGAAGTCCTGCGCTCCGCTTCCCCAGAGAGGAAGAAACCCAGAAGAGCAAAACGCTTACAAGAAAGTGTCTAGGTTCTGTGGCTGCTGCTGTCGTTGTGTTTGGAAGAGGGGCTGGCGGGGCGCAGAGAGGGCAAGGAGGCGGCAGCTGCGGGCTCCCGCCACCTACCGCGCCTGAGCCTGAGCCCTTGGCCTTGAGGGGAGCTGCAACCTCGCCCTTCATTTCCTTTTGCTCTGCGGGCATCTCTCCCTGGTTGCCGCTGCCCTCAGTGAGTCCACCTGCATGAAGAGACTCACATCACAGGGAGGGCTGGGACGGAGCATTTCAACTCTGACCCTTACTTCTCAGAGTGTGGCGTGAGAGCCGCGGACCGGGTGCTCCCAGGGGGGCAGAGCCGGCCTCCGGTCCTGACCCACTGAGTCAGAACTTGCAGGGAACCAGAGCCGTTGGTGACTGCACAGCAAGGCCTGCAGCCAGCGCCAGTGACAGGCCACCCCAACCCCCACGCCGGGGGCTCTGCAAGGAGCCAGGAGCACAGGTGTGTGAGCTCTCCCGCTTTTGACTTTAAAATAGCGTCTTTGCAGAGCAACTCCTAGCATGTGAATCACAGGGTGGACTTAACAGCACTGCCCTCTGACTCTCACCTTGACCAGCAGGGCAGGCACTGTCCTTCCCGTTTTGCAGAGGAAGCATTGAGTGCAGAGGTGAGCTGGGCTGCAGGGCCAGGTGTCAGGTGGGGTCAGGCCTGAACCCCAAGGCGCCCGTCCAGTCTCTGTCCCACAGAGGAGTGGGAGTGCCTGTGGACGGGGAGGGAGCAGGTGTGTGTGTGGGAAGCAGGCCTGGGATGTGCCGGGCACCGCGGTGCGGCCGTGAGTCCCACATCACAGACGCCGGGCCCGGGCCGGGCTCGGGCAGGGGGTAGAGGTCCCCTGGCTGAGACCGCAGAGTCTGGGAATTGCGGGGCTGGGACTCCCACCCTCCAGGCCCTCTTCCCCGCGTGGCGAGGGGCATCCCGCAGCCCCCCTCACTCCGGCGCAAGCCTGGCACAAGCCCTTTCACGGCCTGGTCTCCCTAAACCCTGCAAGACCCTGCGGGTTGGGCCGCAGCGCTCTCCTGCCTCACCTGCCGGGAGACTGCCCTGTCACCCATCCTGTCAGAACAGCCAGGAGGCGGGAGCCAGAACCTGGACCCTGGCCTGTCTGACGTCAAAGGCTCATCTCTGTCCTGAGTTACTGCCTAAGGCTTTCTGAAAGTGTATCAAATCCATTTAATTATCTTCCGGAGAAATGCTTGCTTTAAAAGAGGAAACATTGACAATGAGTATTTTACAAGCGTTCGAAACATAACATTTCGAAATAAAATACTCTGCACCATCCTCACCGTGCCTTAGGGTCCCCTTATGGGCTGACGATCGCCGATAGGAACAGAAGCCCGTGCCGCTGTCAGTGGGGTTTGAAGTGCTGAGGTTGGAACGGCCCTGAGTGCCGGCGGCCCTCGGGGCAGCGTACCCCGTAGGGAGCCCCCGAGCACTTGGAAGGAGCCTGCCTTGGGCCCCAGTACCGAGGCCATGGCCGGAAGTGTGTGATGCAGGGAAAGTGCAGAACAGACTGGGGTTGGAAGGGGCGATGTACAGATCTAGGATTGGTGTCTTCCCCGGGAGGGACTGTCATTTGGAAGCCCAGTAAAGGGGGTTACTCCATCACACGCACGGCACACTGCATTTTCACGTGATTATGCCTGGAACAGGAAACATGTAGGAAGCTGTTTTCATAGTTTTCTTTATTAACATTTACATGAGTTATGGCGCACGCAAACAGATCTGGCAAAAACATGTCAGTAGTAAAACAACAAAGCTGGTTTTAAAGAGGGAAGTGACTGGCTTGTGAGTAATCATATCTTACCTCATCTGGAAAAGGAGACAGGTTTTCCAAGCTCAGACATGCAGCCAGTGTGAATGGTGGCACAGATGAAATAGAGCTCAAAGGCAGGTACCCTTCCATCCACTCATCCATCCATCCACCCCCCCATCCACCCACCCACCCACCCATCCATCCGTCCGTCCAGTACTTACTGAACACCTACTGTGTACCAGGCACTCTTCTAGGAAATTAGAAATCATCAGTGAACAAAACAGACGAAAATTCTGACCACCAGGATGCTACATTCTAGAGGGGAGAGACAAAGAAACGAAATTGGTGAGTAAATCACAGAGGTTATTACAAGATGGTGAAGACTGGCCATAAAGCAGGGGTGGAAATGAGCAGTGCCCGCAGCAGGGGCCGAGAGTAATGGTTTCGATGGTGGTCCTGGTGGGCTGCATGGAGAAGGTGACATTGGATCAGAGACTTGAAGAAAGCAGTCTCCCTGCTTACATGGTGGAATCTGAGTGCGGTAAAGGAGAAGGCCGGGTCCTCGTGAAGCCTGCACGAGGGTGTGTACCTGAGCCCGACAGCACCCCGAGAGGAGCTTTAGGGGCTCTATTTCAGTGTGAGTCAGAAGCTGAGACTTAGGCTAAGTAACAAGTCTGAGGTCGCAGAGCCACTGGGTGCCAGGATTAGGGAGTAAAGACAGGGATGATGGACACACTGTATCTGAATCTTTCAGTCAAGTATGGGAGAAATAGTGAGGAACGTTTTTCTCAGGTGGAAGAGAGTAACAAAAACCCACAGGCAACATTTTCACGTCTGCTCAGAAATTGAGGGTCATCTAGACAGTGGTGGGACTTTGCTGTTTTGTTCTTGTAAGCAGAGCCAGGGAAAACCCAACTGGAATGATCTGGAAGCTTCTGGAATATATGGGTTTATAGACCCCACCTTTACCTATCCCATAAGAATTTGAGGGTAGGGTGAGGAATAGGGCTGAGCCCTTTATATTTTTTCACAAGATTCCTGGGCAATCCTGGGATCATGTTTTAAGATATACTCCTGGGACCCCCAGCTTCTTAGCAGAGGTGGAAAGATGACTACGGAACCTGCATTTTAGATAAGATGATTCTTATGGCCATAAGGTGATTAGAAGTGGCCATTTTATCATCCCATGAAGGGTCTGACTTTTGGGGACATTGAAGGAACTGTAGGAAATAACCACCCAAATTTACCCATGTTCCATTTAAAAACACAATTATTCAGAGTCGAAATCAATTAGTTCATTGACTTTTGAATGTCCACCACACAATACTGGAGAGGACAAATTAAAAAACAAAAACGTACGCAGTCATTTAGTGATCAAGTTCTGCTTGTCGGCCTTTTATTTAATATTATTTCTGTCTACAAGTGTCTTTAGTCCTACTCATTGCTCTGGCTCCATCTCAGCTATTCTCCTCTGTAGGCAAAGTTCTAGAAATGCAACGTTTACAGGACTTTGCTGTTTGGTGAGAGCCGTGGTGCTTCGGCCGCTTGTGGAATCTTGGCCTGACTCCGCTCCGCCGTCCACGCCCCGGTCCCTCCGAGGAGGGCCAGCCAGGGCCCCGTGTTTGCCCCAGCTGTTTTGTATCCCCTCCCCCTGGGGATTTCTCGGGGCAAGTGACTCAGCGTGACTCAGCAACCTGGCTTTTTAGGGGAGCCAAAATGTTCTGCCACACGGCCAGCATATGGTAAACATTCACACTGCTTAGCAAAATCATTGTAAATGAAACGCACCAGGGAAAAGGAAAAAGGCCCAGATTTCCTCACACCCAAACTGGAGAGATCGGATCAAGGATGCAGAGGACAAGCTGAGAAAGCATCTTCCCCCTGGGGCCCAAGTGCAGAGCTGTTGCCCTGAAGATGGGTGGGGGAGGAAGAAGCAGTAACACCCTGAGTTTCCTTGTGGAGAGGGGTCCGATGGTAGTGTCTCCTCCTGGCTTGAAAAAGCAAACAGCCGGCCACGAAGGAAGCAGCACAAATGGTTTGATGCCACTGCCGCCATGGCGGCATCAGCTGTATTCACTGGGGGGAAGGTACCCTTTATTCCAAATTTTTAAGCTTAGTGAATCTCTAGCTTCTTTTTGTTCCCTTTTCTTTCTTAGTGGCGTGAAAGCACAGATCTTTAAAAAAGGCCATCGTAGCCACTGACACTTGGCATTCTCTACAAATGGGATTTTGATGCTGTGAATCCTGCCAAGAGGGACCTTCTGGCATCCCTCCTTGGAAAGCCAGTGCGAGCTCTCGGACTGTTTCCCCTCGGCATTTCTAGGGTCATTGTGTTAAGCCTTCCGCTAAAGAACAGCCTCTTTGAAGCAGCTGGTTTGGGCCGGCCTCCTCGTCCCGGGATGGTTTCTCGGTATTTGGTGCTCACGTGACAGAGAACATACACTGGATTCCTCGCTTTTTAGAGTCCGTTGTTTTCTTCATCTGAAGTAGCTTGTTATGCTTTAGAAAGATTTTGCTTTTTAGGTCATAAAGTGGAGCTTGAAGACTGGAAGAGGGTTTTTTTGTGTGTGCGTGTGTGTTTTGTTTTAATGTCTTGACTCTGTGTTGAATGTTTGAAGTTCCTGAGAGCAAGAGATGAGAGCCCGAGGTTGGCTTGGAGAGGTTTTGCAGGATGTCCAGCTTGTCCTAAGGGGGCGGCATTGAAGGGTCAGCCTTGGGCTCAGGGTTAAGCCCTGGTCAGATGGGTCAGGTGGCTTTCAGGCAGGTGTCCCCTCTCGTGCCGACCTGCTCTGGTTCCTTGAATGGCTCCTAATGCCCTTTGTAATGTTCTCAGAGCATGAGCTCCCCGGGAGCAGGGCCTGGTTCATCCTTTGCACCCCTGTACCCCAATACCTACGACAGTGCATGGCACAGGCCACGAGAAGGGATGGATGAAGATGCATTTGAAATGTTGGCTGCAATGAAAAATTCTCTAAGGGGAAAGTGGGGAGGGATAAATTAGGAGTTTGAGATGAACAGGTATACACTACTATAAATAAAATAGGTAACCAACAAGGACCTACTGTATAGCACAGGGAACTATACTCAACATTTTGTAATAACCTACAAGGGAAAAGAATCTGAAAAAGAATATACACTACACATACATACATATGTATATATCTACATACATATATATACACACATGCATACATATAGTATAACTGAATCACTTTGCTGTACACCTGAAACTAACACAACATTGTAAATGAAGTATACTTCAATTAAAAAAAAAAAGACATTCTCTGCATCAAAGTCCATTCACTGATTCTTATTTTAAAACAAGAGATCAGTGTCTTCAGTTGCCCCCAAATCAGTGGGAAAGGGGCAATGAGAAGGCCCGCGTGTACGTACTGAAAAATGTTTGCTGAGCAAGGAGCCCAGGGAGGAGAAGAGCTGAAGAACACGGGGCCAACACGGAAGTACAGGACATCCACAGCGAGGCACAGACTGTGTAACCATTTACGAATGGATTTTGACCGTCAGGGAATGCTACCAAATGTTTTTTTGATCCTGTCGGGATCAAGAGAAAACCAGTAATTGATTGCTTTTTAAAAAAACATGACACTCACATGGTCTGAGCTTCGTTTTGTTGTTTAATTTTTAACTGACAGTACCTCCTTTCAGTTTGCTTGTGGAAAGAAAATTGTAGTTAGAGGTGACCTGCTCTTTACCAGAGTATAGGGAAGATAGCATGCGGCTTCTCAGAGATGGCCCAATGTTTCTTCAACAGTACTGGCTTTTTCCCACGTGAAGCCCTTTGGAAACTGAAGTAAACGTCAGCTCTGATTTCTCCCCTCCGCCCCGCCCCACTATGGACCGGATGTTTGTGTCCCCCCCAGATTCATATGTTGAAGCCCTAACCCCAGTGTGATGGTGTTTGGAGGTGGGCCTTTGGGAGGTGGTCAGGATTAGATGAGGGAGGGGCCGCCATGGTGGGATGAGTGTCCGTAGAAGAGGAGGCGCCAGGAAGCCTGCTGCCCCTACCCCATGTGTGGAGCAGCCCTGCAGAGGGCAGAGGGCTCTCCCCAGACACGGACTCTGCCAAGGCCACGATCTTGGATTTCCAGCCTCCAGAACTGTGAGAAAGAAGTGTTTGTCACTTAAGCCACCCAGTCTGTGGTATGTTGTGATAGCAGCCTGAGCTACCCACCCCTTCAACTCTCCCCACTCAATCCTGGGTCCCCGGACCCCTGGCCCCGGCCCCTCGAAGGGCTGTTCCCTCCGATCCCTCCCAGCAGCCCCTGCTTTCTGGGTTATGTCCAGACTCTGGCTGTCCCGAAGGCCCCGCGGGTCACGCCCTGGCCCACCGTCCAGCCTGAGCTCCTGCCCGACCTGCTTGCTGCTCTCCGGGACACCGAGTTCTCTCCTGTGCCAGGTGCGGGTGCCTGCGTCAGTCCCCCTCTCTGGGGCTCCCTTCATCCCCTCCCTTTCGTGGCCTGGCCCTCCTTTGTCCCTCAGTCTCAAGTGTCACTTTCCCCAAATCTTCCCTGGTCCACCTGGGCCCCCTCCCCCAGAGCCTCCCCCTCAGAGCCACCTGCGCCGGGCTGGGCTGCTTCCCGGCCGAGTCCTGTAAGCTCTTCAGCAGAGGGACTGCGGTGGCCTGTGGCCCTGGCAAGGAGCTTTCATCACAGACCCGGGGGGTGGGGCCGTGTTCAGGGGCCAGAACTGTCCCCGTCTCACTGGGGCACTAGGGCAGCGGCTCTCAAAGTGTGGCCCTTGACATGGGCCCTTTGGGAGCATCAGGGATGCAAATTCTCCGACCCCACCCCAGACCCATGAGTCAGAAGCCCTGGGGAGAGGTCAGAGTTCTGTGCCGACACGCCCCCCCGGGGGATTCTGATCCTTGCCCAGTATGAGAGTCCCTGGGCCAGGGAGGGAATGATGAGGATACCTTGCAGCTCCTCTGGCAGCCTCCCCTGTCCCCTGTGCACTCAGGTTTCAACATAAGCGTCCAAAGCCACCCGAGGGGGACCCCTGTGTCCTGAAGGCACGCTCAGAGGATATAGTTTGCCACCCACAGCCTAAAACCAAGTGTTAACAAAGCCACGGGAGACCAGGCCAGACCAGATTTTGGAAGAAAGGGAGCCGAGTGTCCATCAGTGGGTCCAGCTAAAGGCTCATCAGCTGCTGTTTTGGGCCCCTGGGCTGCTAGCCAAGCACACCTGACTGGATTGGGAGGGGGTGTTAATGGGCATCGGGTTGGGGAAGCAACGGAGCCAGAAGTGCTGGGTGAAAGTCCAAGACGGGAGCAGTGGACGCTGCCTGGAATCCTGGTGGCGGAGGATTATCAGGCCTGGACATTTAATCTGTTGTGTTCGTGTACTCATAAAATGTTACTGCCGAAAAGGAACCCGGAAGGTCACTTTGTGCTATTTTTTTTGCAGTACGCGGGCCTCTCACTGCTGTGTTCTCTCCCGTTGCGGAGCACAGGCTCCGGACGCGCAGGCTCAGCGGCCATGGCTCACGGGGCCAGCCGCTCCGCGGCATGTGGGATCTTCCCGGACCGGGGCATGAACCCGCGTCCCCTGCATCGGCAGGCGGCATCGGCAGGCGGACCCTCAACCATTGCGCCACCAGGGAAGCCCTCAGCTGCCTTTTCTTACTCATCTCTTGTCCTCCGCAGTGACTGTCACCAGGCAGACGATTCTCGGTTAGCTGCTGAGTTGGTTGGTTTCGTCCACCTGCAGATCTTGAGGAAAGGAGATCCTTCCACTCCGCCTGGTGCCACCTGCAGCATCTTCCAGGGACGTGGCGCATCAGCATTAGGGAATCTCAGAGTCGGCGGGATCCCAGGGATGGCCTGTCCACCTCGGGCGAAGTGACCGCTCAAGGGCACACGCATGGCCCTCGTGTCCGTCCCGGGGCCGGGGAATCTCATCCGCGGCACACAGCGCGTTCCTCCTCATAAACGGTGAGCGAGGGATGGAAGAACCTGCTCAGTTCTCTTCTTCAGCTGCCACTAGAGGAGTTTCTCAGACTCTCACATTTGGTGGACCCCCCAGGGGACAGAAGACCCAGCCCTTCAAGGCAGCAGCTCCACGGGCCGCCCACCGCCTCCCTCTTCAGCCTGATCCCCTGGCCTGGTCCCTGGGTCCCTGCATCCAACGTTCAGTCACTCACAACCATCCCTGCTCCCCGAACAGGCCAGGGCAGGCCACCCTGGTGCTTGTCAGCTTTCCACAGAGCCCCGTGCCCCCTCCCCAGTATAGCCTGGAAGATCTCTCATTTGAGACTTGCCTCTGCAAAGCCTTCTTGTGGCCTAACCCTCCAGTTAGAAGAGGGCTGTTCCTCCCTCGAGGTCCCATCCTACCTGGGGTAGATGGCCCCCGAAGCTGAAACAAGCAGGGTAAGCATTGGCACGTGGCTTTTGCTAATTCTGCCTCGCCAGGGCACTGCCAGCTTCTTAGGGATCTGCTTGGGACTTCTTGTTCCATGTTCCCAGCACCTTGCGCCTGCCAAGCACCTAGAAGTCCTCAATGAATGTTCATGGAGTGAATGAATTTATTTTTTTCTCAGCAGATAAGATAATGGATGAAAGATGCATAACCAGTTCACAGGTATCCACGACATCGGGAGAAAGTAAAGGACATGGATGTATATACTGAAGTCAGATCTTGACTGCCTTACTTCATTAAGTTAATTTAACCTAACTGACACACCTTCTACCTCTAGAAGGTTCTACATCGGGCTTGAGAAAGTCAGCACTCAGCCACCAGGTTTGCTGGCTAAATGGTGCATTTGGACAATAGGAGGTCTGAGTGGGGGGCCCACACAGCCACTTGCACATGTGATGCACAAAAAGCAGGGAGAGGAAAGTGCAAACACCCGTTAGCACCTTGTTGCTTTAATTAACTGACTTTCTAAGCCTGAAGGGTAAAGATGTTAGTTTGCCATCACGCCTCTGATTTATTCATTTCCCAATAGCGAAACCACAGCCTGATGGGAAGCAGGTACAGTGTGACCTGTTAGATGATCAGCTTCTGCAGAATATCTTTTCCTGTTGCATTGCCCAAAGGTATGATGCTTTTGGAAATCTCCTTAATTTGGAATGTTATTGCTGCCATTTCAAAAGGGAGAGGGAAAACAAACGTTCCCTTTTTCATTAGTTTTAATGTCACTCCTCTAAAGTAGTGGTGTCAAATAATACACTTCTAAAATTTATTTCTGGGGAGCACTCCTTATGAGGCCCTGAAATTTCTGACTCGTCACCTAAAGAAAATTGGCATTTTCAGAGCTAGTCCATGATGGACCAGGAAGTTGGGAATTTGCCCCAGGAGGGCTGTGCCGCGGTAATTTGCACTAAAATGAAAATCTTCATGTTTATCACCTCCTTTCACCTATAAAGCAACTCTGGGGCTTCCCTGGTGGCACCGTGGTTAAGAATCCGTTTGCCAATGTAGGGGACACAGGTTCGAGCCCTGGCCTGGGAAGATCTCACATGCTGTGGAGCAACTAAGCCCGTGCACCACAACTACTGAGCCTGAGCTCTAGAGCCTGCAAGCTACAACTACTGAGCCCGTGTGCCACAACTGCTGAAGCCTGTGCTCCTAGAGCCCATGCTCTGCAACAAGAGAAGGCACCGCCACGAGAAGCCTGCGCACTGCAGCGAAGAGTAGCCCCTGAATGCCGCAAATAGAGAAAGCCCGCGCGCAGCAACGAAGACCCAGAGCAGCCAAAAATAAATGACAATAAATAAAATAAATATAAAAAAGAATCTTACCTATAGAAAGCAACTCTGCTCACCAATCTCACTGGTTGTGTCTTCAATCAGGACAGAGCCTGGTTCTTTCCTCGCCTTCTGAAGGCTCTGAGCATTTCTCTCCTCTTGCTGAGTAGATGATCCTTTTGAAGAAAGTTTAGGGAATTGAGGTTATTTAATTGGGGGAAGGTCAGGAACGATTGAGGACCGTCTCAAGTGGCTATCAAGGCTTAGGAAAGGTGTCCGCCCACTCGTCTCCCTTTTTGCACAAAGCTACTCAGCTTCAGTTCCAGGAAGGAGGAGTGGCAGAGGGCCCTGCTGCCTTATGAGAGCTTTCAGCCAGGTCCTTATTCCTGATAGCCCCAGAGGAAACAAACGAGGTTTCAAGGCAAAGAGGCTAAGCTGAACTGTGCTGGGTACTTCAGACTCCAGTGTCCTTTCTGAAGGGGAAGCAGAAGACATTCTCTGTAGAGAAAACTCAGCCCTTCGGTTTTGTGAACCAGCTGGTGGGAATCTCCAGGGCGAAGATGTGCTGAACAGTCAGTGTTCCAGGTGAAAGGAGGCCTAAAGCGGTGCCACGCAGATTTGCCCCTCCGCTCTGCTCCTGGTTGAAGGTGGGTGGGCAACAGCTGTGGCAGGGAGGATGCAGCTGGACAGACGGGAATACTCGTGATTCTCAGCACCTTGGAGCCTAGGGGAGCAGGGAGGGCTCTGTCATCATCAGACGTCCTTGAGAAGAGGCTCAACAATGAAAGAACCTCTGTGCGCGCACAGTGGGATAGATGTGTCTGTCCCTTCTCCCATTCATTCATTCATTCATTCATTCATCTTGAGCATCAGTGCTATGGGAACTATCAGAATAGAAGCATAGGAAGCAAAGATGAAAGGAGAGGCAGGTGAATGAAGGTGTATGTCGTGATGCCACATGGTGAGTTCTAGGAGAGAGGCAGGACTGGGGTGCTGGGAAGCCCAGAGCAGGGGCCTTATAACCTGGGTCATGGGAGACAAGACTTGCTGGGGAGATGGGCTTAGAAGATGGTAGGTGTGGTGTGCGATGGTAATAGCAATGCTGATGACAGTGGGGGAAAGACCTTAGATGGTCTGCCTTCTACGTTCCTTCCTCCATTGGAGGTGGGCACTACCTCAAATTCCTTTAGGAATTTGAACACAAGGTGGGGAATTCAAGCCAAACAAGGGGACAAGGGCACCAGAAGGGGTCATTGAGGAGCTGGACCTCAGGCCAGGCCACGTGCTGGGGGACTCAGGAGTGCGGAGCGGACGCTGCAGGCAGTGGTGCTCCTTGCAGGTAAATGCTTGATGTGGATGGTCAGGGGTGACTTTGAAGCAGGTGGGTAACCAGGTATGACTCACCCTTCAGAGAGATCCCTGGAGCCTGCACGGAGGGAGTGGAAGAGGAGGAACAGGTCAGGGAACAGGATTGGAGTGACCTGGGATTCGAGGGAGGGCGTGTCACCTACTCCGTCAGCCCCAGCCCTTGTCCCAATGAGCGCACCGAGGGTCAGGGTGGATCTCAGAAATACAGCAGGTGTTTCATAGGGTGCCAGGGCAGCTCTCTTGACTACGAGGTGATCTGGCTTTCCACCATGCCATAGAAACCCAGTGTGACCTTTTGTCCTCCCAGTTCTGTGATTTTTGTCTAAGTCTTCCCATCCAGCCCTGCAGGCTACAACTGGGTCTCTTTCAGGGTCACGGGAGGGAGAAACCCTTTCCTCTGAGCTTTCCCCTTCCTGTTCCGCTTCAGTAGACACTTGTAGGCTCTGAATGGAGAGCCCAGGCTCCTGGCTCACATGGGTTGGCGGGTGGTTCTGAAAGCAAAGCGGCTCACACATGTGGCCAGCCACGCTGGCTGTGTGCCGGTCCCCAGAGAACTCTCAGTCCACAGCAGACGGGCTCTGGGCGGATCTCGGGTAGTGTGGCTTTCTGTAACCCCCAGGCTCTCCTGTGTTGCACTGTCTGGCCTTTGGGATGAAATGGATTCACTTTTACCGAAATACACATTTCAGTGTTTAGTGGCTTCTAGAAAATTTTGTTAAAAATGAGTTGAAATTGGAACCTACAAGAGAAATTTGAAAATCTTCCTTAAACTCTGAAAATAAGGTCACTTGGCTAGGACCCAAGAGTAAGAAACTTCATCCCCAATGATAATTATCTCGAAAAGCGAAGGAGTCAGTAATGATAGAAGAGAAAGGGTCTCGAGCAAACAGGTGACTGTTGGGAGGACATAAAGGAGGAGAGAGCCTGCCCCACAGTTGGAGGTGGTCCATCCCCGCCTGCCCCGGGGCTGTTTATCCTGTTTCTGTCTGTGCCTTTAGGGAAAGTGCTGGGCGCCACAAAGCTGGCCTGGTCTCCTCCCTTTTCCTTTGAAACCTGCAATCCTATTAATTACCAGATTCACTCCCATATCCCTTCTTTTGATAAGCCTGGGTTTATTCAGGCCAGCACTGCTCAGCTTCTGCAGAAGCCCAACCTCTTCGTAATTGCAACTTCCTGCCCGGCTCTGCAGCTTCCCGCAGGATGCGCACATATCCGCAGGCTCCCAGGCCAGCTTGAAGCCTTTGGCGTGCACGTTTGCCCTGTTCATTGGCTAACAGAGGAAAAGGGTATTGAACAGTATTCGGTATGAAGGAAAGCTTCTAGCTCCCAGAAGCTTCCAGCTCCCAGACTCAAGTTTTTCCAAAAGAAGGAGGGAATTTGTAGACGGAAGAATTTGCTGAAGGCCAAGACAGGAATGAATGAGCTTTTGGTTCAAACTATTTTCATGTATTTTTTTCTCTCTCTCATTTTCCCTGGAAATAAAGTAAAGGGAATTATGGGTAAAGAGAAGTGCACAAATGCCCATAGCTGTGAACACTTTAAAAGCGGCAGGTTAACGGTGAAAATGAGGCAGAAACAGAAGGAAAAATCAGTAATACTGGTCTGTTTTTTATTTAACAGTATGGCATTTTGTTAGCCATATTTTGCATTAATTTTGACTTCTTACATACTGCATGAAATGGGTTTTATCTTGATCACTGAGTTTTTTGACATCTCCTTCAATTTTACACTCAAGGCGTCACTTCCCTGTATCCCTTCACCCCAGTCCTGGCCCTGGGCTGACCCATTATGTCATTAGCCATTGGTTCACTGATGGAGGTAAAGAAATAGACTCACTCAGGCCTCCCTGGACCCTCTGCATGGACCTCCCTTCTCCCTTTTCTGTCTGGTGGAATTGCGTCCTTCAAGGGCCTGCTCAAATGTGCCCTTCACTGTTAAGTCTTTTTTGTTCCTCCCACGCTGGGAGAATCGCCCTTCCCCGTGCTCCCATGGCACCTGTGTTCACCTGTGCCCGCCTGTGCTCTAGCCCTGACCTCCTTTCCTCCATATCCGGGTCTGCATCTGTGTTCCTCACCAGACATCAAGGTTGGGCACCATGATTTATTTATTTATGCCTTCTTGGTTTTCTTAGTATACGGTTGGCGGGCATCCCCTGAATGATTAACACAGAATTACACGGTGCTAAGATGGTTTCTTTGAGTGTTAATAAACTGTTAGTTTGAAAAAAGGAACTGGCCAGGTGTGAGTCCGCTGCCCTGTTCCTGCGACCACGGGGCCCTTCCGCTGGTCTAGTGATCAGCAGACTCTGGTCAGTGGCTTGTGGGGCTAAGGTGGGGAAGGTGTTTACATCTGGGAGTGTAGGAACTTGGAAGGTCAGGAATGTCCTCACAGGAAGACTTGTGGTGGGATAGGGAGGGGAGAAGAGGGGGTGAGGGGAGGCTGTGGGAGCACCCAGTGCACGAGGCTCATTCAGTAAATATTTGCTGACCAGCTATGTGGTTCGGTTGACTAAGAGATAAGTGAGCTGTGCTTTCAAACCACAGGTGGAATTGGATGCAGGGTGGGGAGGCTGGCAGGAAGGACAGGGGACCCTGCCGTCGGGGGACTCAGGGAATGCGGCGGCCTCTAAGGGCACCGAATGGCCCCGAGGATGGATGGTATTGACAGAAAGAGGTGATTAGGCGACGTCTTTCCAAAGCGTAGATCTTCAGGGCGATCTGCACATATATTTTTTCCTGTAAACTTGGGTCAGAGAGATGAGGAAGTTAAATGCTGTGGAAAGGCTGTTGGTAACTCCAGCCAAAGTAAGTTGATAATATTTTTAGTTTTACTGCTCTGGGATATTTAAGGAAGATAGATAGGTTTTGTAATGAGACTACCGTGCACAGACTGTTTGGCTATTATAAGCTGGACTCCTGGAGAAGCAGTCAGCCATGATTTAGGAAAGTCATAAAACGGAAAGCAAAAAACAAAAACAAAAGCAGTGGTACCTTGGAATCCAAGGAATGATTCAGGCCTGAATAAAAGCGGTTTAGTTATCTAGGACTGTACGGAAAAGGACCCCAATATAATGGCCTGAAATGACAGCCATTGTATTGGGTGCAGTTCTGTGGGCCTGGAATTGGGAGCTGGGGACGCCCTCCCTGGCTCTCCTGAGTGTGGCCTCTCTCCCTCACCTTCTGGTCACACCTCCCCTGAGTTTCTTTCCAGGCTGTCTACTGGTCCATGGACCCCCATCCTCCTTGGGGGGCAGCAAGTCACTTCTGCGGTGACAGTGGACTCATGGTGGGTGAGGTTCTTGCCTGCAGAAACACAAGCTGTGAGATTCCGGGGTCAGGGCTGGGCGCTGATGGTGGGTGTCAGACAGAGTGAGGGAAGGAGGGATCTGTGTTCAAGGGACTGACTGATCACCGGGGAGAGGGGCTGGGGCACTAGGAGACCCCCGTCACAAAGGCCCTCCAGCTGCCCCTCCGCTGAGGGACCCCCTCAGCTCTGGAAACGTCAGGTGGTCCTGCACGCTGTGGGTCCTGCAGGTCAGGGGTCGGGGGATGCAGGGGAAGGGGAGCCTGGGGATGATGCAAAGCAGGGTTCTAGCCTGAGGGAGTCACATGGTTGACTGAGGCCCAAGGGTCCCCTGACCCCAAGGCAGGCGTCGTCTGCATAACGCGCCTTGTCAGACAGAGTCTGGGGCGAGTTGGAGCCTGGTGACAAGACGGCTCTCAGCTCCCAGCCCCGGAGGCACCTCCACTGGGGGGACTCAGCTCCCAGGACCCGTGGCGTTGAAGGCTCTGCGTGGGGCTCCCACGCGAGGCTCGAGCTTGCCCGGGTCACACGCGGAGGGGACAGCCCAGCCGTGCTCAGAAACACTGGACGCTTTGAAAGGGTTATTTGCCTGAGGGCGCGGCCACTGTGGGAGAGCGGGTCTCGATTAAGTGATAAACCTGGGGAGAGATTGTTGGGAAAATCGAGGAATGAGCATATTCTCCGAGATGCACAGCTTCCTGTTACCTGGCAAGAACCCCTGAGGCCTGGGCAAGGGCCCCCTTCCCACCCCTCTCTGCTCCCTCCCTGGCACAGGGTAGAAGGGGAGTGGGACCACTTCTGATATTCAGGGGGCCCAGGGAGAGGGGCAGCAGCGCTTCCCTGCCTCCAGTCTCTCCTCTGCTTCCCACCTTTGGGTCTATCCAGCATCGTGAAGGCCCTTGCAAGTGGCCTGTGGCCGCCCCAGCCCTAGAACCCAAGCTCCTTTCCACACCCCACAAAAAGCTGGTCCTCGGGCCTTGGGGTGTGCATAGCAGGGGTGTGGTCCCTCCTGGGAGGATGCACCCAGACCGCCTCCTGCTTCTTCTTGTCCCCCGAGCCTGTAGCCCCTGGAGGTCAGCAGGCAGAGGGCTCTATTTCAACGATGAATGAAGGACAAGTGTCTGCCAGGGATGCATTTCCAAGTCCTGCGATGGCGGGACAGCTCAATCTCGACCTAGAAGCTTTGGAAAGATTCTGAAGAGGGAATGGGGCACCGGCAGAAAGCTGGGGTCACGCTGGCCTGTCTCCCTGCTGCTCTTCAAGGAAAACATGGCTTCCTCACGGCCTGTCCGAACGGGCTGCTCTGTGAGTTCCGGTTGGCAGCCACAGATCCATCTTGCATGCGGTCCCTGCTTGCCTCCCTGCTCCCAGGTCCCCTCTCCAGGACGCCCGCAACTGTGTGCCATGAATGTGACATTTATTCTTCTTGGCTATGTGCAGAGTCAGGTGAGGTTATTGCAAATAGAATATAGAAATATTCATTTTTCTTTCCAAAAAGGCTCTTAAATGTCACATTAAATTAAAGGAAATCATTGTATCAGGGCAGAACACATATAAGTTGCAGATGGTGCAGTCTTTCTATAAATTCCCCCAACTCCACTGCTTCCTCTTGAGTTTTATTGACCTGGGCCAGTTTAAATAAAGTTCAGACACACTTATTAGTCGAGCGAAAGTCATTTGCTAGAATCTGAGCACGATTCATTAGCTAACTTCTCCTCGCTCTCAGTACCGAACACATCCCACCGCCGGCCCAGACCCCCCAGGTTCTGTCTGGTTTCCTTGCCGGGCATTATAATTATAAGGTCCTCCAGCAGCAAGTTCATGTGACATGGTTTAGCTCTTCGGTGGACCTTTAACACCTGAAGATGATCAAACAGGAATTCCAGGTACTCAGCATCCCGGCGGCCTTGGCACTGGCGGGCACAGCCGCTTTGGAGCACAGCGGCTGCGGGACCGGCGAGAGGCGGGGACCCGGGAGGCTGGCCGCCCCAGCCGGCGAAGGGAAGCCCGGCCACGTGATGAACGTGCCCAGCTCCAGAGCCGGGAGCCCTCTGCGAGGATGCTGTCATGTTATGAGATAATTGGGGGGCCTCCGCGGGGTGAAAGGGTGGGTTTGTCAGAGGGGCACATACCTAGGGCGGCCTTTTCAGGAGCCGCACGGACACTTCATTACCATGTCAATCCTGGGAGGAGGCCCTTTAGCGCAGCAGTTGGCTGAATGCATAAGGAGCGGATGGACCCCTGAATGAATAGTGAATGGAGAACCGGCTGGAATCTGCCTTCAGCTTTGTTCGGGGATGACCAGGGTAAGGGACCCCGGAGCTTGCAGCCCAGATGGTAGGAGGAGGTGACGATCTGGCGGGTTTCTCTCCTTTCCCTTTTTATCCTACCACTCGCGGGGCTTTTCTTCCATATTTGTATACATATTTCAGTTGCTTAATCGAATCTGCTTCGATTTCCTCACTCCACGAAAGCAAACTTGAAGATGAAACACAATAGTATCTGCAGCAATAAACATTTACATTCTTTTTCCAAAACAATGGAAGTTTAAGATACTCAGTTTCGTGAGGTGTAGAAGCCATCGAACATGTAATAAAGAAATCATGAAAAAGACAAAAAAACCCACTTTGGAACGGCGAGTTCAGAATTACTTCTGGGTTCTCCCGTGTGAGCTTGGCAGCATCCGAGGACAAGGACAAGTGCTGTAAATCAAAGCGCTGGCATTATCTAGTTTCCTTTCTGGCTTTAAAAGTTAGAACAGATGTCACCAGAGAGGACAAAATGGATTTTACCCACCAAGAGGGGCTTTTCTTGCCATCCGTAATAGGAAGCGCCTTGAAATGCTAATGTCCACAGTCTGTGTTGCCAGGGTTTGCATAGAGATGGTGGGAAACAGCTCTGATCTCAACAAAACCTTTTGTTATTAATCAAGAAAATCTGGTCTTCTGAAGCCGCGAAGAGCTGGAAATTAGCAAGGCCACTGGCAATGAGGCCAGGGAGCAAAAATGCAGGAGAAGATCCCAGAGCCCCAGGGAGACAAGGTATCTGGGGCCGCACTGCGTTTGCAGGCACCCCGGCCTTCTCTGCTCTCCCCGAGTCTCAGGATTCAAAGGGGGAGGGATGTGGCTCTCGTATCTTGTGCTTTAAAGCCGTGTGTTTTCTTTCTCGGCAATTTCAAGAAGCAGGCTGGAGGAGCCTCCGTTAAAAGCACGCTAATGAAGTAGTTCTAAGAAAAGAAAGCTAAACACCACAAAATCAAAGCGGAACATTTTGCTCAGCTAATGGGCTTGATTATGAGATTTTACAGGCCCTTTTATGAACTGGAATTTTATTTTGTGCTGGGGAACAGGAAATTTCTGTTTGGTTTTAAACATACATGATCACACCACCAAATATTCCTAATTTAAGACTGTGAGAGTAGAACAAGATTTTATGCCTCAGAGAGGAAGGGGTGGAAACAGCTCCGCCAGTGGCAGTTAATAAAAGCACAAACTTTAAGCCACTTATTTTACAAAAATGGAAACGGAGGCTGCAGCAGCCCTGGTGACTTGTCTCCCTTTCCCCCGCGCCTCTGGGGTGCTCAGAATCTGACGTTTCCTGCATCGTGCCCTTGGGTATCAGGTGTGTTCATTTGGCCCCACCTCCTCAACCACAGCAGATAGTTCTTGGTTGTGGGGGCTGGCCTCTGCCTTGTAGGGTGTCTAGCAGCCTCCCTGGCCTCCACCCACTAGACGCCAATAGCACCCTTCTCCCAAGTGACCAGCAAAAATGTCTCCAGACATCACTGAAAGCTTCCCTGGTTGAGAACCACTGAACTAGATCCATCACCTGCCTTCGGGTGATGGAAACCACACCTGGGACATTCTAACTTACCCAGTGTCTGGCCTGGCGTGGGGCACAGAGCCTCGGGGTGAACACAGGCTGGGGCGGCAATGTTGCTGAGAACGTGGTAAAGGACCGGACGTGCCAAAGCCAACAGCAGACTGGTGCGTGCTTTCAGTCTCCTTCCCCACGAGACCAGTGGCTTTGCATTCTCCCTGGTCTTCTAGCAAGTCAACTGGAGGGGAGGAAGCAGGCGAAGGAAGAAGCCCAAACAGTCCACAGCCTGGACAATCAACTAGGTGTCAGGTGCGCTGCTCTGCATACGCTCGGCCCTGCGGGCAGGTGGTGTCCTTGTGGAGTAGAAATGGGTCTGCCGGCGGGTGGTCGGTTTAATCTCCAGCGAGATTTTTAAGTGAGGCCTTGCTACTCTTTGAATGACGCTTCATTATCCTTGTAGGGACGCCTTGCTTTTTGGAATAACTTACTAGAAAGTTGCCTGGGGAATTCCCTGGTGGTCCAGTGGTTAGGACTCTGCGCTCTTACCGCTGAGGGTCTGGGGTTCAATCCTTGGTCGGGGAACTAAGATCCCACACACCATGCGGTGTGGCCAAAAATAAATAAATAAGTAAGTAAAATAAATGTCGGCTACAATTCTAAAAAAAAAAAAAATGTTCCCTGTATGTAGGACGATAGGTTTTCACCTATGAAATACATATTGTATGTATTTTTCTACTAAAAGCGGACCTAGAGAAAATCTGTTCTAAAGAATTTCATTGTAGCATCATTAATTGTATCATCACCTTCCTCCCCATCCTGGGTTTGCCTGAACTGTGGTACATGCAGCCCTAGACAAGAGCTGGAAGTCCCCATGGCCTCCTGGAGCTGCCACAGCAGTATTGCGATCACCTTAAGCATAGTTTACTCACAAGTGCTCGAAGAGGGAACTGAGGTAATGTAATAAATGGAGAGATCAAGGGCATCCCCAGAGAGCGGCGATATGCATTGCGCTTAATCCCTAAACTGTGGATCAGTGGTATTGCTCACACAGGGAGGTGGGTCCCGGGGAGGCGTGCTTCCCCAGCTGTGTGCAGATGTGAGGCTCAGCGACTTGGGGGTTCCCAGGACACAGGAGGTCCCGGCTTCACCAGCACGTGGGTTTATAAACAGCCCCTCTGCCATTGCCTCATCTGCTGAGGGAGCTCCGGCGTCCTTGACCTAAGAGCCGTCAGGGAAAGCTGGGGCTTTGGGAATGTGTGGGGCAGGGAAAGCGAGACCCTGCAAGTCAAGGCCAGCTGAGGAGCGAAGACTGGGGGGCGACAGGCTTCAAAGTAGCTTCTTCTAAACTGTCTGTGCTTTCATCACACCTCATGACGCTGCGTTGAAGTCTACCAGGTCGACATTCACTTGACTTCACAAATGCGTTGTTTTAAATGTGCAGGGACCACGGGAGATGGTCTAGGGCCCCAGTATCCTCACTTGATAGAGGAGGAACTGTCCACAGAGGGGAGGGGATGAGCCTGCTGTGCAGGGCCATGGCCGGCTGCACCTGCTGCCCTTCTCCCTGAAAGGGTGCTCACCAGGGGAGCTGCCTCCTGGTCTGCACGGATCCAGCAGGGGCTTGGGCCTGGGCAGTGGGAGCAGGGATTAGCCTGCAGGGAGAGTGGAGGCTTGGGGATGGAGGGGTGGGCAGCCTTATTTGACCTCATCCCCTGAGGATAGTGTGCTGTAGAGTGAGCTTCGGGGTCAGAGTTCAGGACTGGTACCCAGGGAGAAAGGGCACAGAGATGGAGGGGTGAGCCTTCACTGAGGGCAAACACTGCCCACTCTGTACCCTGCCACGCTCACCTTATCTGGAGGGCGGGGGGTGTCCCTTTCCCCTGGAGCTGCTCCCCATGCCCCAAGCTCCCTCCAGACTCAACATACACGTCATCATGCGTGTGAGAAGCCAGCAGCCTCAGGGATGGAATCAGATTCTGTGGGCTGGCCGGGCCCTCCGGGACAGCTAAAACATTGCTTCTGAGGACAGAAGCGTTCTACCTTTGAGCTGTTTAACTTCCCAGTGATTTTTTGGAGCCCAGCTGGTGGGTTTGGGCCAGAGGGAGAAAGGGCTCCAGCAATCCCCCTTTCTCAGCCTTGCTCTTGGCGGCCTTTCCGATTGCCTGGTTAGTACCCAGGACGTAAGAATTGCCCCAGTTTACCGGCCCTGCCACCAAGTGCTAAAAACTGCTCCCACTCGAAAGCAACCTAGTTTATTCTCCGGCAGTAAGAAAAGAGCTGTCGGTGATTGGAAAGCAGCAGACTAGCCTCCTAGACTGAGATTTCACCTGGGGTTGGGGGGGAGCGTGGAGCAGAAAAAACGGCTCCATTATGAACACCTTAAAAACAGACAACAGAGGAAATGCTGACATGGCCGGGCCCCAGGGCCGCTCCAGCAGGCAGTTAGGGGAGGGAAGGGTTTTGTGTGGAGTTCAAAGCCCCAGTGAAAGCTAATGAGGACCATTGTATTTGTGGGCAAGAGACAGTGCAAGGGCTTATCAGAAAGGAGTGTTAGGTTTCCCCGCCTCTGGGCTCTGGAGTCTTAAAAGGCAGACTTTGGAGTCCCTGGAGGCTTCCAGGGACATTTTTTAGGGGACCCCTTGCTCCTGGGGTGTGCTGGCTGTGTGAGCCGAACCCACAGCAAAGGGGCCGAAGGATGGGTGGGCTGCGGGGCAGTTTGGGGAGGTTACCCCCGAGATCCCTGGAGTCCTGGAGAGTGAATGCTGCCGGGGAGCCGTCATGGTCTAAGGGGCCAGAGAGGCTGCGGTTTCTCCATCAGTGAAGAAACCAAGAGCTGAGATGCCTTTTCTGAAGGATCTTGAGACAATGTCCTTAGTCCAGGAATGCGGGACTAAAAATCAGTGGGTCTCATTTAACACTGACCAGTGAGCGAGTAGAAGCAGGTGGTCCCTTTCCAGAACCGGCCCTAGTCCCTAGGAAAAGTCCCATCACTGTTAGGGATCTGGGCTGACGGGGACCCACACCCCACTTAGGGAGCCGCGAGACGTCCCGAGGGGAAGGCCTTCCTGCGTGTCTGGGGGGCTCCCGTGGTGCCTTCTTGTCGCTGAGCAGGGCTGTCCGGGCAGGCTGGGCTGTCCCCCTCCTGGGAGATGCACCTCACCTTGCCCGCCCCCGTCAGGTGCCACCCTAGGGAAACCTTTCTCTAAATCTGCTCCAGGGTAACTCATGTCAAGAAATCTACTTTTATTTTGTTCTTTCACTTCCCCATCTATAGAACGAGAAAAACAAGAGTTTTTACATAAAAAACGAACCAGCTCCCTCACCAACAAGACAAAACAAACCCAGCCACGCCCACTTGGTGAAAATTGCACACCGCTGTTAACGTGGACTAGGGAGAAGCGTGAAACATTATAACACGAATGATGTGGAATGAATGATAATGAAAGAAAAATGGAAAATAATTATGCAGCAGCGTTTCTGGGAAAACATGCCTGGCCCTTCAGTACGATCTCCCACTGGCCCAACGTTGACGTCTAATTAAGATGTTAGCTCCTGGGCTTCCCTGGTGGCGCAGTGGTTGAGGGTCCACCTGCCGATGCAGGGGACACGGGTTCGTGCCGCGGTCCGGTAAACCCCGCGTGCCGCGGAGCGGCTGGGCCCGTGAGCCATGGCCGCTGAGCCTGCGCGTCCGGAGCCTGTGCTCCGCAACGGGAGAGGCCGCAGCGGTGAGAGGCCCGCGTACCACACACACACAAAAAAGATCTTAGCTGCTCTTTCCTCCCAGCCTTTCATTCTTATCAATTCTTCTAAAAGTCTCCAATTTCGTACAGCTGAAACAGAAATAAGAGAGGCCGGCCACGCAGGGCTGCAGGGGTAGAGGAGAATGTTTGAGGAATGCAAGGGAGGAAAACGCAAGAAAGGCAAAAGATTTTAACAGTCTCGTCTCTTTCATACTTTAAAAACAGCTTGTGGCCAGAGGAGCCCTGGGGCCAGGGAGACAGTTTGAGGCCAACTTCCGGGCCTGGACAGAACCTGGAGGATGAGGTGAGACAGCCTGCAGGGATTGCAGTGAAGACAGGCAGTCTGCAGCCTGAGCACAGAGTTCTCCACCGGCTAGGAGTCTTCAAATTCTCAAAGCCTCCCGGTGCATCTTCAGAACAAAATAATTTTTTTTTTTTTTAGTTTATTTTATTGAAGTATAGTTGGTTTACAATGCTATGTTAGTTTCTGCTGTACAGCAAAGTGATTTGGTCACACACACACACACACACACACACACACACACACACATATTTCACGTTCTTTTCCATTATGGTTTATCACAAGAGATTGAATATAGTTCCCTGTGCTATACAGTAGGACCTTGTTGTTTATCCATTCTGTATATAATAGTTTGCATCTGCTAATCCCAAACTCCCATTCCTTCCCTCTCCCACCTCTCCCTCTTGGCAACCGCAAGTCTGTTTTATATGTCTGTGATTGTTTCTGTTTTGTAGATAGGTTCATTTGTGCCATATTTTGGATTCCACATATAAGTGATACCAGATGGTATTTGTCTTTCTCTCTCTAATTTATTTCACTTAGTATGATAATCTCTAGGTCCATCCATGTTGCTGCAAATGGCCTTATTGCGTTCTTTTTTTATGGCTGAGTAGTATTCCATTTAAGTTGTTTCCGTGTCTTGGCTATTATGAGTAGTGCTGCTGTGAACACTGAGGTGCATGTATCTTTTTGAATTATAGTTTTGGCCAGATATATGCCTAGGACTGAAATTACTGGATCCTATGCCAACTCTATGTTTAGTTTAGAACAAAATTAGTTTCAGTTCACTGGAGTTAGAAATATGTTTGCTGTCAGTGGCCTGACTAGACATTCTAGGCTGGGGTCACTGCTGGGATAGTTCTACACACCCCCTGAGATGGGGAGAGAGGTCTGGGAGGGGTGGGGGCCGGCCGGGAAACAGTCTCTCTGTTTAACTGGATGTCAGCTCTGTGCGCCCCTCAGGGCCTTCTGTGTCATTCATCCTGCAGGAGCCCCTGATCTCCAGCATGTAGGGAGTGGAACTGAAGTGGCTGACGGGGCCAGGGAGGGAGGATTCTGATAAGCCTCAGCAAACAGCTTCTTGTTGAATTTAGCAAGGCCTCAGGCTCGGAAGAGAATGCCTCTGGCCTTGATCTCTGGATTCCTGTTGGAGTCTCTCCTACCCTAGGAGAAGCGTTTGCACAGTAACTATGGCAATTCACAGGTACCGAGCTCTCAGGATCTGCCAGGTGCGTGCTGTGTCACGAGAATATTCCACCCATCTTCACAACAACCCCATGGGGTGGGTGCTAGTATTTCATGGATGAGAAACGGAGGAGGTTGAGATTGCGGGAAGGACGTGTCCACGGTTGTGCAGCTAGCTAATAGTGAGTTGGGATCTGGGCTGGACAGCCAGACCCCAGACAGACCTAATCTCTCAAGGAAGCTGCAGCTGCCCTGGGCTGTAGGGAAGGGTGAGGGGACAGATGCTCGCTAAGGAACTCTGTGCTGTATCTAAACTGATGGTTCTTAATTGTTTTAAGAACTATTGATGTTTCCAAAATCGATCTTCGTTATAAAGTGGCAAAGTTTGCCAGGGATTCCTTAATTAAAAAGAAAAAGAAATAAAAGTAGCACAGATTCCAGGTTTGGACTCTAGTATCGTTACTCTCACTCTGATATTTTTTCAGGAGAGGAAGAAGAGGAAAGGAGAAGCAGCAGTAGGTGGGCCCGAAGTTATACCTGCAAGAATGTCTTGTGGGTCTTGACAGAGAAGGGTTGAGAAATGTGTGCCAGGAAGTGGCCAGTTTCCACCTGCGTTATTTCATCACATCCTCACAACTACCCTGAGGGAGAGGGTGTTATCTTGAAGATAAGAAAACTGAGGCTCAGGCAGATATGTGACTAGCGTTGGGGTGGAGAACCGTGTCCTCCAGAAAGGTTCACATCCTAACCCCTGCCACCTGTGAATGTGGCTTTATTTGGACATGAGGTTTCTGCAGATGTAATCAAATTAAGATGAGGTCCTGTGGGTGGGCTAGGCCGATGACTGGGGCCCTTATAAGAAGAGGGGCATTTGGACACATGCACAGAGAGGACACAGGGAGATGCCACGTGGAGATGGAGGGCAGAACTGGAGCGGTACATCTGCAATCCAAGGACCACCAAGGGTTGCTGGCAACACCAGAAGCTAAGAGAGGCAAGAAAGTGTTCTGCCCTGGAACCGTCAGAGGGAGTCTGGCCCTCCTGACACCTTGATTTTGGACTTCTAGCCTTTAGAGCTGAGAGAGAGTGACTTTCTGTTGTCTTCAGCCACCCAGTTTGTAGTAATTTGTCATGGCAGCCGCAGGAAATGAATGCACCAAGTACTCACCTTGCTTCCACTGTGTACTTGAACCTAATTCTGAATTAGGTTCTCTGATGCTGCCTGCATCTGGCTCCTAAGGTGGCTCACTCTCCAGTACTAGAGAAGGAGATGGAGCTAAGAGGGCCTTGAAGGAAAGAGGAGTGGAATTTCACCGGGGTGGAGACGAGAAGAGGGGCAATGCGACCGAGGGCAGACAGCGAACCCCAGAGGGCTGCCCCTGGGGAGGGACTGGGTGGACCCAGGTGCTGGAGCCACATGCTAAAAGGTCTTAAGACCAGAAGGAGGCATTGGGATGTGGTGCCGTCCACGATGGGGAACTTTGAAGGCGTGGTAGCAGGCAAAACGGTAAGAGCGGGATGAGAATGTTTAAGATATTTGCGCGTCATTGAGGGATGGACGGAAGTGAAAGAGATGGCTTTTCCCTGTTACACCAGGAGTGTTCCCAGAAGGAGGAAAATGGAGAGTTCCCTAAGGACATGTGGGTGCTTGAGAGCGGGAGAGAAAGCGGGCAGGAAGGGACTGTGAAGGTGGCCTGGCTGGGGGGGACGTGCGTGGAGGGAGGGGTCCGGGCGCCCGAGGAGGACGGGCTGACTCTGGCTGAGGGCGCTCAGCGCTGGAGAGGGGAGAGCGGAGAGGGCAGCCCAAGGGAGGCTGAGGGAGTGAAGCTGGACCGGAGATGCTGGCATGCACAGCGTACGTGACTCCTGACGATAACTAACCCTGGAAAGGCATTGAGTGCGGTGCTGGTGAGTGACTCAGAACCCAAGCACGCTGGTCCTCTCGTCATGTGGGCGGCCGAGCTGCGCTGGCGAGATGAGGCTGAGTAGATCATGAATGTGCGTGGGAGGCCCACTGCACCGGATAAAGAGTTAACGATTAAACCGTTGGCGCCACTACAATGGGCTGGGCTGGCCCAGGGTCCTTGGGGCTGACCCCGTTGCTCTCCCGCCCTGTCGGCATGTGGCCCACGTGGGGACACCCCAGGAAGCCCAGCCCGTGGTGCCCCGAACAGCAAGGCGTTTTAGTTTCGGAAACTGGCAGGACCGGAAGTTAGTGAGGCTGATTAAGAAGACCAATCTGGCTCGACTTGAATTTGGTAGGAGCTGGAGAAAGGGCGGGGCGGGAGAGCCAGCGTCTGATGCGGGCTCAGGGGATCCTGCACTCCTCTGGGGGGCCGGGGCTATGAGCCCCTCTTTTCTGGGGGAAACTGAGGCTCAGAGAGGTTCAGCAGTTGACGGAGCCTCCGTAGATGGCAAGGGTGGCCGAGCCAGGAATGAGGGGGCAGGCCTGTTGGCTCCCAGGCCCCCCAGCCCGAGCCCCCACGGCAGCACTGCCTCCCCCAGGCTCCTGAAGCTGCGGGACGGTGCGGGGGGGTGGGGGTGGGGGTGGGGAGCCTGAGGCCGCAACGGGAAATCGGAGCCCAGATCCCGCCTCTGGTTCTGCCCCGTTTCAGGTGCTTGTGGGGGGAGACGCCGGAGCAGGGCTGAGGACCCTACACCACCAATACCTGCCCGGTGACCCTAGATGACCTCAGGGCTTCTGCAGAGGGGTTGACTGTACCTTCCTCTACCTTCCTCTGGCGGGTGTGGCTGCCCAGGTGACATTTTAAGGTGCTGTCCAGTCCTAAGATTGCAGGGTTTGTGATTTCTGGAGATCTGAAGGGACAAAAAAATGTCTTTGTGTTCAAAGGAGCTGCGCTTTGGGCAAAAAGTCACTCCCTTGGGGCACTGGACATTGCTGCCCCCCTGTGCCTGCCCAGCGAGCTTCCTTTGCTCTGGGCTGACAGTCACCGCCCTCCGGCCCCATGATTCCTGCCAGGGCGTAGCGGCGGTCCAGCCGTCTGGCTTCCCTGGCTGGGCAGTTCTGCCTCTTGCCCCACGATGCCCGACCTCCCACTCTCCGGAGTCTATGGAGGGAGCCTGCCCCACTCTCACGTAGACAATGGTGCCTGCGTCTTGGAGCGCTTCCTGAGCTCCCCAGACCTCTGCACTTCACACGGCAGGCCTCACCCCTGCTCAGAGCCCCCCAGGGGGTCCCCAGGATGGCCTGGCTGCCCAAGGACTCCCTTGGCCAGAGCTGCTCAGAGCCCCTGGGCTCCTCTCCCTTCTGGGGGGCCACAGCCACTCCCCAGACCCAGCCCTTCCAGCTCTTTCCAAAGCAGGAGAAATGCCGCCTCTTGGAGGAGACTTCCTACGGAAGACGGCACACCCCCTCTCTTCTGCCCGCTCACAGGGGGACCACCGGTCCCTGGGATGGTCCTTCCCCAGCCTTACACGCCTTTGATTACAAAGACTGTACACAGGTACGGCTCCAGAGGCTGTCTAGTGCCTCCCAGACGCTGGCCCGGAGCGGAGGTGTCAGCGTACTCACAGCGTGTCCTGGGGAGGCTCCCTCCTTTGCCTGTGAGGGCAGAATAATGCACTCCACCCCCCAAGGATACGCACATCCTCAGCCCCAGAACCTGTGAATAGCAAAGGGACCTTGCAGGTAGGGTTAAGTCAAGGGGATGGAGGTGGGGAGATTATCCTGGATTATCCAAATAGGCCCCAAGTAATCTCCAGGGGGCCCTTAGTGCGGAAGAGGGAGGTGGAGAAGTCAATGTCCCAGTGATGCTGTGTGGGAAACACCCAGCGGGCCAGTGCCGGCTTTGAAGGTCGAGGTGGCATAAGGCAAGGAGCGCGGGCTCCAGAGGCTGGAGAAGACAAGGAAGCAGGCTGCCCCCGAGAGGCCCCGGAAAGGACCCAGCCAACACCTTGACCTTAGCCCAGTGGAACCCATTTTGGACTTGTGGCCTCCAGAAGTGTAAGATAATAAACTTGTGCTGTTTTGAGCTGCCGCGTTTGTGGTAATTTGTTAGGTAATTTCTATTTGTGGCAACAGAAAGCGAAGAAACCAAGTGACGCTTTTTCTCATGACCTGGGAACAGAGGGGACAGCTCTCAGTGTGCACACGTCCAGGGGGGAGCTGGCGGGTCCCGGAGCCTCTTGCCTCTGCCCCAGCCTGGCAGCACCCCGTCAGCGCCACGCTCAGAGAACGAAGCTTCCCCACACCTCTCCTTCTAGCTGACCTCATAGCGTTTCCGCAGAGGCTCCCGGGCGCAGCCGCAGCAGGACACCCTTCTCTTGTCTGTTCAGCTGCTCCTCCTAGGAGGAGAGCATCAGGGCTGGAGGAGGGAGGCCCTGTCCCGGCCCCCATGGGCTTTCAGTTCAGCCAGGGACAGGTGTGTGCAGAGAAGATCCCCAAACAGGGCCACGCTTGGGCCGTGGTCACAGGGCATTGGGAGGGCATTGGGGGTCACGGGGCATTGGCCCGCACTGAGAGGGGAGGCCAGGTCTGCAGAGGGTGAGACAGGACCGGGGACCCGGCAGACGATGGAAGCTCGGAAGCCGGGGATCCAGAGGCAGGACCGGGGTGGTGTGACCCCGATTCCTCCTCTTCCTGGGCCCTTGGAGTCTTCCCAGCCCCCCGAGGGATCTGGGCCCCTTCGGCTGCTGGGCCGTGAGCGGAGCTGATGTGAGTTCTCACCGACTCAGCAGACCTGGAAGCCGCGTGCTCATGAGGTCGGGTCCACAGACATGGAGCCCTTGGGCCCCGTGCACTTGAGTGAGTGAAGCGTGACCTTGGCTCCTGAAGCCTCGGAGATTCCTGCGTTAACTCCTCATTCCCGCAGGGTCTGCCTATCTTGGAGGATTAACTGGGTTTAGAAAGAGCCCCGGGGTCTTGTGAAGGGCGTGTTGTGTGCAGTGGAAAACATGAGTACAATGAGCTGATAGGATGGGAGACCCAGGAAACAATCACAGGGAGTTAGTGGGAATGGGGGGCGGCAGATGTCAAGCAGCGCAGTGGCCACGGAGGGACAAAGGCCACCTTGGAAGAAAGCCTTTGACTCTTGCTTCCAAGCTAAGGATCTAATTTTAAAAACTACTCTCGAGTCTTCTCTGTTCCAAGTGTGTGAGTGTTTTAAACTGTTTTCCTGGAGACCTAATTCCACGCCCTGTGCAGCGGGGCCCGGGCGCCCACAGGTGCTAGAACAGTGAATAAGTTATTTCGAGGAAAGGCAATCATACTCAGGCACGGCCAGAATAGGAACTTTTAAAAATAAACGTTTTTGGAAAATAAACTTTTGAGACTCTTTAGTTGAGAAATCAATGAAACCCGCTGCGGTAGCCTATTCATTGGCATTTATTCTGTCATTTTATGGGTAAAAATCTCGTTCCCTGAATCCTTAAAGGGGAGTATATCCCTCCCTTAAGACTATTAATACATAATAAGCAGAGTCCGGTGCCCCTTAAAATAAATTTTAAATCAAGTATAATGTATAAGGTGCAGAGACACTTACTATGTTTTACTCAGTGAATATCCCCTGCCTTTGTATTTCCATAAAATGATCATTAAGGTAAAATAAATAAAACCGGAATTTTATGATAAGTGGGGCTATTCTTCCCCATTAAATTTTCGATTAATTAATTCAACCCTCAACAGTGACTTGGTGAACACCATGCCCTTTTGTTGTAACCAAAGCTAAGGTCTGTGCTCGGCTGGGGCACGTGTACTGTTTCACTTAATCCTCACAAGAATTTGATCTGGTGGCTTCTATCATGACCCTCAATTCAGACATGAGGAGACCGAGGGCCAGAAGGATTGCGTAGTTGGCCAAGAGTCACACAGTGTGTTGGGAGGGACGAAATCCAGGCCCAGGCGGTCCCCTCCGCGTTGTCACCTCTCCGCAGGGCGGCCGGGAGGCCACAGGCGTGAGCGGCTCCCCCCAGGCCAGGGCAGGCTCTCCTTCTGTTAGCATTTACCAGATGGCTCCTGCCCAGGCACCAACTTTGAGGTTGGACGGATGTGCTGTCCTGGCACCTCCCAATTTTTGCCAGAGCGAGAGCCGGACGCAGGTGGCATCGAGGCTACTGGCAGTCGGCCGGGGGCAGGGGCAGAGGCAGCAGCAGGGAGCTGGAAGTTGACACATTTTTCATTTTAAAGTTTGCTACACTGACTTGTCAAGTGGAAGTGAGAGCTGTGCTGATTTCAGGATGTCCGGAGGTGACAGGCAATGCTTCTTAACCTCGTAAGGGGCGTGTTCACTAATTGGGCCCGTCTTAAGGGCACGGAGCGTATTACTGAGACAGTGCGTGGTTATGTGGCCTTTCTGTAAAATTCTTTTAAAAAATTGAATTGAGAAAAGTCCTTTCTCTCAAATCAAATGAAAACCCTCGTCCCTAAGGGCATGACCCTCATACCCCAGGTGTCACCTCCGGGGGATGACAGCTCTGTGGAAGGTGAAATCATGGTGCACAGCATGGGCGCTGGCTGCCACCCTCGCTCCTGGGCTCCCGAGGCTGGTGTGTGCCTGAGGCCGCCGGGCCTCACCCTGCTCCTCGTGGGTGGGTACCAAGGGCCTGGGTTAGTGCCGTCCCCGAATTCCCACGGGTAGGTGACCCTAACCACCTGCAGCAGGGGACACTAGCTGGGGCTCGCGAAGCACAGGTCGGTCTTGCGGGGTTGGGGTGCGAGGCTGCTCTGAT
The DNA here is from genome assembly GCF_003676395.1 of Aethalodelphis obliquidens. NCBI lineage: Eukaryota > Metazoa > Chordata > Mammalia > Artiodactyla > Delphinidae > Aethalodelphis > Aethalodelphis obliquidens. Next base: position 37,600,249 of record NW_020837956.1, read on the forward strand.
GGAGAGAGCCCCGCAGCAGAGCACTCCAGGCTGCTTCTCCAGAGAAACAATGACCCAGGTCTAAACTCCTCCGAAACTCCCTCCACCACAAGAGCGCCCGCTCTGAGAACCCGGGTCAGGGGGTCTTAGGGGTGATTCCGAGGGGTTCTTCCTGTTCGTGGACTTGGGCAGGTCCGTGGTGGCCCCCATTCCCGATGGCCGAGCACCCCCTGGGGCTGCCAGACCCTGCGCCCCCAGGCTCTCCTGCCCCCCCCTCGGAGGCTGATGGGCCCTGGTGTCCGTGTGCCCTGTGTGTGGGGGGGAGGGAGTGGTGGGGAGAAACGCAGCTCCGCAAGCACGAATGAACGAGAACGCTCAGTGAGCTCATGGTCACAGAAGGAAACCAGGAGAACTTGGGGCTGTGTCAGTGCTTCGCTGGATACAGTGTTATCAGAGCGAGCGGCCACTGTGGCCAGGCTGAGTAACGGCCCTGTGGCTCTTGGACCCCGGGCTCTGGCCTGCTGGGTGACCTCAGACGTCTTCAAAGGGAAGTCTGTGCTTCTCCGTCCTACTCGGTACACAGCAGGACACCAGTGCCCCAGACTACAGGCCCCGGTTGCCCCCTGGCTTGCCACCCCCCACCTAGCTGGTCCTCTGATTCTCTCTCGACAGGTTCATTCTCAGGTTTGACACTTGCTAGCTTTGTGACTGTGGGCGAGTGTCTTAACCTCTCTGAGTCTCAGTTCCTTCATCCATCAGATAGATACGAGGAGTCTTACTTTGGAAGACTCTGGTGAAGGTGCTAGGCATCTGACATAGGGCCTGGCATTGTAGGTGCTTAAAAGGGATGTCACTTCCTACCGTGCTCCCGCTGTCTTTAAAGCTGTCACTCTCCTCCCTCCTGCTTCCATACTTGTCCTGTCTAGGGGCAGCCCTGTGCTCTCCGTGGGCCGTCCCTCTGCTGCACCTCCGTGGGCTCCCCCCCGACGTTTGACGGCCCCTGGTTGCTCCTGGCCACTCGGGCAGCAGCGAGGCCAGCAGAAAGGAGCAGTGAGGCCAGGAGAAAGGAGCAGCAGTGTTTTCCCTGAGTGAGACCCTCCTCCCAGGCTGATGGGCAGGAGAAGGCCCCTTGGGGCCGATCTGCTTGGAGCACCGCCAGCCACAGGATCCTAAGTCTGAGGCCTTTCCTTTTTTGGAAAAAAAGGAAAAGAAAAAAAAAAAGTGTTTTCTATGGCTGTTCAGTTGTAGAGACCAGTTTTCCCAGGGAGCTGAGGCACGCAGGCCTGGAGTTGGGGGTCCCGGGATAGGGGCAGGAAGATGGAGGAACTGGGTCATCCTGTCTCGTGGGGGAAAGGTGGTCTCTGAGCACGTCGTTTGGAAGGCCGGCATCGAAAAGTGAGTGTGTATGTGTTGGGGGTAGCACCGGACCCCATCCTTGCCAAGTGTGCCCCCTTGTCCCGGCTGCTCTCACGAGGGTGGGGAGCCGCTTCCCAGGAGGAGCCGTGGGGACCTGTCCTCGACCCTGGCTCGCAGCCGGGCTCTCAGCCTTGCAGAGGGTCTCATGGGGCCGTCGATGGGGAGAAACAGGGCCTGTCTGTTTGTCTACTACACCCAGGTCACCGCGAGCTTGACCTGGTTCAGATAGCGCTCTACCGCCCCACTCCCTACTCAGAAACACCCCTGCCATTGAGGGATTTCCTATTTACCTTGCAGTTTTATGGCCGCGTGGTGAGACGGTCATGACTATGGCCTGTGTATTTAGATGTAGAGGTAAATTATATATTAATCAGAACCTCTCTCCGCATTTCTCTCTCGGTGTCTCTCCTACACCGACACACGCACACACACACACACCCCTCGTCGACACAGCTGAGGCACAGAGGTGTCGGGGGTGGGTGAGGGCTGAGTGCCCAGCAGCATGTTCCTTTTTTCACTTCGATCAGACGAGCTTCACTTTGCCGGTTTGTCTGCTGGAGCTCGCCCTGGGTTTTCATTTGAAGAAGTAATTCTGTTGCCCCCTGCCCGCCCCACGGGGCTCTGAGGCACCTGGGGAGTGTTCTCCAAGCATCTAGGTTTCCAAGCCTGATGATGCAGGGAGGTGGAGGTCTCTTTGGCTGTGAGTCTGGGGGCGAGGGCCAGAAACCGAGGGGGCTGCACTAGTGTGGGGGGCGGGTGATAGAAAGAGCACTTCAGGGGTGAGAGAGCATCTCTCTTTAGAATCCTTTCTGGGGCAGCATCGGACTGTTTTCTCTCCTAGAGGCAGCTCCTCTGTGGCCCCCTCAACTCCTTCATCCGTCCTTCCTCACTAACCCGCCATCCATCCACTGTCTACTCACCATCCAGGAAGCCCTCCCTCTCCAAGGCCGCCTCCGGTCCCACCCGCCGCTCCTGGTGGCTGTGCGTGGTGACTGGGGAGTGCTGGCAGCCTGCGGTTAGCTGCATCCCAGGAGATTTGGGGCGTGGGCCTGGACCCCTACAGCAGGACCCACTGCTGGACCCAGGGAGGCGAGCGGGGGGAGACCCTGTTACGGCCTGATGAGAAAGTACAGTCTGGCTGATCAGGGTGTAAGCTCAGGGTGGGAGACAGCAGAGGTGGGTGTCCCGAAGGGCAATTTGCTCTGAGGGTTCTTCCTGTAGTAACAGAGTCTCCAGCTGGAGCGGGTGATACGGGGAAACCTGGGCGGGTCAGGGAGACCGGGTCTCCGCTACTAGACCGGCCAGCCTCGGACCACCAGGGCCAAGGCCTGGCTCCCATCCCCGTTGCTCACAGATGCCCAGGATCCCGACCTGGGGTCAAGGGGTAGACGGGCATGTGGCTGGAGAAGGCATCTGCAAGCACGCTGGGCACGCGTCTGCCTCCGAGCTCTGTTCCAGCCATTCCCTGTGTCTGGAAGGGGTGCTCCCCAGATTGCTCCTTGACTGAACCGAGCCTTTGCTGACCTCTTCTCCCAGAGAGGGCCACGTAGACCCACTTAATTCATGCAAGCAGCTGTCCCCCTCCCCTGCCTCCCAGGCCCCCTTCCTCACTCTTTTCCCCCCAAATATGTGCGAGCTTTAACCTAACATAGCCCTTCTCTATGTATTAAGCTTATCATTTACTATCTACTTCCCTCCTCTAGAATGAAGATCCTTAATCAGTATCTGATCTGTGAAGAAGGAGGGGCTTGACGGCCTCCTTGTGGGCATGGCTGCGGGGGTGAAGGCCTTTTCCTCCCCACCATGTCCCACAGGAAAGGAGTAATGTGTGACTTTTGGAAATACAATAGAGCTGTCAAAAGGGCATGAAATCAGTCCATTCTGTTTGTCTGGAGCAATGAAAAGCTGGCCAACTTACCAACAGAAGAGGGAAAAGCCCCTCTGCCCTGCGCGTGACGTGCCTCTTCAGTACGGCCACGAGGGTGGCACCAGCGTCACCCCATTTTACAGAAGAGGACGCAGACATCGGGCAGTTACGTAACTCTCCCGAGGACTTGTGGCTCCGAATCGGGGTTGCTGCCCAGTCTCCTGGAGCTCTGTTCCCGCCTGCTCCGCTGCCCCCAGGTCAAGCTCGCCTCCCCTCCCAGAATTCTCGGGGAGCTGCCTCCCCGGGAGGCGCCCTGTTTCACTGGGCTGCACGGTAGCCCTGATCCCTACTATCTAATGATGTCTGTGAGGTACAGTGAGGGGGAGGGAGGGGCGGAGAGCAGCTGAGCCCGGGAGCCGTCGAGGCCTGTGTGCACGACACCCAGCGCCCAGCCCCTGGGCAGATGTGCACATCTGGCCTCAGCCCACCAGCCGTTCAGAGTGGCAGCTTCGTGTCCAGACTGAAGGCTTAGGCCTGGGCCAGTTTTCACTGGTTTCTCCCCACTCCGGTCCTGCAGACAGGGCTGCTTGCTGGGTTCTCAGAGGCTGACCGGATTGTAGGGCGACCTGCTGAGTGTAGCCCTGCTGCGGCAGCCCTCCGTGGCCAGGACACGGGGCTGGGGGGTCGCGTTGGCCAGCATCAACCTGGGTCCGCGGGCCACACCTGGCTCTTCATGGGCAGTCAGTTTGCAGCATTGCATTTAGGACTGTGGGTCCGAGGCCTGGGTGCCGTCCTGGTGCCCGGGCTGGCCGGGGGCTCTGATGTTCAGCCATGTGGCCTGTCAGGCCCCTGCCCCTCAGGTCCCGGGAAGGTGGAGGGCACTCCCCAGCGACCTGTGGCGGACAGAGCAGCTAGCTCTGGGAGCACAGCCTTACCATGTCATCTGGGTGCCCATTGCAGCCAGGATTCTGGACTTCCACTCAGTGGAGCTGAAGTCACCAGTTTGAGCTCCTCTCCCTGGGACTTGGGGACTCACATGAACTGACCACGTATGATCGGCCTGAACCCTTGTCACCTGGATCAGCCGCTCCCCTTCCCGGGATCACATGAGGATCGGCGTGGGGAGGAGAGAGCACAGGGGACCAGCCAGACAGGCAGAGAGCCCAAGACCTGGGCATGTGTGCTGTTCTCTAAGACGACAGCCACCAGCTTTGAAAATCGATTGCAAGAAGCTGGTGGAATACGTATATCTGAATCGCTTTGCTGTACACCTGAAACTAGCACAACATTGTTAATCAACTATACTTCAATACAAAATAAAAATTAAAAAAGAAAAATAAAAAAAGAACCTGGTGGAGAGAGAGAGAGAGGAGAGAGACACAGCTCATCCATGTGACAGGGACCTGGGGAAGCTGGAAGGGTGTCGGTCAAGAGCCCAGCTAGAGATTGGCCTTGGGGGGAAGGAGGGACAAGACAGGGCAGAGGTGGGCCTGGCTGCAAGTGGGGAGAGTTCCTCTCTGCTGGTTGCCTCTGAAACGCTGACAGGGAGGGAGGCGGCAGCGCCTAGCTTTGAGGAGGGGGAGAAGTTTGGGGCAGTTATCACGGGGCTGGCAGCGGCTCTGGGGGTCAGGGCAGGGACTCCAGGCTGTAGGAGGGAACCGGCACCTTTGGGACTGGGGTTTCCCCTCCTGGGAGCCACGCAGGTAAAGGCAGGGGCAGGGTCAATTTCTGGTCCCAGCGGTGCCTCTGACCTTGTGTGACCTTGGGCAGAATGCTGTCTCCCTGGGCCTCGGGTTTTATCCGTGTAATGAGGAGGCCAGACTAGAAAAGCAGTAAGGCCCCCTAGAGACCTGGGATTAAATTTAAGGCCACAGGTTGAAGACGGAGGGCTTCTTTCACTCCTTATTAGCATAGGAGAAGAGGAAGTGCGGAGTTAATATCCAGGCATGCCTGAAATGTGAAACTAAGAAGCAGGAATTTTATTACTACGTTGGGATTTGGCTCTGGGTTCTTTTGCACAGAATTTAGGTTTGTAGGTTAATTATAAAAACGTTACCAGAAAAAGAAAAAACCCTCCTGATTTTTCACGGTTGATTGATCTCGTTGCTGCGTTCTCTTCTGTCCCTTTGATGTCTGCATCTAGATGATTCTGCCGCTCTTTGGCATCAACAGCTGGCAGTGGGAAAGCGAAGGAAGGAGGTGAAGGCATTTAGCGTTGTTATGTGTTGGTAGCTCTGATGAAATCATCAATTTCTTCACTCATTTGTCCTTGCCTGCATAAGAAGAAGAGTGAATGAATACACGTTGGGATCAAGAAAGGGTGTGGAGAGACCATTTAATAACTTCATTTATCTCTGCTCTCTTGGCCTCTACCTGCTATAATGAAAAATTAGGGAAATTGAAAATAAGCCATTTATTAGATCCAGGAGGGAAGAAATGCAAAGATAAAGCAGGCGAGCTAGGATTTAGCCCTGTACCGAAACTATTGATAAATTTGGAATTAACACCTGTCTCAAGGAATTTGAGAAATTTGAATAGGGTCATTGTTTTCGCTTATGAAACAAGCATCACGAAGTCACGTGACAATATGCAATGCGTCCACACGAAAGGAAGCATGTTGAGCAAGAAAATAATATTTCTATTTCTTTAGACTCCATTCAGGGGCTCGGCTTATTTCTGCCTAAGCCCATGAGGCTTGATCAGAGTCGTCAAATCATTCATCTGTCCCCCCTCCCATTTCCCTCTGTGAGAGAAGAAGGGTCTTTGGGAACCTCTGTACTTTTGAGGAGTCTGTGGACGTATGGCTCCATCTCAACCTCTCCTGCCCTTGCGATGCTTTCCTCTTCTCCTTGAGATCCTGGATGTTTTGGAGCAGGTCAATGTCATCCTCCTGAAATGACCTACTCTGGCATCTCTTGAGCTGCTCCAAGCTGCACTGGCAGCCCTTTGGGTGTCTGTACTGACTGTCCTACAGGTAACTCCGTCACCTTGGGGCATCCCTTTGTCTTTCTGCCTTTTAAAAAATTCACTTACTTGAAGCATAATATGCATACAAAGAAGTGCACAAAGCATAAGTGCCTGTCTTGATGAATTATCATAATGTACACATGCAGTTGTCAAGAAACAGAACCTCGCTAATATCCCCAAACTGTCTCGTATTTGCCTCCCAGTTACCACTCTTATCCTTCTCCCCAGAGGTAACCATTATCCTGATGTCTAACAACAGATTAGTTTTGCTATTTTTCATCTTTATATAAATCGAGTTATGCTCTTTGAGAAGAAAGTGTATTGTGTTGTAGGACAGAGTATTCTGTAAATGTCAAGTAGACCACATTGACTATTCAGGTCATCTCTATCTTTACTGATTTTCTGCATGTTGTATCTACCAATTACTGATACAGGGGTGTTGGAGCTTTCAACTATAATAGCTAATGTGTGTACTTTTTGAAGTTCTATCAGTTTTTGCCTCTTGTATTTTGATGCTCTGTTATTAGGTACCTATGTGTTAGGGACTTTTATGTCTTCTTGGAGAATTGACCCCTTTGTCATTATGTAAGTCCCCTCTTTATCCCTGATAATCTTTCATATTTTGAAGTCTGTTTCGTCTGAAATTATGTAACTACTCCAGCTTTCTTTTGATTAGTGTTAGCATGATATATCTTTTTCCATCCCTTTACTTTTAATCCATCTGTGTCTGTACATTTAAAGTGGGTTTCTTGTATCCAACATATAGTTAGTTGGGTCTAGTTTTTTTATCCCCTCTGATAAACTCTGTCTTTTAATTGGTGTATTTAAATCATTCATGTTTTAAGTGATTATTGATATAGTTGGATTAATATTGACCATATTTCTGCTTACTATTGTTACATTCATTTTTTCTTTGCTTCTTTTTTCCCCATCTCTTCTGTTTTCTCTGATTTTAATTGAACATTTTATATGATTTCATTGTATCTCCTCCGAGTATCGGTGATACTTTAAAAAATTTTTCAATAGTAGTTGCCTTAAAGTTTAAAATACACATTTTAAACTATTCTATGTCCACCTTCAAATAACACTGTATCACTTTAAAATTCACTCAGGTAACTTTTAACTGACAGTTTCTAATCCCTCCCACTTATCCCTTAAGTATTGTTGGCATTCATTTTCTTTATTTACGTGCTATAATCACTCAACACATTGTTACTATTACTGCTTTAATCAGTTATCTTTTAGATCTATTAAGAGTAAGGAAAACAAAAGATTTTATTTTACCTTTATTTATTCCTTCCCCAACACTTTTTCTCTTTTAAGTAGATCTGAATTTCTTACCTATATCATTTCCTCTCTCTCTGAAGAATTTCTTTGAACCATTTTTTGCAGTAGAGGTCTGCTGGTGATGAATTCCCTGTTTTTGTCTGGTGGAGAATGTTTTTATTTCTCCTTATTTATTTATTTATTGAAAACAGCTTCATTGAGATATAACTGACATACAAAATATTACACACATTTTAAGTATACAATATGGTGAGTTTGAACATATGGATACCTCTGTGAAAACATCACCACAATCAGGTAATGACATATTCATTACCTTCAAAAGTTTCCTTGTTTTCTCCCTTTTGTTGACATACAGAAAACTGTACATAATTACTGTAGAAAATTTGAAGAGTTTTCTCCTTCACTTTTGAAGGATAATATCTCTGGATATACAATTCCAAGTTGGTATTTTATTTTTCTTTAAATATTTTGCTCCACTCTCTTCTTGCTTGCATGACTTCAGGTGAGGAGTATGCTGTAATTTTTGTATCCTTGTTCCCCTGTAGAAAAGGTGTTTTTCCCTCTGACTGCAATTCAAGATTTTCTTTTCCGCTTTCATTTTCTGTAGTTTGAATATGATATGCCTAGGTATAGACTTGTTGGTGTTAATCCTGATTGGTATTCTCCGAACTTCCTGGATTTGTGATTTGGTATCTGTCACTAACTTTGGAAAGTTCTTGGCCATTCTTGCTTCAAATATTTCTTTTGCTCTATTCTCTTCTCCTTCTGGCATTCCAATTATGCATATGTTAGACCTTTTGAACACATTCCACTGTTCTTGGATATCTGTTCTATTTTTTCATTCTTTTTTCTCTTTGCCTTTCAGTTTGAAGATTTTATTTTGACTTATCTTCAAGCTCACTGATTCTTTTCTTGGCTATGTCCAGGCTACTAATGAGTCCATCAGATGCATTCTTCATTTCAGTGTTTTTGACATGATAGTGTTTTTAATTTACTTTGATTCTTTCTTAGGGTTTCCATCTCTCCACTTACATTACCCATATGTTCTTACATTTTGTCTACTTTTTCCAATAGAATCCTTAACATATTAATCATAGTTATTTAAAATTCCCTGTCTGATAATTCCAACATCTGTGTTATATCTGAGTCTGGTTCTGACGATTGCTTGTCTCTTCAGGCTGTGGTTTTGTTTGCCTTTTGGCATGCCTTATACTTTCTTGTTGAAAGCCAGACATGTTGTGCTGGGTAAAAGGAATTGATGGAAATAGGCTTTCGTGTGAGGATTTATGTAAATCTGACTAGAAGCTGGGCTGTGTTTCATATTTGCTGTAGCTGTGTGTGCCAGAGGCTTCAAATCCCCTGAATGTCCTTGTTTCTCTCCCCTCTTGACTGTGGGCTTCCCTAAGCTCTCCTTCTCAGAGAAAGGCTGAGTCTTGCAGCTTTTCCAGTTATTATACTGAGACCTACTGGTGCCATGGTAAAGCACTGGGAAGGGGAAAGTGTTCTATTATCTTCTGATTAAATCTCAGTCTTTAATGGACCTGAGTTTTGAGGCTGTGACCATCACAAGTAATGTAGTTTTGTCTCCCTGTCTTCTACTCACTTCCTTGGATGCAGTGTTCCAAATCTATTTCCTTGAAACTATGATCCCTGTTAACTATGTTCCCCTGCCTTTCCCCTGATACATGATCCAAGAAGACTTGGGGGGTGCTGTATTGGGAGGAATGCCCTTCCCTCAGCTGGGATAGGCCTTGGCAAACTCTTCTCCCTTGAGGAGTTGGCATTTGTTATGGAGAATGCTCTGGGCATATTTCACATGATTACCTTTCCCTCCCCCTGCCAGAGCCATGAGGGGATCTTTCTTGGATCTTCACTGTGAGAACTTGGTGGGGTTCCCAGAGGTAAAGCCCAAAATAGTGTGAGAGCCCCCCCAATCCCATAGCTCCAGAAGTTTTCTTTTTTAGGCTAGTCCACACTAAAAGACTCCAGCAATTCATCAAAATTGCCTTTTAAGTGTCCCTACTAGTTTATGACTTCAGCAGATTTTGCTCCAGGTAAGATCTTGGCTATGACTCTGGATGTACCTGCCTCTCCAGATTTATGGGTGGCAGTTTGCCCTGCAACATCAGTTACCTAATGAGTCCAAGAAAAGTCATTGTTTTTCAGCTTGTCCAGCTTTTCTTGTTGTTGTTGTTGTAAGGATGGTGGATGATGACTTCAGAGCTCTTTACATGTTGGAGCTGAAACCAGAAGTCTGATATTTACCATTTGATCTTCTCTTGAGTTGCATCCAATGCATGTTTTCACAGTTTTCTCTCTTGTTTTGGATGAGAAAATCTTCTAGTAGCTTCCAGAGGTATGTGGTAAATATCTTGACACCTTGAATATCTGACACAGACAGCTTGTAGAACCTTCTGTTTGTCCTCAATGTTCTTAAATTTCATGATGATTAACTTGGGGTGTGTCTATTTTCATCTATTTTACTGGGCATTCAATGGGTCTTTTAGGCTAGAAAATCATGTCTTTTAGTTCTCAGAAATTTTCTTAAACTATATCTTGATCATTTCCTTTCCTCTGTTTTCCTTGGTTTCTCTCTCTGAATTCTATTATCGTATGTTGAACTTGTTGAACTAAACCTTCAATTTTGCTCTATTTCTTCTATTTCTCTATTTTATCTTCTAATCTTTTAAATGAGATTTCTGTTCTTGATATTACATTTGAAATTTTCCGTGGATTTTTTCCCTCTAAATATTCCTCTAAAATATAAATATTATAAAAAAGTTTCATTTTTTATGGATGCCATATCTTCTTCTCTCTCTGTTTTTGATGCTTTCTTCTCTGTGCATTATCTTTGTTTCCTCCAAGTAGCACCTCTTCTCTGTGCTTTGGTTTCTATCTCTCATGTTAGAGGCTTTCTTCAGATGTCTGACACCCTTGGTTCCTGGCTCATATGTACGAGTGGGACATAAGAAGCTGATTGGCAGCACTGAATGTGTGATTGAGATTGCCGACATGGCTGGGCTGTTTTGCTGGGGAACTATCAACATTAGGACCTTTATATCTTTCTTCTTGTGCTGGTTTAAGTTCACAAGGAAGGACGGTTTAACCTTCTTCCTGGAGGTGACAGGCTAGACATTCTGGAAGTCGAGTGAGAAAAGAGAGCTGGGGGTGGGGTACAGCGTCTCAATATTCAGTATACAAACCTTCATTTGCCCCCTGTTTCTGTATGGTACCCCAGGCTTCAGCTGTGCCTGGAAACTCCTGTCTAGATACCTTCCATTCTATTCTCTCCAGAGCATAAACCCTCAGTCCTCTGCTGAGGTGGGAAAGGGGATTTGAAGACAAAACTGCTTCATAAACAGACTTTCAAGTCATTCCATTTATAACTCCACTTTTACCTTCAATTGCAGAAGTATTTGGGACCACCAAATCCTGAGCCCTCCATGGATTCTGCTGAGAAAATCTGGCTGCTTCTTGGCAAGGCTGCCCTTAGACCTGGGATGAGAGCTTTGGAGAGTCCCGAGTTCCCTCTTCCAGCTGTGCCTTTTCACAAAGACCAAGAGGACATGCCTACCCAGAGCCTGAACTTCATTCTGTCCTTCTAGAATGTACTTTAAGGGAGATGGAGTCTTGAAATTCCCTGTCCAAATGACCCCATCCTTGCTTCTAGGGCCTTCGTGGACCTCTTTCCAGGGCTCATCCTCCTGGAGTGGACAGTGCTGCCAGCATGTGTACACCTAGGCCGAGGGGTGGCCGAGAGGCAGTGGTTGGTGGGAGGTGTGGACGGAGAAATGACAAGGCCCCTCCGGTACGGGAGGAATCGGGGGTGGGAAAGAAGAGACGGGGCCAGGCTCTTTTTGTGATGCCGTGTTCTGGTGTAGAACTCAGGGACATCTGAGGACTCCAATTGGAACCTGGCTGTTACGGGTTGAATCAAGTCCTCCTAAACGGACATGTTGGGGTCCTATAACCCCCAGTACCTCAGATTGTGAGCTTCTTGGAAATGGGGTCTTGTAGATGTCATTAGTTGATGAGGTCACATTGGAGTAGAGAAAGTCCCTAATCCAATGTAGTTGGCGTCCTCATAAGAAGGCCATGGAAAGACAGAGACACAGGGAAAAGGCCATGTGAGGATGGAGCTAGTGATCGACAAGCCAGGGAAGCAAAGATCGTGGACCTTCACCAGAGCGAGGAGAGAAGCGTGGACGGTTTCTCCCTCAGAGCTCTCATGAGAAACCAGCCCTGCCCACACCTTGATTTCAGGCCTCCAGCCTCCAGAACTGTGCCACAAGAGATTTCTGTCATTTTAAGCCCCCCAGTGTGTAGTACTTTGCTATGCATTGTCCTTTTATGTCACCAAGTAGGTATAGTAGTCAAGGTAGAAGAGAGACGGCATTTTTCAAATCCTTTCAATGAAGTTCATTATCTTGGTTTAGCCATTTTTCAGAGTTAGGGCACGTGGCTTCCTTTGACACTCCTGCTCCGTCCCCACAAAGGAAGAGGGTGATCTGGCTTCTTGCATCCCCCAGTTCTGGTTTAGGATCCAGCTTTATCCCACCTACCCAGCCAGTCACCACCCATCCTGCACTTCCCAGCATTTTCCCACTGTGCTCTCCCCATGGCTTTTGCTCCTAGCAGGTCTATACCAGCACCATCCGATAGAATTTTCTGCTGTGATGGAAATGTTCTTTATCTGCTCTGTTCAGTATGATAGCTACTGGCCATACGTAGCTATTGAGCACTTGAGATGTGGCTAGTGTGACCTGGAAACTGAAGTTTAGAACTTATTTAAGAAAAATGTAAATTTAGCACATGTGACTAGTGGCTATCATATTGGATAGTACAGCTCTATACTGTATTATCTATACTGTACAAAAAAAAAACCCCAAAAGTTTTTGTTTTCAAGGTCACGAGGGAGGTAATAAAAGTAAAGGAATGTGTTCCACCTGCCATCTTTACACTAGTATCTCTTCCAAGTCTTGAATTTTATTTCAAAGAGATCTTAGAACTAAACCAGCCATAGTGAGGTAAAAAGAAAAAAAAGAAGTTCTGGTCCTGTGCAGTAGATGAGCCCTGTTATACGGTTCTGTGCAAGGAGGTGGCTTTGCAGAGGTCCCTGCTGTCACAGGTGAGGGGCTGGCCAGGTAGGAAGTGGAAGTGCTGCCTGGGGTCATAGGACGAGCTTGGGACCCCTGCCCCCAGGCCCGCTTGTCTCCCTGCAGCCCACCTTTCCTTGTCACTCAGGGGTCGTGGGCCAACTCCCTGGATCCTCGGTGGTTCAACCTCCTGTCAGGTCAGGGATGCTCGAAGTTTCCAGAGGCTGCACCTTTGTGACTCCCGAACATCCAGGTTGGCTTCCCAGGTCCTGCCGCCCCTTGGCTGCTGGAAAACAGATTGGGTTGGTAAAAACATGAGTGCGTGTTCTCACAGAACCTGAGAAAATCACACCTGGTCTTTGACAAAAAAATCTGTTTGTGTCGCTCTGATAATCACTTCCTACCTGGTGGGATGACAGGCCATATGCCTGCGAAGTGGCCAGGGGAGAAGATGGTCTACCCTCACTGCACCTTGCAAAATATATTTTCCTTGCTGATCAGCTCTAAATTATCAAGAATCGAAGCCACAGGCTTCTGCTTGCAAACAATAAACCCAGTGCAAACTGCTCCTGGAGGTGGAGGGAGCGGGGACCTGGACTCTGGCCCCGAATCTTCGTGACCTGTGTGCTTAGGGGTAAAAGCAGCCAATGGGATTTTTAAGTTTAGAAGGTCAGTGTCTGGGGTTGAGGGGAGACGCCAGCACACCGAGTGTAAACCAGGCCTCGACTGAGTGAGGAAGGTTCGTCTGTAGAAAGTGGGACTTGCTTTGGGGTTTGGTTTACTGGGGAGCCCTGCCAGCCCCTCCTGGACACTGGGGCAGGTCCACACAGGGAGGCTCTGTATGCTGAGCCCCAGCGCTCATCTCACACCATCCTGATGGTTCGGATGCTGAAAGGTGGAAGGTGAGCTGTCTGTGATGCGGGCTTTCCTGCCTCCCCTCCCGCCCATTCCTGGCCCTCGGGGCTATTTGAGTGTGTTGGCTCAAGAATTCAACCCTTAAAGTGGTCACTGTCCCATGGAAGCTAGTGCCCACGACACAGAAATGAGAGCCCCAGGGGTTTTTTATTCTCTCTGCACCCTTTCCCCAGAGTTGACCAGAACTATTCTAGAATGACCGGCTCTTTCTCACAACACTGGTTCCGGATCAAGCCTCTCTTGACAAGTGACCCTGTGACCTTAGGTTGATCTTAAACGTTACACGTTTTGGTTCTCTTACCTGTGACTGCAAAGGGTAGTGTGAAAAGAAATCAGGTTAAGAGATGCAAAAATACTTTTTAAAATAAGTTACTGACCTTAGTTAGTGTCCATTTCATTGCTTAAAATTTACTTGTTATATAAATAGTTCATTATGTGTTGGACTTGAGATGATTCACTCCCCTCCCTTAAGAAATTATTCACATCCTTTGTGGTCCAAATTCGTTGATTATTTGGAAGATCTGAGAAGTGAAGTTTATCTTTTGGATTTTTCATTACCAACAGGAGTGAATTTGCAAAGGCGTGCTACATGCTGAATGTTTGTGTTTCCCCCAAATTCACATGTTGAAGTCGTCATCCCCAGGGTGATGGTATTTGGAGGTGGGGCCTTTGGGAGGTGATGAGATTGTGAGGGTGATGCCTCCATGTATGGGCTTAGTGCCTTTATAAAGAGACATGAGAGAGATGATCTCTCCCTCCACCACGTGAGGACACAGCAAGAGGGTGGCCATTTGCAAGCCAGGAAGAGAGGTCTCACCAGAACCCGACCAGGCCGGTGGCCCAATCTCCTCCAGCCCCTAGAGCTTGGAGAAATAAATGTTTGCTGTTGAAGCTGCCTAGTCGGAGGGATTCTGTCGGAGGGATTCTGTTACGGCAGCCAGGACTGGCCTGTAATTGACAAAGGAGCATGGCTTGTAATTGTCAAAGCAGGCACTGTGGTACTCGCAGGTACTCTGAACCACACACGATGTAAATACCAGCAATTCCTGGGGTCCTGCTTGAACACCTCTGTTCCCGCAACCCCAGGAGATGCCCATGGAGGTCCAGGAGTCAGCTCTTTTTACCATATTAGATTCATTTTTCTGTTATCATCCAAGGAACAAAGGGTATTAAAACAGCACTGTGACAGCAGTGGGCGCCAGTTAAACCAGAAGGAAGCCCAGGCCAGATGAAGGAGAGAAACCATTTATTCCAGAACCTGGAAGTGACGCTGGTAAGCACAGACTAGGCCTGGCTCCCAAGGACCCTGCTTCAGGTGTTTCTTCCCTGATCTCTTCCAGCTGGAAGACATCTCCCTGTGGAACCCCCTCAGCGCAGCATCTGCTCCTTGCCTTGGGCACTTATTACTGTCTGCCTCTGGTGAGTTATTTCTGAACCCTCCTTATCTCACTTCCTGGACCTCTGGTGCCTCAAGGGTTGGGACTGTCGTAACCACCTGTTATCTTCCTCCAAGGCCTTTGGCTTTCCTCCGAGGCCAAGGGCCTCGCACGAGAGTTATCATTTAGCTGAACCCAGCCCTGTGTGGTGTCAGAGCCATCCCCGGATGACAGGGCTGAGCAGTTTCTCTGCACCAGCAGGCTGGCACCCCGGGCAGGGTGGGGGGCAGCATCCCAGCTCGGCTGCCATCTTGGGATTTCAAAGGCCCCTGGAGGAAGTTGCCCTGGGGAGGTTATTGGCTCCCATCGCCATCTCCTGCCATGTTCCTTCCTCCTCTGGGTTCAATGTCTTTCCATCAAGTATCACCTCTCTCTGCTGTATCTTCTCTCACTTGCCTCCTGCCGGCTATTTCCCCGGTGGATGGTCCTTCTTCCATTCTCTCTGTTTAACGCTCACCTCTCTGGACCCTGCATCTCCCTCAGCCTCCCTCTCCCCTTCCGGCCAAGCTTCTCCAGGGAGATGTCCCCTCTGTCTCATTCCTTGGCCACAGGGATTTGGTGCCCTTCCCCTTGCTCCCCTGGGCTGGCTCTGGGTTGGATGTGAGGTTTCAGTGGCCTGCTGTTTGCTGGACCTGTGTGCTCTTTTGGTGTTAATCCGACTCGCCCTGTCTGCAGCATCTCACCCTGTCGATGCCTCTCTTCGCGGAGCCTCTGCTCCCTCGGCATCCTCGTCAAACTCTCCTTTTGCTCTTCTTGAAAGGCAGCATCCTGCTGGCCCTTCACTGACTCCTCTTCTTGTTTAACTATTAGTGTTCTTTGCCCTCTGCATCCCCCGCTCCCCAATGCCAGCCACTTCCTTTCCTTCTCCAAGACTTCAGTGACCACTTGGATCTGATACTCCCAAATCCACCGCTGCAGCCCTAGCCCTTCTCTGATGCATTTCTAGCCGCCTCTGTTTCCTTTGTCACAAGCACCTCGAACCCACATGTCTAGGATAAAAGTGACGGCTTACTGGCCAGTATCTCTGGCTGGCTATTGTTAACGGCACCACCTTCATCTGCTTGCCCAAGTGAGTCGTCCGAGGCTCACCTCTCTCCCCAGCCTGGTCCAACGACAAGTGCTCTGATTCCCCCATGTGGTCAGGTGGGCTATGCTCTGGTGACAACTATCCCCAAATTTCAGCGGCCTAACACAGTAAACGTTTGTGTCCTGCGCACACAAGTGTGATGTGGGTTGGACATGTCTCCTGGCAGCTCTCCTCCAGGCAGCCACTCAGGGATCGCGCCCTGCTCCATCTGCACCAGAAACACCTGGAGCCCGGGAACATGCTAGGTGCCGCCGAAGGGGAAGAGCAGACCAGAGGATCCCGCAAGGAGCCTGGAAACGGTTTACGACACTTCTGCTTCATCCCGCTGACCAGAACTCAGTCCTGTGGTCCCTAAGCTAACTGCCAGGGAGGCCGGGGAACGTGGCACCCCGTTTGCCCAGGGAGAGGAAGCGGTTGGATGCCCTGCCCCCTTGCTCTGCCCCGCCCCCTTTGCCCTGCCCTGCCTCTCCGCCCTCACAGCTCTGCTCTGGTCTGCACCCTTGTCATTTCCTCCTGGGCGAGCGGGTGCTGCCCTGGCCAGTCTCCCTGCTCGCAGACCCTTTCTTTCTGACCCAGCCCTTCCTCGTCCACGGAGCACACAACCTCCTGTTTAAAATCTTGTGGCGCTCGACTCCTGTGCTCTTAGGATGCAGCCCAGTCTCTGTTTTAGCAACAACCAGGAGGTCGTTCGTGGCTGGCCCCTATCAACCCCTCCATCCCTAGTTCCCACCACCCTCCCCAGCACAGCTTTCTCTCCAGGGGCAACAAGCTCCCTGCAGTTCCCCAGACATGTAGTATTTACGATATCTACGAACGCCCCTGGCCTTACCTGCAGGTGTTCCCTCTTCCAGAACATAGTCTGGGATCTGGGCCCAGGCCAGCTCGCGAGGCACCTCTTCGGACCCACCTTTTCGCAGCCCACCGTGACAGAGTCAGCAGTTCTCTCCTCTGGGCTTCCAAAGCCCTTTATTAGGACTCATTGCATTTTCTTCCTATTGTTTTTCCAAGAGTCTGACTTCATCTGCAAGCCCGGAGGTGACCAGGGCCTCTGTGTTCCCCTCCCTGTGCTGACAGCTTTGCATGTTTTAACTCATTGGATCCTGTGAGAGAGGCGTTACTCTGATTTCTATTTAAAACATACTGGGGAAACCAAGGCACAGAGAGGTTAAGGAACCTGCCAAGCTCACACAGCCAGCAAGGGTGGGAAGCAGCTTGGCTCCAAGTCCACACGTGTGGCCTCCATGCTTCACGGTCTGTCGCCAACAGTGCTGGACAGTGTCCATCTTCATGCCCGTCTCTCACCCACAGAATGCTGGTCACTACTGGTCGGTGAGATGCACAGGTGAGTTGGATCCATCTTCCAGTTTTTTGGTTTTTTCTTGCGGTACGCGGGCCTCTCACTGTTGTGGCCTCTCCTGTTGCGGAGCACAGGCTCCGAACGTGCAGGCTCAGCGGCCATGGCTCACGGGCCCAGCCGCTCCGCGGCATGTGGGACCTTCCCGGACCGGGGCACGAACCCGCGTCCCCTGCATTGGCAGGCGGACTCTCAACTACTGCGCCACCAGGGCAGCCCTTCCAGTTTTCTTTAACTCCCTCCTCCACCTACTTCCATCCATGTTTCCCTACTTTTGCCTTCTTGGTCCGTTTCCGTAACTTAAGAAGTGCGAACAAACATTCGTGAGACTCTTGCTATACTTTGTTTAAACAAATGAACTTGATCTTGTCCATAAAAGTGGGCACCGCTCCCCTTGACCAGTCACTCCAGGGATGTCATCGCTGCCTGAGACATTTCGAATGTCTTCCTTGGGAAGTGATTGCAGAGATAGCTGGAAAGCCATTCCCATGACTTTATATCATTGTCTGCACGACACAAGCAGTATCCCAGGGATTCTCCCAAATAGGTGTTGCTAACTAAAAGCACTTTGCTCAGCATATCATCTATGTCAATAACTGTGCAAAAATTCCCATTCCCTAAATGCTGTGCGTTTGGGGGAAGCAGAGAGGGGTATATGTTAGTGAGCTAGGGCTGCTGTAGCCAAGCCCCACAGACTGGGTGGTTTAAGCAACAGAAATTTATTTCTCACAGGTCTGGAGGCCAGAAGCCTGCGATCAAGCAGGGTTGGTTTCTCCTGAGGACTCTCTCCTTGGCGTGTAGCTGGCCCTGTTCTCAGTGTGGTTCATGTGGGCACCCATCTGTGCATGTCTGTGTCCCAACCTCCTCCTCTTATAAGGACACCAGTCATATTGGGTTAGGACCGCCCGTATGAACTCATTATAACATAATTACCTCTTTAAAGACCCTCCCTCCAAATACAGTCACATTCTGACATCCTGGAGGCTAGGGCTTCAACATATACATTATAGGGGGTCGGAGTTCCGCCATAGCAGGCACTGACTAACGCTCTGGCCGCTCTCAGCTCTGCAGCCAGGGCCCCCTCGACCTTGGGTGAGTGCCCCCCTCGCTGGGTTTCACTTCCTTCTCAGCAACATAGGGAGTCAGACCAGATCACCCTGGGTCTTTACAGCTTCCACGTTCTGCTCTGTGATGACCTGTAAAAACATCACGTTAGAGTGAAATACTGCTTCTGTGACACAGGCCTCACAAGGGCGTTCAGCGTTCAAGGCCACGGATTCCCGTGCGGTCTGAAGTTTCTCAATATTTGACGACAAACTTTATTACCCCTTTCTGTTGGCAGGCTAAACATTCCTCCTGGGCTCTGAAAGGAACCGCAGCATCATCTTAGCTGGAAACATCCTCTGCGAGACAGTGTTTGCTGTTTTCCAGTCTGTTGAGCCCCGAGCTGGAAGCTCTGGATCCCGCACGGGAGGAAGGAGGGTGTCTGGTCCCTTCCAAGCAGAACAAGGACACTTTCTTTCCAGGGAGACGCTATAGACATGCACTGTGAAAGCTCAAAGCCAAAGTCAGCCAACTGCAGAATGGGAAAGAGTCAGCAAGGACAGCAGTACCCTCCTCCCTGTGGGCGCCCTGGGGGACCCGCTTGGTCACAGCGCTGAGTGGCTTCCTGGGAGTCTATGGTCACTTTCAGGTTCCCTAGAGTCGACCGGGAGGCAGTGCCTGGAGCAGCTGCGTGCAGCCCGTTCTTTATGGAGCAGCGATGTGGCAGGCTCTTGGAGTGGACCCCAGCACCCTGTCTGCCCAGGGCAGGGGTGGTGTGAGCCCAGCTGGTCCCCTTCAGAGGGGGCAGGGGGAAGAGAAGCAGGGGCTGGGGGTCTCCGGGCAGCACCAGGCTCTCCTTCTGCCTTGAGTGGGTCACTTCCTGCTTCTTTTCACTTCTTTTCTCCCCCCATACGCCTAATTTGCCCTTCGCCCTTCCATCTCCCCGCTAGTAACCACTAGTTTGTTTTCTATATCTGTGAGTCCGTTTCTGTCTTGCGTGGGCATTCATTCGTGTCTCTTCACTTCTTAGAGCCGCTCTTCAAACCCAGCCCCGGGTATTTATGCAAATACCCGAACTTTCCAGATTCTTAGCTTCATTCTCCATAACGTTGCCCCACTGATACCCAGGAGAGTCGCTGTGAGGGATAAATGAGGTCTTGTGTGCACAGAGCCGGTACCCAACAGCGGCAGCTACCGGATTTTGTATTTTGTGCGAGTCTCTGTTGATCTGGGAGAGACGGGATGAGTCTGGACGTGGGGGTGAACTTCCTTGTCAGGATGCTTGCTTAGCCACTCATCTTCATAATCGACATGGATACAGCTTGTTGGAGGCATAACACATCATACGCACTCTCTCCTCGGGTCCTCAGATCCCCTCCACCACACTGTGAGATCAGTGCTACAGCCTCCCTTTTACGTGAGGGATGCCCTGGAGAACTGAGGCTCACGTGAGCTACTTGTCCAAGGCCAGACAGCTCATACGAGCATGAGGGAGACCCTGGCCTCAGTCCCCCGCTGCTGCTCTGTGCTTCTGTAGCCCACGGACCAGGCTCCTTTCCCACTCTTAGTGCCCATGACGGTCCTGTGGAAACCCTGCCAACGGACGGCCCTGTCTGAGCTCACGTCGAACCGGGGCCTCTGCACTCCCACCTCGCAAGCCGCCTGGTTTTGGTTTATCTGAGCACGCCAGCCGCTAATCCACACGGAGGCACTGCAGAGGGCTTTCAAACCAGATGAACAACTGGGCTTTATTGAGTTGTCCTCTCTTCACCACATTAGTGAGGCCATTTTTGCATAAACTGCTTAAAAGAAATATGCATTAAAACCTGAGGCTGATCGTTGCCCAGTCGGGCCAAATTATCTGATGCTCTGTTTGGCATAGCTTCTAAATTCGCGAAGGACCAGTCTCCTTCTCTTACCCTGGGAAAGAATAAACTAACCACAGGGTGTAAAATCGGGTTTATGTGGAGTTGACCCAGACACAGGCCATAAAGATCAACTCTTGGTCTGCCTGGACTTCTCCTCATCCTAGTGAGAGCATGTAGGTCTTTATGGCCTCGGGATGGACCTTAATAGGGGAGGTACCTCCTTTATCTGCAGACTTCTCTCTCTGGTTTGCACACCAAAGTTGTCATATCAGTAGGGAATTCCGTGTGTGGTTTTGTCACATAAAACCTGATTGCCCCAGAGAGGCCATCAGAGGGGTTTGTACCTTGATCGTCCCCACAGAGGTGGATCCCTTCCCAGGACAAAGAGCAGGTAAACAGAAGCTCCAAAAGGCACGTGAGCTTGCAGTCTAGTTTAGGGCTCCGGCTGCAACAGTGATGATTGGGGGTGGGGGCGGCAGGATAAGTGGGATGTCAGCCTCATCAAAACGTGAGAAGGGGGCCCTCAGGTCCTGAAATGTTGGCACCAGCCCAAGAGCTGCTGGTTCCCAGCTTGAGGAGAGGGGCTGACAAGGTCCCCCGAATTGTTTTGGGGGTCTATGACTGGAAGGGATAAGGGGGGAAGAAGTCGGCTGGAGGTAGGTAGAGTCTGGTGGCGAGAACACTCGCTCTGGATTTGGACCCGTCTAAGCTTGGACTCTTGCTCTGAAACTGAGCGCCTTGAGGTAAGTTATTCAACCTCTCGACAGTTCTTGATGTAAAAGAAGATGCTAACACTGACTTTGAAGGGGTGTTGAGGGGATTTGATGGAATGTTATCTGTCTCAAGACTGGCTCGTGGCGGCTGCATCATAGTGGCCACTTCTATTGCCCAAGAGCTGGACACCAAGTTGCTAGGGCCTGGCACAGAGGGAATGGACAGTGAGTGGTTGTTGAATGAATGCATGATGGATGGATAAGACGACACTAACCCAGGGCAGTTGGTGCAGTCAGTGAGTCACAGACAGTTGTGAGAGGGAGGTATCCGGGTTGGCTGGCCCAAATTTAAACCTGGCTCAGCTACGTTAAATATTAGCTCCCACAAAGGGAAATCAAGAACACATCTAAAATAAGAAGAAGGCTCCTCACATCTTTCCTAGGTGTTTTCTTCATTGAGGGTAATTGAGTAGGTTTATCTCAGACATAGCCTGGGAGAGGAAGAGACAGGAGAGGGGGAGGGAGGAAGGGGAGGGGAGGGGAGGGAGAGGAGAGAGGGGGAAGGGGTGGGGAAGAGGGCAACCTTGGAAGCCCAAAGGCCCAGGAGGGCCTCACTTGCCCTCCGTGGGTAGGGACGGTGGCTTGCCCACTTGACCCTGCAGGGCACCTGGCACTGCCACTTACTAGCTGGTGACCTCATGCAGGTTAATTGACCTGCCTCAGCCTCAGTTTCTTTGTCTGGAAGATGGGGATAGCAATAGGAACCCCACAGGGGTTTTGTGGGGTGTATGTGGAGAAAAGACCACCGCCAAGCATAAAATGCCACTCTTGTCTGAAGGCCATTTCCCAGAGCTTTGAGGGTGGGAAGCGGGATGAGGCTTTGGGAGTCCCTTGGGAAGATTAGAGAAGAGGTAAGAGGTGACCATGGAAGTGGGTGGCCTTTTGTTAACATCACTGTTCCTGCAAACATCATTGCTGCCTCCTCTGTGCGGGGCTGTGCTCGATGTTTGAGAGCCAGTGATGCAGAAGTCCCCAGTCTAGGGGACGTGGCATGGGCTCACTGTTCCCTCTGTCTGGCCAGCTCTGCGCTTGGATAGCTCATCCACCTTATCCAGGTGAGGATGCTCTGACCCCTGACCTGACTCCTTCATGTGTCCCATACCTCTGCCCCAGCTGCCCTCTGCCCCCTGGCTGTGGTCCAGACCCCGTGGTCACTCATCTTGGGCTCCTGACCATTGGTTTGCCCTGCCCTGGGTCCTGATGCCTCTGCTGCCACCAAGGGCCAGCCCAGCCTGCCTCTTGGCCCTGACCTCTGTGTTTCCTGAAGCTTCCTGCCCAGACGGCGTCTGCTGATGGCCTCCACTGCTATTCACTGTCAGACCGGGGTGCTGGGACCAGTGTTACCCAGAGGTGCTTTTGGAGGGATGTGATTAATCTCAGTCAATCACAATGCTGACTTTAGGTTTCTTTTGAAAGAGGACCAGGAATGGCAGAGCTGCGCCCCCCTCCACCCCGAGCTGCTGTTCCTCCCTGACGCCTCTGCCCACTCCCCAGGCCCTCAGCCCTGAGGCCTCGTCCTGTGACCACACCCACATGGAGTAGGGCCTTCTCTGCTGTCCGCTGTGCCTCAGTTTCCCTCCAGATTTATAGGACATCATAGCAGGACCCTTGTGGAGTGAGTGGTCCTCGACCGGCCGTTGGATGAGGTTAAGAATGATGGCATCTTTTTCTTTACAAGAAATAAAGGAAAGGACTGTCTTGCTAAGTCGACAAAGCTGCTTCTATGGCAGTTCCTGTGCCCAGGCGCCTCCTCACTGCCTTGGCGCGGGCTTCAGCTCCGCCAAACCCATTTCTCACTGTGATTGAAACTGTTGATCACTCAGCGTTCGGCGCGTCGGGGGCCTGGCGCAGGAGCTCGCAAACAGCGGGCAGGGCTGGGGTAAGACATGAGAACTGACCTCGGGGGTCTCGGATTCCAGTCCTTCCCTTTTACAGATGAGGGCCCTGAGGCACCCCCCCACCCTCCCAGGTGAAGGGACTTACCCAAGGTCCCTGTTGATGGTGGCCGAGGCAGGGCTAGAACTCGGGGCGATGGACTTGTCCCAGTACTGTTTCTGACAGTATCTGCCTCTCATCACCGACATCCCTTGTGAATAATTCTTATGCAAGACGCGGGTGGAGCTGAGCAGGTCCTCCTGAGGAACTGTGTGGAAGGGCCAGATGGGGAGAGGATCCCAGCCTAAGCATCTGTAAAGATGGAGGAGAAAATGTGGAGAAAGCACTTGCCACGGGCCTTGGTCACCGCCAGGCTTGCAAACCTGGATGACTGCACTGGTGAATTTCTCTCTCAAACAAAAATCAAGAGCGATTTGTTTTGAGCTTTATGGGGTATCTCTTAAAGCATTTCACATTACAGTGCCGGTGAGGAAGTGGTATCAGTATTTTTTTTGTGGGCAACAGAGAATGGAAGTGTCTGGCTCCAAGTTACACGGGCTCGGAGGTGGAGACCTCGGTTAGCATTGGACATCTCTTCATCTCTTCTCCCTGGTGTCATCTGCTCTCAGTGTCACTGAGCCAATGGCCTAGATCTGGCTGACATGTTCAAACATCTGAAGGACTTTCATGTGAGCTAGGAGTAGATTCCTTCTACAAGCCGCTTCAGAGCAAAAAGCTTGAACCTCTGTGGGAAATCTCAGCAAGGTAAACTTCAGCCCAGCCCAAGAGAATCAAATCAGCCGGGAGAGCTGCCTTGTGGGACGGAGTTCCTGTCACACTGGGTCTGCAGGACGGTCTGCCGGGCCTGCTTCTGGGATAGGGCTCCTGACGGGCGGGAAAGCTGGACTTGGTGACCTGTAAGCCACCTCCTGCTTGGAAAGCTTCTGGGCTGCTGGGCCTCTGGCTTTCCTGAGGTTACCTCTGCGGTTGCATTCCTAAAGCACAGGTTTCATTCTTGAAGGCAGTTTTGGGTTAAATCGAAGGGAAAGTTAGGAGCCTGCACTTTAGAGAAAAGTATGTCTTGTTCACCTGTGGGTCTGTTACCTCTGGTCCGAGGCAGCCTTCTGACTTAGCGCTGTTGCCTGGACCGGACGCCCAGGCGAGGTGACGCTTCTAAGAGCGGGTTTCACCAACTGATCCAAAAGCGAAGATGAAGCTTCGGTGTCAAAATGTTGCTTATCTCCTGACAGCCCAGCTTAGCCTCCTGAGAAAAGCTGGCCTGTACTTTTTCCATCTTTTTTTTGGACAATAGGAAGTGATCTTTGGTTCAAAGTGGGAGACAGAGAACAGTGTGTGGACGAAAAGCCCTGGCTGGGGAGGGGTGTAAGCAGCAGGACTTACTGGGACTTGTAGCTGCTGTATTTCACTCCCAAGAACTACTCAGGTCAAGAGTACAGGTTCATAATAAAAATGTCAGGTTTGAGGATTCCTATGTGACCGGATATTCCAATCTCTGATTGGTTTAGAGAGTATTTAAACCTCGGGCTTACAGATTTGATCACATTTTCCTTAAGCTAGTGTGATTTTTTTCTCCCAGATCACCAACGGATCTGAAATCTTCATGTGAACATTGCCTTGTGTTATTAACTCAAGGAGAAAACATTCTGTTCATTATCTGCTGAGGTCTTCTTGAATATTTTTCCTGTGGCTGTCACCGGGAAATTCAAAAGTTCTGTGCTATAGAGTCCTTGTATCCGCTATTTGGGTTTAAAATGACCTGTAAATAATGATTCATCATACTTTATTCTTTAAAAATTCAGATACACAGTTGACCCTTGAACAACATGGGTTTGAACTGCGAGGGTCCACTTATACGTGAATTGTTTTCAACAAATATATACCACAGTACTACACGATCTGATGTTGGTTGAATCCAAGGATGTTGAACCTTGGGTACAGAGGGCCGACTGTAAAGTTATATTTTCGACTGCACGGAGTGTCTGCATCCCTAACCCCGGCATTGTTCATGGGTCAACTGTAATTCACACACCATAAAGTCCACTCCTTTAAAGTGTCCGATACAGCAGTGTTTAGTATATTCACAGAGTGTGCAATAATCATTACTATCCAATTCCAGAACATTTACATCCTCAAAAAAATCCTGTACCTATAAGCAGTCACTTCCCTCCTTCCCTGGGCCTGGAAACCCCCTACTTTACTTTCTGTCTCTATGGATTTGCTTTATTTCCTCTAAGTAAAATCATACAATATGTGGCGTTTCGTGTCAGGCTTCTTTCACTGAGTATAATGTTTTCATGGTTTGTCTATGTTGTAGCTTTCATTGTATCAGTTATTCATTCCTCTTAGTGGCCAATAATATTCTATTGTATGGACAGACCACATTTTGCTCATCTGTTCATTGGCTGGTGGACGTTTGGGTTGCTTCCGCTTTTGAACATTATGAATCTGCTGCTATGGACGTTTCTGTACAAGTTTTTGTGTGGACATATGTTTTCAGTTCTCTTGGGTACGGATCTAGCAGTGGAATTTCTGGGTCATGTGCGAACTATGTTTACCTTTTTGACGGACTGCCAGACTATTTTCCACAGTGACTTCACCATGTTACATTCCCACCAGGATTGTATGAGGGCCCCAGTCTCTCCACACCCTCATCAGTGCATTTTATTGTCCATTTTTAAAATTCTAGCCATCCTAGCTGCGTGTAAACATGTTATCTAATGATGATTTTGATTTGCATTTCCCTAAAGACTAATGATGTTGAGCACTGTTTTGTGTACTTATTGACCATTTGTACATCTTCTTTGGAGAAATGTTTATTTAGATTCTTTGCGCATTTTTGAATTGAGTTACTTTTCTTTTTAGTGTTGAATTGTAAACATTCTTTATATGTCCTGGATACTACATCCTTATCAGATATGGGACTTGCAAATATTTTCTACCGTTCTGTGGGTTCTCTTTTCACTTTCTCGTTGGTGTCTTCTGTCACACAAGTTTTTAATTTGATGAAGTCCAATTTATGTATTTTTTTCTTTGCTTGTGTGTGCTTTTGGTGTTACATGAAAGAAATCATTGCCTAATCCAAGGTCATGAAGATTTACAGCTATGTTTTCTTCTAAGAGTTTTATAGATTTAGCTCCTAACTCTTAGGTATTTTTCTGCTTAAACTATCAGTCTCAGCTCTGGGAACACTTCTTTCATTTTCAGATAATTTTATTGTAGAAAAGAAAAAAATTAAGAAATTAAAATTAAAGAAAAATATACACTTTTACTAAAGAGTAATTAGACCTTAAGATCAGTTTCATAGTTTGCTTTATTCATTTAATATATCTGAAACATTTCTCTATGTTATTACTCTTTTATATCACAATTCGATTGACAGCACAATATTTCATTGTTTGGATGTATATTATTTGTGTAATCCCTTATTATTTGTCATTTATGTTATTCCCATTAAAAATAATAGAAGTAGTATAGCAGTGAATGTGGGATTATTTCCTTAGAATAAACTCTCAGAAATGATTTTGAAAGAGTGAGCCCCTATTTCCAGCATCCTAATAAAACAGATATACAATGGTTCCCTGAGAATATTCTAGAACAAAGTGAAGGGCAGTTAGATAGACAGATTAAACAAAAAAGGAAGTCAACATCTGCTTTCATTCTGGGGAAGTGCCTTCCTGACCTTGCCCAATATTCCCACATTTTTTGTAGGTTATCATGTAGCAATACTAATAGCTTTTTCTTTGTTGCTACAATTATCATTTTAACCACAATGCAATATTATACTGATTTGATGGTACATAATTTACTGATTGTGCCCAGATATTGAATACTTCAGTTGCATTCAACATTTAACTTATAAATAACACCACAGTGAACATATTTATCCACGTAGGATTTTTGTTCTTTCAAATTGTTTCTTAGTGCAAGTTTCCAGCAAGCGGGTTTCTGGGTCAAATGGTTAAAACGTTTTGAGAATGCACGGATTGTTCCGTTGTTTCTGAAAGGGTCATATCCGTTGTTCAGCGATGTATGAGGGTCCAGGATCCAGGCAAGCTCACCTCCATCCTCACACATGGTTTCAGATGTTTCCGTAACAATTGCAGGTGAATGGCTCTTGGGTTAGGGGAAGGTAAAATTACCTTCTATCTTATTACTATTTGTAACTTTTTAATTTACATTGAAAGAGGATTCTGTGTTCTTCACATGGACTGCATAACTCACACCCATTCCATTTTTTTTCTTAGTGTGAAGTTCAAAACTTATCTTTAAGAAAACAGAATATAGGAGGCTATACTATATCAGCAGGATTGATGTTCATGGTCTCTGAATTGGGAAATGTTTACTGTGTGTGGAGAGATATGACATCATTTCCAGGTTAGGAGGGAAAAAAAAGAGGGCGTTCCATTTTGTCATGCAATGTTCATCTGTAGCAGGGGTCTCTCCATGTAGTGTTGTGTGACCATGAGGTTGCAACCAGCCCACAGCTGCCTTCCCCTCCACGTCCCTTGATGGCTGTAGATGACTAAACCTGGGTCCATGGGAATTTCTGAGGGTCACGCTCTGTATCCACTTCCTGGGTTATTGTGGTAGCGACATCCAGCCGCCTGGGTACCCGTTGACTGAGGGAAGCGGATTCACCAGTGCATGGTGTGTCAGGGTCTGCCTCAGAGGAGGTGCCCTCGGCTCTGGGGCGTCTCAACGCCCGAGGCCTCTGACGAGGATTCACTGCTGTCACGAGAGCTCTTGGTGGCCTGGATTGTCCTGTGAGTCATTTCCAGTTAAGCTGGACTTAGGAAGGTGTTTGTGCCCTGCACTTCGGAAGCGGGAAGGCTGTTCTCCCGCCATCCCTGTGGGACCCTTGAGCCCTTGGCCACAAGAGGGGCCGTGTTTGGTGGGTTTGGAGGAAAACTGGGGGGTGAAGGACGAACGCATGCGAGGGGGAACTTTGGAGAAAGCAAGGGGCTTTTTTGGCAAGTTAATAATAGCACAAAGCAGCCTCTCCTCTGTTTGCTGCGGAGCCCGGAGAATAACCAGCATTTGTTTGGTTACTGACGTTGCTTTGTTTGGCCATTGAAAGAGCCCAGATCCCAGGCCTCTGTTTTGAGCCTGGTGGAGATAGTGGTCCAGCCCGAGGGCTTTTGACTCTGAAGTTCGGCTCAGCTGGGATCCTGCAGACCTGACTGAGGAAGACTGTCTCATCCTGCCTCCCACCTGCAGACCCGAGTCTGTCTGAGTCCAGGTCTCCCCGATGCCCACGTGGACTTGACCTCAGCCTCCACTGACGGGGCTGCCTTGGGGAGCCCTTCCGGCCCAGTTCTGGACTCTCTGAACCCAGCCCTCCGCATCCTGGCCCGAGGGGGCAGGGACTGTGTCCTTCTGGTTCTTCTCCAGAGGGGAAGGGGCAGGGCTCCTTCCTACCGTCGGGCTCACCTGTATGCAGGTGATGCCTCCTTGAATCCTCCTTGCTTCCAAGTGCTGGGAACATCAACTAGAAGACAGAGGGGCTCCCGGGCAGGCTGCCGGGAAGAGGGAGACGCAGTGGTCCCAGGAGGGTTGAGATGTTCTTAGAGGTCACACCCCCTGAATCTTGGGGTAGCACCATGACCCCGGCATTCTCCCAAATTAGAGGCCAGAGAGCGGTCTCTGGGGCCTCTTCACCAAAGCCCATCACCCTGCTAGCGAGCCTGTCCTGGTTATGTCTGCCTGCCCTTGCCGCCCTTGCCCAGCTGTCTCATTTCCACTCCCCCGTACATTTCCACAGTATACTGTACAGCCGTGGTTCTGTACATCCACCGTATACTGTATACCCATTGTATTCTCTGTATCCACTGTATGTTGTATATCCTTCATATACCAACTCAACTGATGCAACAGGACTCCTAGGTGGTCTCCCAGGTCAGGTCTCCCCACCTCCCGAGTGACTTTTCTCCAGTTCCAGTCACCTGCCCTGTTTCATGGATCAGGCCCCAGACTCCCTGGGGCGGGGTCCCCCCTCCAGCCTCCTTGCCTGTTTGTCGCTCCTCCCAGCTTCCTTATGTCCCTTGACAACATCAGGCTGCCTCACTCTCCAGGCTTTGCCAGCGCTGCTCTCTCTGTCAGATCAGCTGACAGGTACTTTTTGGAAACAAAGACCAGCAGTTCCACAGCATGTGGGTCTCAGAGCGCCTTGTGGACTGGATTTGTTCTTGACAGCGGTCTGAGGGAGGTGTTGTTAGCATCCCAGGTTGCCTGGTGAGTAAACTGAGGCGGAGAGAGGTTGGTTGACTGGGCTAGGGTCACACAGCTCAGGCGAGGCGGGTCTGACCGCCTCTTCCTTCTCCGGGGCCAGGATATTTCCATCCCATGCACTGCCCAGGGAGCCCTGATGGTTCTGCGTTGACGGCCTTGATTATGGAATCGGATTTGCCCCCTTGCCCTTCACTGATCTGCTAACTGTGCTTCGCCTAGATTGGCCTGTTGTCACTGGGGACTTGCCCGGGACCGCATTCTCCACATAGCCTTGACCTCCATCGATTTCAGCTCTAGCTCTGCCCCTGTCAGGCTGGGGGTTCCTGACAGTCCTTTCTATCCTTGATGGCTTGCCAACGTGCTGGGGCACAGGGCTCAAGACGGGAACTTTCTCTCGCGCCCGTCCTGCTGTGCTCCCACCAGACACCTGGGGATCCACACCTCACCCCACCATCTGCAGGCTCCCTCCAGTGCATCACACACACGCACACACACACACACAGTCCCCATGTTCACAAGTACTCGCACGCCTTCTGGTCACAAACTGGTCCAGGAAGCAGGAGGGCCCAGAGCTTGTTCCAAGGACAGCCTCCGTGATCCAGATGCCAGAAAGGCCCTGACGCTCTCTTCTCCATGGCCCGCAATTATCAAGCGCCTGCCAAGTCTCAAGATAATCAGGTAGTTTTCCCGGTAGGATGAGTGCATGCCCAGGACATCCGTGTCTGTGGATGATGAAGAGAAAGAGAGACAAAGGGGAAGACCTGAAA
The DNA here is from genome assembly GCF_003676395.1 of Aethalodelphis obliquidens. Lineage (NCBI taxonomy): Eukaryota > Metazoa > Chordata > Mammalia > Artiodactyla > Delphinidae > Aethalodelphis > Aethalodelphis obliquidens. Next base: position 37,630,232 of record NW_020837956.1, read on the forward strand.
CGGGAAGGGGAGGCAAGGCTATCCTCAGGACACGTAGGTAGCGGTGCTGTGGGTGACTCCACTGGGCGAGACAGATGTGGCCAACACGTACGGGCTGCTACTCGGGCAAAGGCTCCTCGCCCCGTCTTTCTTCCTCTGGTTCAGCCAGAGCATGTGGTTTCCTTTTTCCCTATTGGATATTGCAATTTCTGGCCACATGGCAACATGTAGTTGAATGACAGAGGCAGGGTGTGTGTGTCTACTGTGTGGCGTGTGTGTGTGTGCCTGCCTGTGCACAAGTGTGTGTGTGTGTGTGTGTGTGTGTGTTTAGCTATGTGCCAGCATTACTCTGAAAAAGAGAGAAAGAAGAAAGAAGGAAGGAAGGAAGGAAGGAAAGGAAGAAAGAAGGGAAGAATGAAATGATTCGCCTAATGAAAGGTTTACTGGTGGGCACTCTGGGGTAGGGCAGAGTCTGGCCGTTGTGGTGTGAATGGTTTGTCTCTTTTCTCCTGGCTTGTCCCTCACGGCTCTGACTTGGACTGTAAGGCTCTGGAATTGACCGTGGGTTGCAGAACATGGATAGGGGGCCTGCCGTCCTCCCCGCTCCCCTTGGAGGAGTCTGGGATTCGTACTGGGAGTTCCCCGTCAGGGCAGGGGGTGAGGCAGGCTGAAGACTAGGCTGAGAAGGGAGACCAAAGGGCCAGTCACCATGGACGGGGTGGCAGGGGTTTGGAAGCGGGGCGGAGCCAGGCGTCTGGGCTGCAGCCCCTGAGCAGGGACCCCTGGTGGGCTCTGGGCCAGCCTGGGGGTGGGGAGGGGAGGATGGGGGTCCTGCAGCATCCTCGCTGCCTGACTGCTGTCTACACCGCTGCTCCCAGGCAAATTCAGTCTCCAGAAGCTGCAGCAGGTGAGGGCCGGGCCCCCTGAGCTGGGAGGAGTTTCCCAATGCTTGTCCGGGAAAGGATGAGAATTAGCTTCTGGTCCTCTTGGGTTGGTCTGCTGGCTGCGTGCCTCCTCTGAAGTCAATACAGGTACAGAGGGAAAGGACACAGGCGAGGGGCAATTCTCACGTGGACAGGTGGCTTTCTCTCAGATAGGCACCACTCTTAGCAACTTAAGTCATCACTGAGTGGGCAGACATATGGAAGGCAAAGCGCTGCGCAAGTTGTAAGCGACTCTGGTGACCCATTTCTGAGGCTGGTGGCAGTGTTTCCTCCCTCGAAAGGAGTGGGCACAGCAAGGACCCTCTCGGGCCCTGGGATGGGGGCCCTGACCTTAGGCCCTGGGCTGTCACATGACAGCCGATGATTCCATGAATCACAGCCTTTGTGATTTCTGCCCATTTTCATGTTATTACCCTTGTATCCTTCCAAAGAAGGCACATTTTTCAGAAAGAGAAAAACAAACTACTGGCTATTTACGTGATTTAACATTTTTATACATGAAAACTGAATTTACGTACGAACGAGAATGGTTTGGATAAAGAGAAACACCAATTTTTCTTAGGGGGTGGGCCTGAGGGCAATTTTAGCCTTGGATTCTTATTTTATTCTCATGTTGTTTTTTCAATAAAATAACATTATGAAAAATGCAAATTTGTTTTTAAGGTGTTTTATTTCCACAGTTTCCTTGGATGGAGAAACTGTTTTCACCGGGTAGGGCCGTCTGAAAGAAGAAGCCTACATCCTCGCTTGGACTAAATGGCATCTTTTGAAAGTTTACCAGGGAGAAGAGCCATCTCAGAATGACTTATTGTTTTTGGTGGGTAGATCCGCCTTTCGGCTCATCTGTGACCCTTACTTCCAGGGCAGTGGCTTCCTTCAGAAAAGAGCAGCCTTTAGCAGCGAACAAAACGGATGACAGATCCCCTGACGCTTCTGAGCTCCTGGCAGCTGGGGCGATCTCTTGCGAGGAAGATGAAGTTGATGAAGTTTCGGGAACGTCTGCGGGGCTCTGCCTGGCTCAGGGAAAGTGGCTCGCACAGTCTGGAGTCCCGTGTGCGCTTGGAGCCTGGACGAGACGGAAGCATCCAGCGCTCCCACGGATGTTCTGGTAACGGCATGGACCTGATCTTAAAATCATAGCCACAGCGTTATTTATTAGAAAGGCAGGGGAGATATATTACCTCCTCCAACTAACACGGCCACGGCTATTTTCGGTCAAGTGGACCACGACCTGGGAAAAGGCAAATCAGGATTTACCCAGACTGTAATCAGTGCTTGAACTGGTGGAGGTGACCATGTTTTATCAGAGAGGTTGGTGAGTAGAGGGCATTATGGACAGTGTGTGTACGTGTGTGTGTGTGTGTGTGTGTGTGTGTGTGTGTGTGTGTGTGTGTTTGCAGGGGACACAGCCTATGAATTCCTCTTATAAGGACCTTTTATTTACTCTAGTAAATAAAAGGTCCTTATCCTCTTAGAAATGAGGATAAATGCATATGGCTGAAAAACATTTAAAAGTATTGGGGTGATGAATAATGATTGTATTAGTTTGCTAGGATTGCTGGTAACAAAATGTCACAGACTGGGCGGCTTAAACAAGAGAAATGTATTTTCTCACAGTTCTGGAGGCTGGAGGCCCAAGATCAAGGTGTGGGCAGATTGTTTTCTCCTGAGACCTCTCTGCTTGTGCTGTAGACAGCTGTCTTCTACCTGTGTCCTCACGTGGTCTGTGTGTGTCTGTGCTCTAATCTCTTCTTCTTATAAGGACACCAGTCCTATTGGATTAAGGCCCACCCTAGTGACCTCGTTTTACCTAAGTTACCATTTTATAGATCCTATCTCCAAAGATAGTCTCATTCTGAGGTACTAGGAGCTAGGAGGTCGACATATGGATTTGGGGGGCCACAGTTTGGCCCATAATAATGGTTTTAAGTTTATACAGCAGAACAATGGACTCGAGCATCCAGCAAGGGCCTGGCCCAGATTAGATGCCACTCTGTGTTGTTTCCATTGTTTTTCACAGCTGTCCCTCCCTCTACAGCTGGGGATAAACTCTCAACATGGGACCAGCCTGGATGGACGGCAGGCCCTGCAGAGTTTTGGGGTTTCTCCCCTCCTGCCTCTGGGTTCCTCCTAGAGATGACTCCACAGATGTTTGGAAAGGCTCTCATGGAATTATTGCCTTTTCCCCGTTCAGAGTCTGTGTCACGGGTCGCCTTCTGAGGATGGATTTTTATGGGCCTTTAGAGCCCTCTGCCTATTTTTGACACTTCCACAAGGTGAGAAGGGACCAGGTGTCATGTCGATCAGATGGAGAAGACTCTGGAAGGGGAGCCCCGTGGCTGCCCGAGGCTGAGTCAGTCCTAGGCAGAGCCCGGAACAGAGCCCAGGTCTCCTGATTCCTTCCCCGTCCCTTCCCACAGCCCCGAAACCCGCCCTTCTGAGAATACATGTGTCCCCCCTTTGTGGTGCCTGGTAAGCAGGGCGGCCTTTGGGGCGTGTGGGTGAGGAGAGAACGTTGCTCCGAATGCAGCCAAGAGCCCTCTTCTCCAGGCTCCATCCTGTTCCATTCTGCTCCCCACCTGCCCCCTCCCACTGATTCTTGGCATCTAATGACAGCCTTCCTCTGTGTCTGTCTGTCTGCTAACTGGTTATCTGTCTGACTCAGGGCCTCGGTGCAGCTGGGAAATCTGTGCATTGCAAAACTGGCCCCCCTGCCCCTGACAGCCCTGGATGTGGATGTATTGTCTGTTGGACTAGAAGCTCCCTGAACGCAGGGATGATTTCCAATCCAGGTTTTGGTGAGCGACTCCTAACATGTTGCTAAGCACATAGGAAACTTTATCTATATGTGTTGAATAAATGAATGAATGAATTTTTTTTTTTTTTTGCGGTACGCGGGCCTCTCACCGTTGTGGCCTCTCCCGTTGTGGAGCACAGGCTCCAGACGCGCAGGCTCAGCGGCCATGGCTCACGGGCCCAGCCGCTCCGTGGCATGCGGGATCTTCCCGGATCGGGGCACGAACCCGTGTCCCCTGCATCGGCAGGGGGACTCTCAACCACTGCACCACCAGGGAAGCCCTGAATGAATGAATTTTAACATGGAATTTTGGAATTGGAAGAAACTAATGCTCCTTTCTCCTGACAAAGGCAGAAATCTCTAAAAGGTCCTTGACTGTATCTCCTTCGTGCTCCCAGGGATGAGATGCTCACTCCCCAAGTAGCAGTTTCCCCGCTGGGGAACTTTGATACTCATAACATTTTTTCATAGCAGCTGAACCTTGGCGCTCTCTCATGGTTACCCTGTGGTCTAGTTCTGGGCAGGACCTTGGAGATCTCTGGTCCATGGATCCTCAGAAGGGAGGAAGAGGGTGACTCCTGGGTGGTGGCAAGCAGGCTGGAGAAGTCCAAGATCATTTGAAAAAGCGGACGCATCTTTATATATTTTGAAACTTGGGAAATGAAGAAGAGCCCCTATGATTTTAATGATAAAAACTATTAACAATAAAGGGATGAAAATTTATGAAGGGAGGCGGGGGAAGGAGAGGATGAAGATTTCTCAAAGTTTACCTGGTTATATTGTCTTGAGTTTTGAACCACCTGAATGTATCACCTATGCAGAGCGAAAATTAAATAAGGTGTTAACATGAGAAGCCGGGTGTGTGGGGGGGAAGAAAAGGAGGCAAACTTGTCTCAGCTGGAATGAGAAGACACGATGATTCCAATGGCCCATCAGCCCATCTCCCGCCACATTTCTTTTGCACGTGAGAGAGGGCATGTTTTAATAAAGTTAACAGACACTTGGGCACAGGAAGCTCAGAGGAGTAAAGTGCTACATCCGGTCACCAAGCAAGTCAACTCAGTTTCTCCTCCTTTCAGAAGCTCGGTTTGCAGAGAAATTTGGTAGAAACCATTCTGGCCTGAGCATTTTGTTGGGGGTATTTGTTATCTGGTCCATTGGAATTCGTATGAATTATTACCTTGGAGCTGACACCAGGCAGAGGTGACTGCCCCACAGTGACTCAGAGAAACGTCTGAACATCTCCCTTTACATCTTTTCTGAGCCTTCGTCTCACATTACAAAATGAAAAACCAATAACTTGGTAATACGCAAACGATGCTTAACTTCACCGATTCATAACCGCCAGTCAAATGAGATGCCATCTTTTCACCAGTTATATTGGCAGAGAGGAGCCATTTGGTCACTTGGAGTGTTGAGTGTGAAGACACAGGACTCCTGCACAGGGTTGGTGGTAGGGTTAATTGGTCCCAATTTTACATCATTTGGTGGTAATTTCACATTACGTATCAACACCGCAAGGGCCTCCAGTTTTAATTCTAGCGATTTATTCTTCAGGTATCCTCTGGTGATGCAAGAGAAGGTATGGGAACAAGGTGACTCATTACAGCAAGATTTGTAATGGTGATAAGCGAGGAGCTTGGTCAGTAAATTATGATGTCCATATAATGGAATATTATACTGCCATTGAAATGAATGAGGTAAATTTTGTATGGAAAGCATGGCAAGATATTACATTTAAACAAAAAGGTAAATACTCATGACAATAGTACACATCCATTGTTTGCAGAAAGATATTTGTATGTGTTTGTGTAGATGGGAAATTTCTGGACAGAAGCATAGGAAGCTGTGGATGATGTTACCTCTGGAGAGTAGGGGGAGGGCCTCTGAAATGGGCAGGAAACTAACTTGACACAGTATAACTTTTTGGAGTGATCAAATTTGTTCTCTACGGAAGCATGAGATTTTCATTTGAAAAAGGAACCCCCTCCTCCAACAACAATCTAATCCCTCACAGGCCATTGTGAAAATCAAATCAGATACCTCAGTTCAGCTCAATAAACTCTTTCAATACTGAATCTGTTCCAGCCACCGGCTAAGGTCTGTAAAAACTGCTTCCCGAACTGTTAACCACCACGAAAACTGAGAGCAAACGATTTCAGATAGTACAGCCAATGAACCAAATTCTCGTAAGAACCAGCTTCCATTCATAAGCTGGAACCCTCCAGAACATCAAGATTCGTTGCAGACGAGGAGTCATTGTTCTTTTATTAAGTGTTAGATTTTAGCAATACGGGATTACAAACTTCCAACCTTGAAAAGCACACGCTCCCTCCAAATCCTTCCGGAAAGCCAGAAAGCCCTATGAAGATATTAAGGACTTGGGACAGACTGTTATACATCACGAGACCTGTGATAGGAGAGAGAGAGGGAGGGAGAGAAAAGTGCTATTGCTGAGTCGTTTTTTTTTTTAACATTGTAGCAACTGTAATTTTTTTAAGTAGTTAGGTATTCAGTATTTTATTTATTTATTTTTGGCTGTGTTGTGTCTTCTTTTCTGTGCGAGGGTTTTCTCTAGTTGCAGTGAGCAGGGGCCACTCTTCATCGCAGTGCGCCTCTCACTGTCGTGGCCTCTCTTGTTGCGGAGCGCAGGCTCCAGACGCGCAGGCTCAGTAGTTGTGGCTCACGGGCCCAGCTGCTCCGCGGCATGTGGGATCTTCCCAGACCAGGGCTCGAACCTGTGTCCCCTGCATTAGCAGGCAGATTCTCAACCACTGCGTCACCAGGGAAGACCTGCTGGGTCGTTTTTAAACAGCACAAGGCAGGCATCCTTCCTCCAGGGTTCCATTGCACCACTTTAATTCTTCGACTCATCCTTACTGTGACTTCTTGGCTTGGAGATGTTTAAAGAGCTCGTAAATATTCAGATATTCCATTAACCAGCTCTGCTGTGAGCACCCACTGCCTTCTGACTACCGTCCTCTGGTAACTGTTTCCCGCCTCCCCCCCTGCACCCACCCCGCTGCACTCCCAGTACACTGATTTTATTAGGTGAGCCTCTTTTAGTTAAGATTTCTACTGTCCCCAACTGGCCTGACAGCCTTCTTCGAGCTTCTTCTTGGGTTCTAGGGAATGGATTACAATGTGTGTCCCAGTGACCCTGTGAGGCCATGGCCAGTGTGTTTTCCAGCGTCATCTCCCAGAGCAGCTTGAATCAGTAGATCAGTGAGCCTCCGTCCTGGCCCCCTGGTGACTATTCCTAGAAGGTAGAAAAGAATGTGCTCTTAGAGCCGCCCAAGGCATCACCCTGCCCTTGGGGCTTTTCCCTCATTGTCCTGTGCACTGCAGCCAGGGCCCTGCCACATAGTACTGGCAGCTTTGGTGCCCTTTGTCACTGCAGACCAGGTGGGAGGCTGCTGGAGGACACCTGGAGGGAGATAATGAGTTGGGGACCTAGGGGACAGGATGGAGGGTGGTACGGGGTGCTGTGCTGTTGAAGTGTCCACTGGTCACATTCTACCTGGCATCTTTCTAACATGCAGAGTTTTTTAAAAAATTTATTTTATTGAAGTATATTTGATTTACAATGTTGTATAAATTTCTGCTGTACCACAAAGCCGTAAGGTTATATATACATATATATATGTGTGTGTGTGTATATGTATATATATATTCTTTTTCATATTCTTTTCCATTATTGTTTGTCACAGGATATTGAATAAAGTTCCCTGTGCTATACAGTAGTACCTTGTTGTTTATCCATCCTGTATATACTAGTTTGCATCTGCTAATCCCAAACTCCCAATCCATCCCTTCCCCAACCCCCCAACCCCTTGGCACCACAAGTCTGTTCTCTATGACTGTGAGTCTGTTTCTGTTTTCATTTGTGTCATATTTTATTTATTTATTTATTTATTTATTTTTGCGGTACGCGGGCCTCTCACTGTTGTGGCCACTCCCGTTGCGGAGCACAGGCTCCGGACGCGCAGGCTCAGTGGCCATGGCTCACGGGCCCAGCCGCTCCGCGGCACGTGGGATCTTCCCGGACCGGGGCACAAACCCATGTCCCCTGCATCGACAGGCGGACTCTCAACCACTGTGCCACCAGGGAAGCCCTGTGTCATGTTTTAGATTCCACATGTAAGTGATATCATATAATATTTGTCTGTCTCTTTGATTTACTTCACTTAGATAATCTCTAGGTCCATCCACATTGCTGCAAATGACACTATATCATTATTTTTTATCACTGAGTACTATTCCATTGTATGTATGTACCACATCTTGTTTATCCATTCACCTGTTGATGGGCATTTAGGTTGTTTCCATGTCTTGGCTACTGTGAGTAATGCTGCTATGAACATTGGGGTGCACGTATCTTTTCGAATTACAGTTTTCTCTGGATATATGCCCAGGAGAGGGATTGCTGGGTCATATGGTATCTCTATTTTTAGTGTTTTAAGGAACCTCCATACTGTTCTCCATAGTGGCTGTATCAATTTACATTCCCACCAACAGTGCAAGAGGGTTCCCTTTTCTCCACACCCTCTCCAGCATTGGTTGTTTGTAGACTTCTTGATGATGGCCATTCTGGCTGGTGTGAGGTGATACCTCACTGTAGTTTTGATCTGCATTTCTCTAGTAATTAATGGCGTTGAGCATCTTTGCATAACATGCAGAGTTTTATAGAGGAAAGTGAGGTTCCCAGCCCCTACATGGGTGAAAGGTCCACTCCTCAAGGCAGTCCTGCTGTGCGGGGTGGAGGAAGCAGAAGTGGGAGAGCTCACTTCCTCCCCTCTGCGCTCTCAGCTCACTGCGGTCCCCTGGGCCCGGGACTCCCGAGTTCACCGCAGAGGAAAGCCAGCAGCCTCGGAGGGTCAGACGTGCCATTGCCCCGGACTTGGCCGGGTGTCTATGGAGGTGACAGTGCTCTGGGTGACGTGGGATAGCCAGGCAGGCAGAGAAGCCTTCCAGCTCAAGTCAGTTCTCCTTTAGAATCACATCCTAAGCTCAAGATTTGCTTTCAAACCTCATTTTTCTCTCTGTAAAACAAGCACGTGTAGTCTTCGGGTTTAGCTGCCAACGCACCCCGAATCTGGGGCTGGTTTAAGCTCTGTAAGCAGGCTGTCCTGAGCTGGTCCCTGCCTTGTCTTGGTTTGAAACGAGCTGTTCTGGCTCCTGAGAGGTGCCCTGACCCAGGGCCACCCTTGTTGCCCTGTGGGGTCGGCCCCTGGCTGGGCCCTGTGTCCCGCACGCCACTTCCATCTGGACGTGACTGGGCGTGCTCACACCCTCCCTCCCCCGTGCTGAGCTCTGCTTTGGTCCCACTGGCCTCCCACTTGCCTCAGCCCCTCTCCACCTTGAGTCCCTGCAACACTCACTTCCTACAGTTGTTCTGAGAAGCAAATGAAGTAACCAATAGCCCCTCCGGCTTCGCCGCCACTGCTCTGTCTTCTGGCTGCCAGCTGAGTCCTGACTCTTGCACCTGGCGGGGTGACCGCTGTGGCTTGTCCATGTCCTTAGGGCTCAGGTGGAAGCTCACCTTTAGGCAGGCAAAGCAGAGCTGGGGCCCCTCTTGCCCTGCCCCCTCCCCGCAGCCTCGGAGAGCTGTCAGCCCCTTTCTTGGAAACCAGCACCTTCTGTGCTGCCAAGCAGCCCAAGGCCAGTCTCCTGCTTCTGAGCTCAGAGCTGTGGCTGCAGGTATGGGAGGAGAAGCCTCTAGAGGGGTCCGGTGTCCTGTGTGTGTTCCTTTGTGTGCTATCGCGGGGACTGAGTTCCACACTCAGTAGCCAGGAAGCTCATCACTTACAGGGCGCCCTCCCCACGGCAACCTTTCCTCCTGCATCCAAGCAGGATGACTTCTCAAGCTCAAGATCTTTAATTCTCACCTAGCAACACCCGGGTCAGGTGACTTACAGCCAACTTAGAAGTGGAAAGTTCAGGTGTTTCTGAGTGGTTTGAATAATTATAAAAAAGATTCTAAAACAAGATGAAAAAGGCCCCAGAAAACCCAAACTTCACAGATCCCCAAACCCAGTTGTGCTTCTCCTTCCTTGGGAAGGTGACGGGGTTTCAAGATCTTATTACTGAGATGTGGCAGAGGGCACACTTGAGGTGCTCCGGCCATGATGGGAGCTCATGCCAATAGTGAGCTCAGGAAATGACCAGGAAAGTTGAAGCCTATGTTAGTCCGGGTTCTCCGGAGAAACTAATAGTCAACAGTCAATAGAAGGTATTTGTAACTATATCTATAACTATATCTATGTATTTCCATCTATCTATCTATCTATCTATCTATCATCTATCTATCTACCATCTATCTATCTACCTACCTATCACCTATCTATCTATCTATCTCTTAAGAGAGGTGATTAGTTTGAAGAATTGGCTCATGGGATTGTGGAGGCTGGCAAGTCCAAAATCTACAGGGTAGGCCAGCAGGCCAGAGATGCAGAAATAATTGGTGGTGCGGCTCAAGTCCAAAAGCCATTTGCAGGCAGAAGTCTCTCTTCTTCAAGGAAGATCAGACTTTTTCTATCAAGACCTTCAACTGATTGGACGAGGCCCACCCATATTACAGAGGGTCTGCTTTCCTCCAACTCTGCTGATTTAAATATTAATCTCATCTAAAAAATACTTTCATGGAAACATCTAGAATAATGTTTGACCAAATATCTGAGTACAGTGCCCTAGCCAAGTGGCCATCATGTGGCCCCCGAGGACCTTGGACACTCACCTGTCTACCTGCAGGCCTATTTGTCCCCACCTGCATGGTATAATTCCTGCTGTCCACCCCGCTGCCACCATGAGCCACAGTGCTCCCAGCTCGGGAGCCCTTCAGCTTGCTGCTTGCTCAGACTCAATCAGATGTCTTCTCCACATGGTTCCCCAGACTATAGTGATAGGTTTTGATGTCAGACACACCTGGAGTTTGAATCCTGGCTTTGCAACTTCCATGCCAACATGGTTAAAGTTCTCTGTCAATCTTTTTTACCCATACAATGAGTAAAAATACTTCTTAATCTTGTAGGGTTCTTATAAAGATTAAATGAAATGATGGATGAAGTATATTTATATGCTAGCCAACACTGGACACGGTGCTGGATAGGGTTTTAAACTTTTCCAAGCACTGTATGGACTCATTTAATCCCCTCCAGTAATCCTGTTAGCTGTGTATTATTATCATCTCCATTCATTTAAAAACAGTTCTATTGAGATATAATTCACATATCATACATTGCACCCATTAAAAGCCTATGATTCATTGCTTCTTGGTATATTGCATTACTAACTTTGTGAAATTGTGATAAAGTATACATAACATAAAAATTTCCATTTTAACCATTTTAAGCAACATTCAGTGACATTAATTACATTTACAGTGTTCTGCAGCGATCACCACTATCTATTTCCCAAACTTCTTCATCAGCCCCAAACAGACTCTGAAACTGTTCAGCATATTATCCCCATTCTATTGATGAGAAAACCAAGGCACAGAGAGGTGAGACAACTTGTCCAAGGTTACACAGCAAACTCGTGGTGGAGCCAGGGTTTGAACAGGTAATTTGGGTGCAGAACTTGGGCTCTTATTCCCCAGTGAACTCAGTGTCCAATAACAGCTCATGTTTATTGAGAACCCACAGTGTGTCACACTTTCCTTACATCTTTATGACAAGTCTGCAAGCAAGTCATATATCTGCAAGCTATTATTGTCTCTATTTTACAGCTGAGGAAACTGAGGCTCAGGAAAGTTGGGTAACTTTCCCAGATCACCACGACAGCACGTGTTAGGGCCAGAGTTTGAAGCTGGGTGTCCCTGACCCCAAGGTTCACACTCTTCCCACTTTGCTGTGTACCCCTGCACAGCACCAGCCTTGTCTCATGGCTTTCCTCCTGTCTCATCTAACACCCAGCACACGGTAGGTGCACAAAGGTGCAGGACCGGTGAGTGGAATTGCCCTTCAAGATTGCAGTTGGGAGGGAAGCCCGGAGGTTCTGAGGAGCACCCAGTGGGCTCCTATAGATGGAGGCGAACTCGCGTCAGGGTGGAAGGAGCCTTTCCCAAAGGCAGGGGTGAGGGGTGGGGGTGAATGGGGTTGTGTGTTCCCATCCTGGTTCCTGAGATCTGCACGGGAAGGGGTGGTGTGAAACCCGAACCAGGCAGAGTGTAAGGGAGGCAAGTCTCCCCTCATTCGACTCCATAAGTGGTGCCCAAGGACGCCCAGTGCCCGCAGTGGGCACACCACAGGGGTCTGTCTGGAGCTCCTAGAGTCTGATCTACTAGATTAGATGTCTGCACAAATCACGAGGGTGGGATGGGGTCGGGGAGGGGGTGGGGGGAGGTTAAAAGAGAGAAAGTTTATATCAAGGCTCAGGAATAATGAAAGGATTCATCAGAAAAAGCAATGAAACGGACTTAGCAAAAAGGTGATTCTGACAGGTCGGGTGATGCCAGGAGGTAGGAACAGGAAGGTGGGAGCTGCAGGCAGGAGTGACAAGCTGTCTTGCAAGAGGCTGGGAAGGTAAGCGAGGAGGAGGAGCCCTGCGGCTGGAGGCGTGGCCGGTGGGCGAGACCGTGGTCGATGGGTGGGGCCTACTGGAGCCCCTCCCTCAACGCTTGGCTCCTCCCGGAGGGCCACAGCGCCTCTCTGGAGTGGCAGGTGTTCTGTTCCAAGGGGAACCTGCGGCGTGCCAGAGAGCAGACGACCTGTTTCTCCCACTGAGCAGAAGGAGCTGGCGCAGGTGGTGTCCAATGTGTGTTCCTCTTTGCCTCTGACGTCTGGAAGGGGAATTCAGCAGAAGGGACTCCAGTCTGGACCTCTGACCCCAACTTCCTCAATCCAAGCTCTAGAGAGGCACCTGTGTAGCCGAGCCCCGGGGTCCTGTGGGACCCGCACCCTCTCTTTCTTTCCCTCCTCTGCACCACCGGCCCACACTCCCACTGTGCCCTCTATGCCCGCCCCAGCGCTGCATCCCTGCGCCGACCTGGGCTGACCATCACCCTTCATCACCCTACATCAGGCGTGTAATCACGCCTCTCCCCTCAGCCAGGAGCTCCTGGGGGCAGAGACCGCTTCTGTTTTATGACCCTGCAGAGTGAGGCATTAGGTGTTAGGAACTGAACGCGAGTGTGTGCGAAGCCCCTTTCCTCCCCTGAGCCCCGCTTTGGGCCGAGACCCCTCCCTCCAGCAGCCTGATCCCTGCATGACCATGACCAGGCCGGCTGCACAGCACTCAGTGTGCCCATCCGGGCAGGACCACATCCCACTTCCTACCCTGGGGCCCAGGCTGCTTCTGGCCTCTTAGGCCCTGGATGGTGGGATGCCCGCACCTCAGGTGTGCTTCTCGGGTCCTGGTGTCCTTGGCGTTCCCATCCCCATGATGAGTGAGGCCTTAGGTGGAGGGAGAAGCCAAACTTGGCTAATGAAATACTCTTTCCTACAGATGCCATCGGCACTGGCTTCTGAGCCCTGGGGTGGCCCTGGCCACAGTATCTCTAGGTTCCTGCCTGGGGCACCTGCTCCCTCCCCTGGGAACAAGGCCTGTGGTCACTGGCGGAATCTGTGCTGGGGCAGTGCTTCGTCCTAGTATCTCAGGGTTGTGGACAGCAGCCTCATGGACTCCTGGAAGAGGAAAGGAGCTTGGAACTTTCCCGCTTCCCCTTCACATGGATGCCACTCCCTCATGTCCCTCTGGTGGTGGAGAGTCAGTCCCAGGGCCGGGAAGCCTGCCTGGCTGGCTCAGCCCCCTCGGGGTCAGGCAGTGCTGCCTTCCAGCTGCTCTCAGGTCTATCTTGAGCGCCCTTGTCCTGCCCCCAACCCCCAGAGGTGGCCCCGAGGCAGGTCAGGAGGCTGGTGAGGGTCTGAGGCCTTTGTTAAGCTGCAGATGAGTCCCCAGGCTGCGCGGCCCCGGGGCCCGGTTCCCTGCGGGACTCTGACCACAGGTCCCCCCCTTGCTTCCTGTCTCTGGCCACTGTGCCTTCTCTCTGTGTGGCCTTTCTGGCCAAGCCCTGCTGAGCAGGGAAGGACTTAGAGGTTAAGCGAAGGGAGAAAGCTGGTGGCTCTGACACCTCTGGGCTCTGGGACCTCTTGTGCCCGAGGAGGGTGAGTATCGGTGGATCCATTTGGTGTCAGAAACAGCGGGCGGCTCTGGGTCCCCTTTTCTGGAGGTGGTAGGCCCTCCCCTGGGTCCCTCCCTCCCATGGTGCCCCGGCCTTTGTGTTACCCATGCTTCCCGCCAGGGTGTCCTCATCCCAGAGGGAGATGTGCTAAGGGGGTTCCTAGGCCCTGGGGTTGGGAGGGGTCTCAGGACCGCGTGGGCTTCGATGAGCCCTTAGTGTCCGCAGAGGAGCAGCTCTGACACCTGAGCTCTATCCACATTCGCCACGAGGCTCTGGGTCCTGGTTTCTGCATCCGGCTGCATGCAGGAGGCACTGACCTTGTCTGTTCACCGGTCTGCATGTCTTCAAGAGGAGGGGCTGCATCTTGGAACACTGTGTCCAGCACAGAGTGCAGCGTCACACGTACAGGACCCTTGGGAAGTGTGTGTCCCTCCCTCTGGCTGCAGTCCACCAGCCGCCACTGGCAGGTGACTGGGCCTCTGTTGCTCTCTGCCTGCTCAGAGGGCCCGCGAGTTCCCTGACTGCCTCCCCACAGCCTACTCCCAGCCCCTCTCCTGCCCGCCGTGGCTTTCAGATCCTGAAGGGCTGTCCCAGCTCCTCGCTGGTACACAAAGGCACTGCAGTTTCCAGAAGAATCCTTGGACCTGGAGACTCCAGCCACCTCAGTCTGCCTCACTTACCCCTCTGGGAGTTTCTCTGCCTCGGACCCTTCTCTCCACTTGCACAGCTCTGGGGAACCCCTCCTCTTCTCTGCTCAAGGGGCAAGGCCTCACCCTTGCCTCAGTGGCCCCAGGGCATCTTTGCAGGGTCAGCAAATTCTCCTCTGCAGGTCGGGCCCCTGGCTCCAGGCCTCGTGATCTGGAGACACCAGCTTCACAGCTACCAAATATCTGCAACCTTGTCCTTGAGAGGAGGCCTTAAGGCTTTTCTCTTTTGCCCCAGAGTAACCTCAAGGGTGTAGGGTGGTGGGAACCACTCCTCAGGATCAGGGTGTGGTCTGATGTGGTCACTGAAGGCTTCTCCCAGGGAGCTTCTGGAAGAATTTCTGATACTCACATTGTCACAGGACAAAGTAAACCATAACTGTTTCATAACATATAGCTGTAATTTCCGGCACTGTTATATTCCATCTTATGAAAAATATTTGACGGTGCCTCCAGGGGAAGACTTGGGCCATGCTTGGGGGTGGGGTGATGAGTGCCTCTTATCAGGACATTCGTACCCTGACCTTCCCAGTTCCCTGGACCCTGAGACTTAATTAGTCACAACTATTTTTTTTTTTTAAGTCTTCTTTGTTGAGAAGTTGCTGAACTTTGCTGAGCGTGGACGATTGATTCAGGAGTTCAATCATTTATTCATTAAATAAGTAAAACTTCTTGAGTGCCTACTATGTGCCAGGCGCCATGCTAGATCAACGGTGGAGACACAGCCCTCGTTCGCGGAATTGTTGGTTTGCCGGTTTGAGTTCAGTTCTGCCGTTTACTGTGTCGATGAATCTGAGCTTCAGCTTTTATCTCTCGGGTGAAGATGGGGATTTCTGTCTCGCTGAGTTTGCCTGGCATCTAGGAGCTACATGCAATAAATAGATTGTTTCTTTTTCTTAATTTAATTTTTAAATTTTATATTCAAGTACCGTTGATTTACAATGTAGTGTTAGTTGCAGGTGTACAGCAAAGCGATTCAGTTATACATATACTACATCCATTCTCTTTCAGATTCTTTTCCCGTTTAGGTTATTACAGAATATTGAGTAGACTTCCCTGCGCTCTACAGTAGGTCCTTGTTGATTATCTATTTTGTATATAGTAGTGTGCGTATGTCAGTCTCAAACTCCTAATTTATCCCTCCCCCGCACCTTTCCCCTTTGGTAACCCTACGTTTGTTTTCAAAGTCTGTGAATGGATTTCATTCTTGATGCTATTTTCCAGGCTATAGACTGTCCTCTTTCCTCTTGCATGGGCATTGCCTGAGGAGGCACTGAACTGCTGGCTCTTGGGTCGCTGACTGTCCTGAGTTTTTGAGTGCCTCGGAAAGGCCCTGGGGAGCCGGCTGACTGGCTCCCGGTGCACGCCAGGCTATGGGCCGCGCTGAGCGACCCGGATGGGGAGCCGTCTCTACGTCCTGTTCTGTTTCTCTGTGTGCTTTGTAAGTGAGCCACCCTTTCCGTCAGCTAGAGTTGCTGATGACCTTGAGAAATGATCCCAGCCCTGAACAGACAGCCCTGCTCTTTTGAAGTCATGCACTTTCTCTGTGGGTCTAAGCGTGTTTGAGTTTTCCCCTCTTGGGCACACCCTCTCTTCCACTTTGATGCTGCCTCTGTAACAACAGGGCTCAGAATTATTAATTCCTACTGCACAGCGAGGTGCAGTCTTGTTACACAGAGAAGGGGGGAAATATAATTGCTACCTTGAGTAATCATTTTCCGAAGGCTGCGAGCATAACCTTTAATTAATATTTCATTTGCAGCCAGGATGGGTAACTTGAATAGGGCCTAAAAATATTGCTGTCCCTGTGCATGGAGAGATTATTAACTGGGAGACACGGAGCCAGCGTGCTATTCGATTGTTTGCAATCATTTCTAAAATTAAAAATGTTTGAGCCACTAACCCATAATAAAATGCGGGAACAGGCTTAGAGGGACGCAGCTCTTTATTGAGGGGGATAAAGGTGCAAATTCCAGGCCTAACCCAGCTCCCTCCACCTGACCGTGGAATGAATTTGGGGCACAGGGGTGTCTGGGGGGCCAGCCACTCACTGATCAAAGCTGGGCTCCCAGCTCGTGTCCGACAGGCACCGTGTGGCTGGTCACACACAGGTCACTGGGTCTAAGGATCAACAGGAAGCACCATCGTCTTTGATGTTCCCCGGAGAGGAGCACTTGAGATGTTCAAAGTGCCTCCTGGGAGAGAGCCAGAGGCTGTTTCCTGGGTGGCTGGGAACCCTGGGAACACTTGAGGGGCGGGGGAGGGCGGGGGAGGGCTGTGGGCAGTGGGGGAGGGGAGCAGGTCAACGGCGCAGGAATGTCGCGGCAGATGCTTTGGCGGCTGAGCGATTCTGGACCGCTTCCTTCCCGGCCTTGGGGATACTAGCAGGTGGGGGACCCAGGGCTGGCTCATGGGAGGCGGCTGAAGGCCTTCAGACACGCAAGCCCGTCATAGTCTGCACGGGATTTCACAGCCCATGAGCCCCTCCGTCTGGGAGCCGTGGGCATGCTGGGCAGCAGCCGCTGTAGAGACTGGGCCAGCTCTTAGCTCCTGGCTTTATCTCATCGGGCCTCCCGACAGCCCCCGAGGAAGGTGGTGCTTCCTTACAGGTGAGGGACCTGGGCCTTCTGGCTCAGGTCGCTGACTCCCAAGGGCACACGGCTGTGGTGTTGATTTTGACAGCCTGGTTGGGTGCCGTGGACCCTTGGAGGCCGAGGTGGGTCCTCGTGTGGCGACGACGGCAGCACAGACGTGTGAGGCCAGCTGCACGGGGCACCATCTCCCGTCAGCGTCTCCCTTTGAACTGGAGTTTGCAGGAGACCTGACCCCCTAATCCAGGGCGTATCAATGTGAAGGGGCGGATCGTTTAACTTCATCCACACCATTGGGATTATTTAAAACCTTCCTGCTCAGCCCCAGGGCTGCTGTGTTTCTGGGTTCTTGGGCTTGCTGAGTTTTCCTGAAAAAAAGAGTTTTAAAAACATCGGCCAGTAGGTTTATTGCCACATTATTGATGACAGAGGGGGTTGTCTCAATCCTTAATCATCTTGGTGTTTCTAGATGTGCTCAAGTCGGCTTCTCATTTGTGCCCAAAGCCTGGCTGTTGTCAAGAGTTCCCTCTCTGGCAGAAAGGACGCCAGGCGTGTGTACTGCCGCCTGCCCCCTTGCTGGGTCCGGCCGTCTGGGAGGCGGGGGAGGAGGGAGGATTTGAGGGACAGCCATCAGTTTGGTGTTTCTTTTTCTCTGAACCTCCTATAGGAAGGAAGTCGCAGGACAGGACGCTGATGGTGGCCCCCTGATCTCTCGATTTATCTCATTAGACCTCAAGGCAGCCCGGCCGCCGCGTAGCCCTGTGCTTCCCATTTCACACACCCGAGACTGAAGTCCTACACCTGCTTAGTGCTGGGCGTCAGGGTTTGAACCTGGTCCCCTCCTCTCTACCCTGGGGAGAGCCGGCCTCTTGGAGCAGGGCAGTGGTCCCTGCCTCTGTCCCCTGGACACGCTCCCTTCCTCCCCTCACTCCACTTTCCCGAGGCTCTGCTCCTGCCAGATCTGTGCCCTACAGAGGTTCAAGAGTGACTGCATTTTGTTTATTTTCTCCTTCACTCATTCATTTTTTAAAAATTAAAAAGTGACACTTGCTTACAAAAATTTGAGTTTCCTTCCGTAATCTTATCCCTCAGAAGTCAGCACAGGAACTTGGTGGGTGGCATTCCAGACTTTGTTCCTAGACACATACGAACCTTCAAAGATAAATGTAGATATCTATACACAGAGAACTTATTTATTTGAAATGAGTACATATAAGCAATGTTTGTAAAAGCCCAAGGTTGGAAATACCTGAAGTGAGATAACCTTGGTAGGGGTTCAGTTAGACCTTTTGTGATACGGCCATTCAGTAGAAATATTGCTTCGCTGTTAGAAAGACAGCTCTCCACGTACAGCGGCAAGAGCTGTTTACAACGAGCCTTTAAGTGAAGAAATGAAGGAAGGATTGTCCGCATCATGGAGACTCACTTAATTGGCACAGTAGCTTCTCACGGATGGGCAGGCAGCAAGGGCAGCCCATCCAGACACAGCCCAGGACCCCTGTGCTGATTTGACAGCGGAGTCGGTGGCGGGGTGGCTCCGGCCCAAGCTCCCTCTGACATAGCGATTCCTCCAGAGAGCTATGGCCACCCCAGAGGAAGTTACTTGCTGCCGCACTCGGGGGAAGTCCTGTGCTAAGTGCTTGGGCGGGGGAGGGGGAGGGGCTGAAGGGCAGGGGCGACTGAGGACCCCAAACGTGAACTGAAGACTTCCTGGAGGGCAGCGCCTCAGAACTGTTCACCCCATTTCTCTACAGGCAGAAACTCAGGCCCAGAGAGGGGAAGCGACCTGTCTGAGGTCACACAGCAATGTAGAGACAGGCTCTGCCGGCGCCTCAGGCCTGCTCTGCTGTGACTCTGGAGTCTGTGCTCGGCGGGTGTGCGTGAGGGCTACAGCCGGCTCTTCCAGCCTTCCCAGGAGCTGCGTTCTCTGCAGGGTCATCTCAACTTTCCTCTTCCCCCCCCTTCCTCATCCTGCCTGCAGCCCCCTCAGTTTGGTCTCTGTGCCCACTGGCCAGAGCTGAGGCAACTTGGGGCAACTTGTTGGGAAACCTGGGTGGGCACACGGATGCATCCCATTCTCCTCAAACCCTTGGATGTTTCTGGTGTGTGCTGTGCACGTGTGCGTGCCTGTGTGTTGTGTGCACACGTGTGTCATGCACGTGCATGTGTGTGGTGTGTGTGTAGCGCGTGCAGGTGCGTGTTCAAGGGGAGACCGACGGTGACTCAGCCACGGCAGTGTCGGAGCTGACCCAGGAGCAGGGGCGGCCGGCAGGACCCGTGTCTTGCCGAGCCAGTTGGTCCCAGCAGAGCCCGGAACTGCGGGTTAAGAGAGGCACACCTTCGGAAAGAGTAAGCCACTGCTTTCTTGCCGGCTGTGTGCCCTTGTTAACTCAGGTAGCAATTACCCATTCTGAATATTTGGCGACTAATTAGCTTTCCCTGTGGAGATGGCAGGACGAGGAACACTTTGCTCTGACCTGATTCACTTGCTCGGTTTCCTGAGGAGGGGGCGAGGGAGGCTGACGCGGGGCAGGGGCGACAGAGGGCGAGAGAAATCTGCCCGGTGCCCGGGATGCCCCTGTAGCTGCCCGGGTCTTTGCTACAAGTCTACAGGGTGATCAGAATAACCCTCCCAGTTTGGGTTTTATTCTTGCTTTCACGTCGTCTGGCCCATGTCCCCTGTGAAAGCAGCTTCTGGGCGTTGGCCTGATGATGTAGGTGGTGGTGTCACAGCGAAGGTTCGAGGCAGCTGGCTCCGCTGGTGTCACCTCATCCGGGAGCTGTGCCCTCTGAATCCACAAGGTGACCAGGGACCCTGAGCGCAGGGACAGCACGCTGGGTGAGAGGACGGGCGCTCACGTAGGGGCTGGGACGCCGAAGGGCGCGCGGCTCAGGGTGACGGCGGGAGAAGGCGGCCAGGCGGCCCTCGTGCCCCAGCTCCGCCCCGCGTGGGTTTGGCTTCTTACCCGCCGAGGAGCCCCTCACTCAGCACCTGGCCTTGCTTTGCCTCTTTGCTCTTGAACGTTTGGTTCCTGGGGAATAGCCGTCAGTGTCGTGATTGTTCACAGAAGCACCTCTTGGGAAGGGCTCCGGTAGACAGGAGGGCTAGTAGTTCAAGTCTGGGCGGCCTCCTGAATTGGAGCAAACGACGGGCAGGAATGTATTCTGGGGAAGTGGTAAGTGGACAAGTCAAACAAATATTGCTGTACCTGTTCTGGGGACTGGGGGGCAGTGGGGCTCAGATCTGGGCGCTGCAGCCTAGCCCACCAGAACTGGGGGCGGGCGCTACCCCCTAACCCCTCCCGGGCTTGCTCCCCTGCTGGCATGCACACAGGATGCATGCGGTGTAGACCCAGTACAGCCGTGGTTAGGGTCTCTGAAGGGTGCTCTCCACCCGCCTCTCGTTTCAGATGAACATTTCTGCTGGGGTTGGAAGGCCTCCCGGCCACCTTCTCCCTGCAGCTGTGTTCTGGGGCCCAGTCTCGGCTGTGGGCGAGGCCTGCTGCCCCTGCAGCCACGTCGGGTGGGCATCAGCGCTTACAGGTGGGTGCCAGCTGGCTGGCTGCATCGCCCCTCGCACCACACGGCTGTACAGGTCTCCTCAGCTTCCCCGCGCCCCTGACCACTGGGCACGTGCCTGTCTGTCTGACGCAGCTGGGCCAGCCCTGCTGATGCGGGAATTAGACTCTGGTCATTTGCACCTGCTGTCCCACAATCTACGGCGGGTCACGGCCAGGGACTCTGTCTTCTGGCGTCTGGGGTTTCCCCAGAGCACTGAGGCTCGTGCTGGTTTCCCTAAACCGTGGTGGCCACGGCTCCTGTTCAGATCGGCCCTTGGGCTCAGGCTTGGCCCTGAGTCCGGGTTCTTCCAGTGACCTGTGACCTTGAGTGGGCCATGGAAGCACTCTGGGCACCTCTTCTGTCATGCTGCCTGTGTCTTTGTGGTATGCTGCCGCACATGTGGCATCAGAGGGAACCAGATGCTCGGGGTTTCTAGCAATGTGATCTGGGGGCACAAGGGCGCGCTTGCCAGCAATCTGGACAAGTGGCCTTGGGATCTCCCTCGAAGCCCCCAGGAGCCCCTGGGGGACAGAGCATTGCTCCGTCCTCTCTGGACCAGAGAGCCTCCCTGCCGGCCCGCAGGCTGTGGCTCTGAGGGCCCCCGGCAAGGGGTCTGGCTTAGACCAGGTGTCTTCCAGGTCACCTGAGGGCTGGACTTTAAATAAGCTCCAGCATGGAATTTCCAGGCTGGGATGTGAAGTGGCTTGGAGTCTAAGCTGTCTCGGGAAGTGCAAAAACACCAGGTGCAGGGCTGGCGGTTCGAGTTTCCATTTACATTACCTGGGACTTTTCTGTCCAGCTTCCCCTCCCCCACCCCTCGCAGCTGGGACTTCACATGCCCAGGCCAAGCCCACCTGAGGGATGGACATACCAGGCAGGGGGGCGCCGCTGCAGGCGGGGCACACCCTCCACGGGGACTTCCGACTCCAAAAGGCAAAGCAACATGACGGAGGCCGGGGCCCTTGGGAAAGTCATCTGAGCACGGGGATAATAAGACCTCCTCGGAGGCGGGGGTGAGGACTAAATAAGCCAAGAGACAGAAAGGCCTCAGCGCCCTGCTGGGTGGCGGCAGTGACAGCAGTAACAGCAGCCTTTGCGCGCTGCCTCCCTCCGTCTGGCTCCGAGAGGACTTGAAGTATCAGCTCATGTAGACGGCACAGCAATCTTCTAATGTGGAGACCATGGTTTCTGTCCTCCCCATTTTACAGAAGGGGAAACTGAGGCACTGAGAAGCAAAGTCACGTGTCCGAGGTCACAGAGCTGCTACGAGGCAGAAGCGGGCGTTGCCCCCCAGGCACTTGGGCTCCAGGCCTGTGCCGTCCCTGTTCCTCACTCTGCTCGGGACATCGCTGGCCTTGGAGGCTGCCAGCCAGTTCTCCCCGAGCAGCTCCTGTCTCCTGATGTCCCCGTGGGTCTCAGGCAGTTGGCCTGACCCGCCCCTGGACTCCATGCTGTGATTAGCTCCAGTGAGCCTGGGTGGCGGGGGGCAGCTCCAGCCCCGCTGCTGCATCTGCAGGCAGCTGGCGCCAGGGAGGGTGTGTGCCCTCAGCTCTGACCATTACAGCCGGGGCCCCTGATTCTGTCACGAGTAAGCGTAAGTAGCAAAGGGTGGCTACTCTTATTATGGGTGCTCTTTTTTAAAAACATTTTTAAGACCATTTTTTTAAGAGCAGTTTTAAGTTCACAGCAAAATTGAGAGGAAGACAGAGATTTCCTCTATGCCGCCCTGCCCCCACTCACGCGTAGTCTCTCCCACTATCAACACTCCCACCAGGGTGGGACGTTTTGTACAATTGATGAACCTACACTGATGATCGTGACCACCCAAAGCCCATAGTTTACATTAGGGGTCACTTTTGGAGTTGTACATTCTGTGGGCTTGGGCAAATGTACAATGGCATGTCCATCATTGCAACGTCATACAGAGTATTTTCACTGCCTTAAAGGTCCTCTGCGTTCCGCCTACTCGTGCCTCCCCCTCTCTTTCTTAACCTCTGACAATCACTGATCTTTTTACTCTATTCATAGTTTCACCTTTTCAGAATGTGATGTGGTTGGAGTCAAGCAATACGTAGCCTTTTCAGATTGGCTTCTTTCACTTAGACTCTGCATTTAAGGTCTTTCCATGTATGTTCATGGCTTGATAGCGCATTTCTTTTTAGTGCTGAATAGTATTCCATTCTTTGGATGTACCACCGTGGATCACCCGTTCACCTGCTGAAGGCCATCTTGGTTACTTCCAAGCAAGATGGATTTGGCAGTTATGAGCAAAGCTGCTGTCAGTATCCACGTGTAGGGTTTTGTGTGGGCATCAATCTTCATCTCCTTCGGGTCAGTACCAAGGAGCACGACTGCTGGATCAGACTGGGAAGAGTATGTCAGCCTGTCTTCCAAAGTGGCTGCATCCCCAACAGCATTTGGTGTTGTCAGTGTTCTGGATTCTGGCCTTTTTTTTTTTTTGCGGTACGTGGGCCTCTCACTGCCACGGCCTCTCCCGTTGCGGGGCACAGGCTCTGGACGCGCAGGCTCAGCGGCCATGGCTCACGGGCCCAGCCGCTCTGCAGCACGTGGGATCCTCCCAGACTGGGGCACGAACCCGTGTCCCCTGCATCGGCAGGCGGACTCTCAACCACTGCGCCACCAGGGAAGCCCGTGGCCATTTTAATAGTTGGGTAATGGTGTCTCATTGTGGTTTTAATGGGTGTTAGTTTTCACTTTTAGCCTTACCTACATTCCCCTGCCGTGGGCCTGGTTTCTGTCAATAAAACTTTCGGGAAGAACTTTTAATTCTCCTAGCTAACGAGAAGACTCAGCCCTCACTCACTGTTAGAGGGCGTGTGCGGGTGTGTGTTGTGTGTGTGTGCACTTGATACATAATTATAAAGATGTAGAAGTGAAACAAGAGGACTGGAAAAGGGCTCTGACAGAGGCACTGGGAGGGGCTGAGACTTCGAATCACTGTGACGTTTACTTGCCCCTCCAGGGTCGAGGCAGGGATCACTTGGTTGCCTGTGAAGCGCCTGAGCCAGGGTGGACACTCAGGAAATGTTTGTTGAATGCATAAGAGAAAAATCAAAGAAGGCTTCCCAGAGGAGGTGGCAGTTAAGCTGAGACTGAAACTTAAGTCATGTTTGATCAGGGAGAAGGGAGGGGGAGCTGGTGGGGGGACCAGGCTCAGAGACCTGGAAAGGCACACAGCTTCCAAACTGTTGTGGAGTGAGGGGTCTGGCTGGGTCTTGTTTTGTCACGAGCTGTGTGTT
The DNA here is from genome assembly GCF_003676395.1 of Aethalodelphis obliquidens. Taxonomy (NCBI): domain Eukaryota; kingdom Metazoa; phylum Chordata; class Mammalia; order Artiodactyla; family Delphinidae; genus Aethalodelphis; species Aethalodelphis obliquidens. The sequence goes on from NW_020837956.1 coordinate 37,654,188, forward strand.
TGAGGCCAGTGACTTCCAGGAGGGAAGTAATACATAGCCACATGTTTGCTGAATAAACATCCCCCTGATGTGCGCCCCGTCTGAGGCTCAGTGAAGGCCAACGTGGAGCTGTGGACGGTGCTGGCAGGCTTGGGGGAGACCCGCCTGGGAGCCACACAGGCCCCCGCGGCGTCCCTGGTGCCAGGATGGGGGTCCTACAAGGAGGGGAGCTTGGGGAGTCGGGGCAGCTTCGGTCCAGGGGCAGCAAGGAGGGCACCGCCTGGCTGTGGCTTCGTGGGGGAGTGGGTGTCAGAGAGGGAAGGCAGGCCCGGCAAGGATGCTCCAGGAGCTTGGACTTGGGCGCCAGGGAGGCGCTGCTGGACCCTGGGAGGGCCCCGGGCACACCTCGTGGAGCTGGTTGGGGGCTTGACGTTTCCAGGGCAGAGACGCTCATGTCCTGAGCTAGGACTTACCCGGTCAAAGTACGGGTCCCTGGTCCCATCCATCCAGAGACTTTGACTCGGTGGGCCCCAGAAACGCGAGTTTTAGTTTTGTGCGTGTGTTTTCGGCAGCCCAGGAAATTCCTACGCTGCTGGTCTTTCGACGGCAGAAACACCTCTCTGGGGGGCTGGGAGCCACGGAAGCTGGAAACCCTTTAAAATCCCTAACATGGCTGCTTCTGCGGGAGCCCATCCTCTCCTGGCCCCAGGGGGACACGTGCAGGGGTGTCACACTGGGGCTCTGCTTCCCCTCCTCGGTCAGGCGACAAGCTGACAGCTGATCATTCATCTCTCATCCCATTTCACTTCAGGTGTTTTACTGGATCCTTCCCTGTTCAAGAAAGGATTTCAGGTGGCTTATAAGGGAATAAAAATGTACGAACATAGCATAAAGGAAAAGTGGGGTAAAAAAAGGTAGAAAAACAAAGGAGGAGACAAAGTAGAGGGAAGAAGAATAGCGTTCAGTGATCCTGGCTGTCACCTCACTTAAACCTATTCTCATCTCTTTCAGGGTTTATGGCTACTTTGGGGCCCGCGTGACGGATTAGGGCTTGAGCTGCCAGCGCTCCTTCCGCTGCAAAAAGCCTCGCATCTCTACAGAAGCTGGAGCCACCGAACCTGTACTCGGTTTGTTTAATGAAACGCTGTGCTTCTTAGTAGGCGTGCGATGTCGACCGGGCATTGTCTGCTGGTGAGAAAGTCTGGCTGCCCGGCCGTATTGCTGAGCACTTCTGCCAGTGACGTTCTGTGCCCGTGAACACGGGGTCCCGCGGCCGTGCTCTAAGCCAGCCCTGAACGCAGACAGCTGGCGCTGGGCCTCGGCCCCTGGAACTGACCCGAGGTTCCTCGGCCCCGGAGGCCCCCGGGCCTCGGCTCAGCTCTGTGGCAGCCACCTCAGACGGGGGTCTTCCTGGAGCCAAGGGGATAACAGGCCCCCATCGTTTGGCGTGTTGGGTGGAAGAGAAGCAACAGTGATTACATTCGCGTTGTGGTCCTTCATGGAAAGAGCATTCCGTGGTGCAGAAGCAGGAAAAACAGCTCCCCACCGTCCATCTGTCCCCTGCACACTCTTTGCTGTCGTGTCCCCTTTGGAATGAGTAAACTCAGGAGTGGAGGCACCTCCCGGCTGAGCCTCTATTTCAGGAAAGGAAAGCAAACGTAACTAGATCAGGACGACAGAGCGCTCCCCTCACTTCCTCTAAAGGAGGGCAGATCCACCTGTGTGTCTGCCGGGAGTCAATCTCGGAAGGTACTCTGAGGACGTTATGTCTGAGATATGAGCTAATTTAAGCCAATTTGGGGGAATAAAAAAGCGATTCTTTTCTCCAGTGACCTTCCTTTTCTTGACGACTTGATTCCTCAGGGACACCATTCAGGAGTAGCATCTGCTGTGTGTGTGTGTGTGTGTGTGAGTGTGTGTGTGTGTGTGTGTGTGTGTGTGAGTGTCTGTGTGTGTGAGAATGTGAGTGTGTATGTGAGTGTGTGTGTGTGTGTGTGTGTGCGTGTGTTTGGGGGTGGGGAACTGTGACTTTCTCTAAACAGTAACTATTGAACAAAACCAAAGGGGAGTCTTGTGCAAAGATGCTGTTCACAAACGTCTGCCCCTTTCACAGTCACTGACTGAGGCTGCAAAGCCTCGGGTTCTTAGCTCCTTCGCTGACTCCTCCGGCGGCTGCTTTGAGGGCTGGGGTGAGTCTCCCGGGTGACATGGCCTCGTCCGCAGGCTGCTTCTCTCCTGCTGAGCCCTCCCTGCACCCCCTGCCCCTATAGCTCACCTTGTCCAGGGCTCTTCACCTTGATTCCTGTTGCAGGTTCCGGGAGTCTGGCTGCTGAAGTCGCCTGCTTGCTTCAGGTATGCGGCCCAGGGCTCACCAACCTGGAGGCACCTTGGCAGGGTAGCCTGCGAGGCCCCTGGGGGCCAGTGAGGTGGGCTGAGGTCGGGCTGCCAGCGCCCGCAGGAGGGGCCCGGGTCGCCGCGTGCAGCCTCAGGAAGGGAGCAGAGGCCATGGGCAGAGCTGTGCCCTCCGCCTCTTGCAGGCCCCTCTGTCCACGCCTCCGTCCTGCTCAGGACGAAGCAGGTGCAGCAGCTGAAGAGGGAGGTTGGTTGCAGGTTGCGTGGGCTTGGAGAGGTCGGGCCGGGCTGGGCTCACCTGGGTGGCGGTAGCCATGGGTCATGGGTGGGCTGGCGGCAGCATCAGGGGGAAGGTGGTGGGAGCTCACTCCTTCGTGGAGCGGAAGCCGGCTTTCCAGCGGTGGCTTCGGGTGGGAGGCCGTTGGCAAATGCAGGGGCCAGATGGAGGGAGTGGTGAGCTGGAAATTGGGCCGGGGACGGCGTTCGCCCTCCCTCCCTCCTACCTTCTTTCCTTTATTCAGTCAGTGTTTCTTGGGCATCTAGCTCCTTCCAGGTACTAGGCCAGGCACTGGGAAATCAGAAACGAGAAGCCATCCTGCTACAAACAGGGAGCTTCGCGCCCAGGAGGGCTCCCAGGGGTTTAGAGGTCAGCCTTGGGAGCCAGGCCCCCTCCCCTTCTCGAAGGCTTCCTTAGCAACTTAGGGTCTTAACAGGCAGCCTGCAATAGTCCTGGGGGAAACACTGCATCTTTTTACAATACATCTTTTCTTTTAAACAGAAGGGCCCTGTCCCCTTTCCCTAAAGGTGGGATGAATGATCAGCTACCTTACCCGGCAGCTGGTTGGAAATGCAGATCTCAGGCCCCACTACCCGCTCAACCAATTAGCACCTGCATCTCGACAAGACGCTGGGGGTGATTCCTGAGCATGAAAGTCTCACACTTTCTTCTGCAGTCCTCATTCCCCTCAGATACACAGAAAATTCCCTGTAAGATCCAGAAGGATTGACAGCCTAGATGACAAAGATTTTTAGCGAACGCAAGAGGTTGGAATTCACCCCTAAGCCGAGCCTGGGAGGCGCCCAGGTATCTGCCTCTCGGGCTCAGAGGGAGACAGCCTGGGCCCCTTACTTGGTGTAAATACGGCTGGAGAGACGTGTGTTCCCTGAGGCTCCCCCAGGGGAGGCGAGCCTGTGTCTCGGCACCTCCTGAAGGGATCTTTAACAAGAGACTTCAGTTTTCCAAGACAGTTGCTCCTCTATGAAATGGGGTTTTGGGAAAATGCATGTGGATGGCATGTCGAGAGCCAGCCGGGGCCCTCGCCTGCACGACATCAGCCGGTGCGTGGGGAGGGCTGGAGCTCCCGGGCTGGTGCTGGAACCAGCCGGCCTGTCGTCTCTGAGTGGAGGTAACGCCTGCTGCAGAGGCTGTCCTGAGCATCAAGGGAGCCTATGCATGCAACGCGGCAGAACGGCAGCTATTCTTTTTATAACCATTGGCTTGTGTAACTGCCCTGAGTGCAAAGCCAATGGGCTGTGGCTTCGGGGAGGCCACTGTACCTGACTCATCCAAGGACAGGTGGGGACAGGTCGAGGAAGAGGCCACTTCACCTGTGGCAGCACCTACGAGATTGTTCACCCTTTGCCCCGCGGTACTCAGGCCTGGATTCCGGAGAGAACCCGTAAGAATCACAGAAGTTAACCTGACATGTTGCCAAGTAGATTTCTTTTAAAACGTGTTCTCTCTCTGAGGTAATGACAGATGTGAGTGTTGCTATGGTGACAGGTCATCTGTTTAGAAGCACACGGCACCACGGTTCAGATGCCTTGCCTATAACCTATGGTCATGGGAGGTTAGCAAGGCCCCTCCCAGGAAATTTTAGCGGGGGTGGGGGCTTCTCCTTCTGAGTTCTGATTTCCAAAGCTGACTTTACTTTGTGCCTTGGGTGACTGGGCAAGATGGGGAAAGCACTGCACATATTCAGGACAGAGTCTATGCACAGCACATGATGAAAGGTTGAGGTCTTTTCAAGAATTGAAGATTTATAAAAAAAGATTCCACGGGGAGCTTAGAGCTTCGAAGAGTTGGATGTGCTGGGGTCCTCTGAGAATATTTCACCCACCTGTGGATTTCATTGTACCAAACAATACTGCCATTTTGCTAGATTAGGAGCAGAATCTGTAGCTGGCCGTGAAGTCATATCAAGTCATATCAAGTCATATTACAAGCCTTCACTGACTGCCTACTGTGTACAAAGAAGGTCTTGTCCTGGAAGGAGATGGTGGTGGGGTAGCGAGATTCGAACATGAACAGGAGGTGGTCTCTGCCCTGCAGAAGTCAGTCAGGGAGACCAGGTGGATCTAGGACTGAGGCAGAGGCTGTAAGTGCTGTGGAAACAGGGGGTCAAGAGTGAGTGTGTCTGGGGAGAGCCGGGTCTAATTCCAGTGGCAGGGGTCTGGTCTGAGGGGTCTGTGTGGCAGTGGAGGGGAATTTTAGCAGGATCGCCAAGGACGAGCAGGGTTCCAGTGGGAACTGATGCAGGAGAAGGGCCTCCAGGAGGTCAAGGTGCCGGCCGAGGTGGAGGATGCAGAGATGCTGGGGCTGAGCCAGTGGCCGGGGTGCCTGGAACCCCAGGGCCGTGTGGGGTGCAGTGGATGAATCTGGAAACTGGAAAACTTGGCCGAGGCACCTTCCGTGCTGGGAGGGGGAGTTTGAGCTGGGTACCACTGAAGACTCTTCACCAGGAAGGTGATGCCGCTGCTTAGGCCCATTGCTGTCAGCAAGAGAGGGTGCCATGAAACGGAGAGACCGAGGCAGGGGCCGGGGAGGACCGCTCGGCAGTCGGGACAAATGGTGATGGCGTCGGCCCACACCCCTGCCCGGCGAGGCCACGGGCTCCCTGGCTGACCGCTCAGGCTCAGCTGGCTCCCACACCCCAAGGGTCTGCTGCCTCCTCTGAGGCCTGGTCAGAGTGAAGGACTTCGCCCCAGGCCTCAGAGGCTTTGCCCTCTGCCAGCGGGGAAGGCCCTCCACGCTGCTTGCTTCTGGGCCAGAGATTCCCATGGTTCTGATGGGGCACCGTTCTTCTCCCCACGGGGTTCAGGTCAGCCCCGCCAAGCAGGAGCAAATCTCCTAGATGCTGAGCATCTAACCCAGGCTGGTCTGACCCGGCCTGGAACCCACCCCCAGAGACTCAGAGTTTCTGGGAGCTGACCCCACGGATGTCACACCTCCTGGACAGGGAGGTCGGGAGTGTGCCGGAACAGGCTGGGAGGAGAGCTCGGTGTCCGTGGGAGCCCAGGCCATTTATGGCGAGAAAAGTGCCCACTGGAGGCTCCGCTGTGGCCCAGAGCTCGGGCAGCAACCTCCGTCGTGACAGGAGGTAACTGGACACAAAAACACAAAGCACAAAGACGACGACACTGGAGCTGAGAAGAGCTGAAGCAGCGCCTTGGTCTGGGGTCTTCAGTCCAGCTGGGGGCCGGCACAGACCTGGGGGGACCTGGGGCGCTTGTCCTTCTTAGATTCTGCGTTCCCTTGATTTCCCCAGTGAAGAAAGAGCCCCGGAGATCCAGCCTGGGGTCCCTCTGTTCTAGGCAGGAACTGGTCAGCCTGAACCCCACTTCCCCAGCCATGAAGTAGAGACCAGAATACCTGCTCCAGCGACCTCAGCGAATCCCGGGATCATTTAATGCCAAAGAGCTTGTAAACCACAGATATGGTTCAATTCCGTGGGATTTGAAAAATGAAACAAAAACATTTATTTTGTTCCAGAACATAAAATTGATACATGTTCACAATTTGGAAAATTCAAAATAAAAAAGAGAAAATAAAACTACCCATTACGCCACCACTCAGATGGGCATGCTGCTTGTATTTTGTGATATTAACTGCCAAATTCTTTTCTACGCCTGTATGTAAATTCCTGCCTTTTATATCCTTTGGCCGAAACTGGATCGTATTCTATGTCCATCTTTGCAAACGTTTCCTTTTCATTTTGCAACCTCTTCTAAACATATTTCCTTGTCAATAAACCTCCCCATACAACATCAGCTATATGGCCGCCTGAAATTTCATCCTGTGGGTAAGCATCCCGTTTTATTCAGTGGATTTCCTCTCCTACGTTCATCTAAGGTGCTTCCAAATTTTCTCTTTTATGAGCAGTGCCACACTGATTGTCTGATTGTGCTGTGTACCTCTGCCTTTTGAACTGGACCGTTTTTAATAGGAGGTACATTAGTGTAGGCAGTGTTTTTCTTCTAGAGAAACGTACCCCCACCTGCTCAGGTCTGGCCCACCTATGCTTCACCTCGGGCAGATGTGAGTCCTTGTCCCGGCATTTTCTGGGCTCTGTGTCTGTTCTTTGATTTTTCTGTATCTGGTGTCTTCTGAATGAGAAAAAGAAATGCCCCGGCTTATGAGAACGGAAAGGACTAAGTAGCGGGAAGAAGTACCAGTCCTTTCTTGGCGCACCGGCGAGTGGCCATCTCATTGCTGTCCAGCGAGCGCCACTGTCACTGTCCCATGAGCTTTAGACGCCAGCTCTGGGCTCGTCTCCTAGGGTCATTCTCCAGCCGTTTCTGTTCTGTTTCCCTGGCACCACCCAGCAAGGCAGTCACTGTCTCCAGAGCCCAGAGCAGGCACTGCCCTTATCCTCCCAGCCTCTGGCTTCCCTGATCACAGGTGCAAAGATCCACCCATGGAAGCTGGAGACACTTTCCGAAGGCAGCCGTGCCCAGTGACGGGATGGCCCAGTATTCAGGACTCCTACTGCCGTAATTACAAGAAACACACGACGCCTGCAGGGGCTGCCTTGTGTCTTCCCTGTGACGGTTTCCATCAGGGAAGGGAAGGGAAAGGAGACCACCATCCACCGGGTCCCTATCAGGATGTGGGCCCTGACCTGAGTACCCACACACCAGCTAACAATTGGCTTTGACCTCGGATCAGGGCTGCCTGTCACTGTGGCACCTGGGCTGGGGTGCCTTAAAAGCTGGGCTCAGCTGGGACTGTGATGGGATCACCTACACTTGACCTCTGTGTGGCTTGGGCTTCCTCACAGTATGGAGGCCTCAGGGTGGTTTGACTTCTTGGCGGAATCTCAAGGCCCTGAGAGGCAGCAGAACAAGCAGGAAGCTGCATGACCTTTAGGGCCTCACCTTGGAAGGCACGTTCCACTTAATTGGTTGGAAGTCACCTGTCCAACGAGATTCAAGGAGAGGGGACGTAGATCCCACCTCTAAATGGAAGACATTTCAAAGGATCTGTGGCCATGTTTTAAAGCCGCTTTACCCTCCTTTACTGTATGTTGAGTTTCCGTTTCCGATGGGTCTCTTTCTGGACTCTGATGTATTCCACAATCTGTTTGTCTATCACTGCACAAATACTCCTGGTGCTTTAATTATTACAGATTATTATATGTTTTGATAGCTAGAAGGGCAAGTCCTCCCTAATAGTTTGTCTTTTTTTCCCCAAATCTTTTAGGCAAAATTTGTGTAATGTTTTTCTGTAAGATGTTCAGAATCATCTTGTTAAGTTCCACGACAACTTTCTGTTTTGCATTTATGGTCTATATTGGAAGAGAACTGACGTCTTTAAAAAAGGAGGCTTCGCATCCAGGAGTAGGATTTTTAATAAGAAATGTTTGATAATTTTCTTTATATAGGTCTTACATTTCTCTGGTTAGGTTTATTCCTGTATATTATTTTTATAAGCTATAAATGGTAATGGGAGCTTAAAAGTTTTCTAATTATTATTGCTCTATAGAGAGCTACTGACTTTTTTATGTTGTTCTCCTCCTGCCATCTTACAGAACTCTTGGTTCTGATAATATTGTTAGATGACTTCTTTACACATTTTTGGTTAGGAAGTCATATTATCTGTCAACAATGATGGTCTTTTCACGTTCATTGGGAGTTCATGGAATTTGTAGGGTGAACACACATGGTGGTATCAGTTGCTGACGTCTCATAATTACACCTGCACTTCTCAGAAGAGAGTTTCAGAAACCACTGAATTCATCCACCCCACCGCTCATCACTTTACAGGGTCACGAAATCCAGCTTTTCAGCGGTTTGGGCGTGGGCCCCGGCGTGCTGGAGAGAGGTCTGGCCCTGGAGCCCGGCTCTCCTGACCCCAGCACGATGCCCCGCCCGCCGTCATATCCAACCGGACCCTTTTGTCACAGCCTCATTTGCTGTGTCTTGCTTACTCATGGAGGTCACTTATGGTTGCCTGTGTGTAAAATGCTGACAACAAGCTATCGAGCAAATGCGGACGTGCTTGACTTTCTCCAGCATCTTCCCACTCCCAAGTCCCTCAATCTTAGCAGAGGAGAGGAGAAGGCTCTGGAGTCTGGGGTACGCCTGGCATTTCGTGATTTGTGGCAGATGCCTTAGTTAAGGGGATGATATTTGGAACTTCACTTTCTTGTGATTACACGCGGTGATGAGCATTGTAAGCTCTCCACGGTGGGCATTCTCCCGCTCCCCCCGTCCTCTTCCAGCTTCCCGCTTCTCACCGCTCCACCACCTTCTCCTCATCTTTTTCCTTCTTATTTTGAGCATTTAGCCACGTAACTGTGTCCTTTGAATTTACTTCTTTTTTTTTTTTGTGGTACGCGGGCCTCTCACTGTTGTGGACTCTCCCATTGCGGAGCACAGGCTCCGGATGCGCAGGCTCAGCGGCCATGGCTCACGGGCCCAGCCGCTCCGCGGCATGTGGGATCTTCCCGGACCGGGGCACAAATCCGTGTCCCCTGCATTGGCAGGCAGACTCCCAACCACTGCGCCACCAGGGAAGCCCTTAATTTACTTCTTATTCAGCTACATTCATTTCCTTAGTTCCTGACTTTGGCAAGAGTGGTGGTGATGTTGACAAAGATCTCTCATGAAAGGAACTCAGACTGGGTCCAGAGTCATTGCAAACTGAGGGTCAGGAAACTTCCTCAAGATGAAACTGTGGGTGGAACAGGCCCAGGAAGCTCCCACCTGACGGGCTTGTGGATGGAGGGCCAGTGGCTGCGGCAGCCCCGTGGCTGTGCCCGTCTGCTCGAATCCCCCTTTCGCCTGTCGCGTGTGTTTTCGCTCAGGGGGTTGTTACCTGTTTTGCAGGTACTTCCTGTTTGAGCCACCTGTGCTGACTCCATGCCTCTCTGAGAATCTGAGGTTGAACCGTCAGCAGCCCATCCTCCGCCCTGCTGCCCCTCTCCGGTGACACCGTTTCTGGGGCTGTGCCTCGTGGGGCAGGGGTCCCATCCCCCAGGTTCTCCCCCCCCAGGGCTGGCACGTGGCCCATGTCTGGGTGTGGAGACCGTGTGGACTGTGATGGGGGCTTTCACAAAGCTTTCCCCAAATGCAGGTGTCTCCCCTGCTTGGATGGCTGGGCGGGACCTGTGGGTGCTACCCGGGTCGCCCCTCCTGTCACCCGTGCCCACATTGGAAGGTGATGACTGTGGACCACCCGGGACAGCTATAGGGGAAACACGGGGTCCTGGGTAACCCCCAGAACCCCCATCTCCTCTCAGACCCATCAGATTTCCAGACCGAAGGGCTCCTGTCTGTGCATACTCATCACCCCTCACTGACAGGAGGGGGAGAGAGCCGGGAGGAGCTACCTTCTGTTTAACTTTTCCAGATTCCTGGCCACGCCGTCACCCAAGGTGGGCTGCCTGGGTGCTGGGAGAGCCGGCCGGTCCCTGAGACGCTCCCAAAGGCTGAGCATGTCTGCAAATGGTGAGCCCACAGTAGCAAGAATTGCGTCCAGTGAGAGCCTCAGTGTACGTAGGCCACTTGGTTCTCACAGTGGTACTGCCAAGTAGAAGCTATTATTATTATTTTTTTTGTATTAATGGGACTGTGCAGTTTGTAGCCTTTTTAAATTTAATTAAATTTATTTTATTTTTGGCTGCGTTGGGTCTTCGTTGCTGCACGCGGGCTTTCTCTAGTTGCAGTGAGCAGGGCTACTCTTCGTTGCAGTGCGCAGGCGTCTCATTGCCCTGGCGATGCTATTATTATTGACCCATTCTACAGCTGAGGAAACTGAGGCACAGAGGAACTAATTAACTTGGGAGTAAGTAAGACAGCCAGGATTCCAACTCTGGCAACCTGGCTCGAATGGATGGCCTTACTCACCTCTCTTTGCTACGCCTCAAACAAAACAAAACTATTCAAGATACATGACAGCTAGTGGATTTTAATTAACGGTGATTAAAAAATGAGTTGATATGGCTTCAGATTCTAATGGCAACTAACCTTTAAGAAGCTACCGCTTATAAAGCAGAAACTAACACACCACTGTAAAGCAATTTTACTCCAATAAAGATGTGAAAAAAAAAGAAAGAAAGAAACGACTGCTTGTTATGTCTCAGTGTAGTATCAAAGAATACCCACCATCATCTGAAAATCCTATTACAAAGTTGTCCTCTCTTTCCAGCTACGTATGTGTCGGAGGCTAAATTTTCTTTGCACATCTCAGGCAAAGCAGCATAATGTCCCAGACTGAGTGCAGAAGCAAGAGTGAGGGTCTGGCTGTCTTCTGTGAATTCGGACGCTTAGGAGCTTGGGAAAACTATAAACTGTTGCCATCCTTCTTACCGTTTTTTTTTGTTTGTTTGTTTGTTTGTTTTGGAAAATATAGTGGTTTCTCTTAAAAGTTATGCCAATATGTAATGAATTTATGATTGTTATTTTTGATACAAATTGATAAACCTCCCAAAATTTTTCTCAGTTTTAATTTCTAATACAGTAAATATCTTCAGATACAACCCACATGAAAAAAAGCTCTTTCATTTTTAAGGGTATGAAGTGGTCCTCAGACCCAAAAGTCTGAGATAAGGTGCTTTTCAGAAAAGCCAGCCTCGGTGGAGAGCAGTTACAGGAGTTCCTTCAAGGCCCCTGGTTGGTGGCGGCAGTGCCAGGAGAAACGCAGGGCTGCACATGCCCTCACCTGTCAACTTTCACCGCAGCTAACTTCCTCCTTCTGCGCAAAAGGCCCGCCCTCCCCGCCTTCCCGTCTCAGAGAGCACTGGGCATGTCTCCTCTCTGGCAGCTGTGTACAAGCAGAATGTAACGTGGGCACCAGTGTTTATTTCTGAACAACGTGTGAAAAGAGAACAGCAGAATGTAAAGCTGAACGGGAAATGTGCCGTGTGTAATGTGGGTGTCGTCCCATGGGGCCCAGGGAGCGGGAGGCATTACCAGGAAGACTTGGGGTTCACCCTTGTGTTAGGAGGTAGGGTGCGATGCTCACCCCGGATCTGCTTCCTGTCAGCCTCTTCCTCATCTGCGTTGCTACCTCCCCGTCTCACCTGGAGGTGCTGGAAAATGGGGCCTCAGGCACACGTCTTCCTGGGCTCTGTGGCTGCTGCTTGTGCAGCAGTCGCTGTGGCTGATTGACCTCTAGCGCTTCACATCCTTTCTTCTGCGTCAGCATAATACTGAGTTTATATTCTTCGATTTCAAGCAGGAACACAGCTTTCTGTTTCTGAGCACTGAAGAAGGAGAATGAGGCATCTCTGGTGTATTATTTAGAGGGGAGTTGCCACCATCTTCCTCATTCCTGACAATATTTACCCCAGTTTCAGCTCGGTTCTGGACTCAGAGATGGACTGGACACAGCCCGGCCATGAAAGTACTCAGACTCGGTCGGGGTTAGGATTAGATGCGCATGGCTCGGAGGAAGCAGGTGTTCAGAAGAGAGGGCGTTGGGAACCGTTGCCCAGCTGAGCTGGAAAGCTGAGTCTGGGGTGACCAGAGGGTCACAGGTCATGCAGAGGAGGGCGGGACCGCAGGTTTAGGGAGCGGAGCTCAGACGGCTCTTCTAGCGTAGTTTGCTTGCTGCGGTGAGTATTTTCATTTAACTGACCCTGTTAAGCACACCCTGCCTCCTCCAAGTTCTTCCTTGGAGAGTCGAGTCGGAGTAGCCTTGGAGAGGTTCATTGAGCAGGTGGGGCATGAACTTGACCTTGAAGGGAGACCAGGGTTTGGGTAATTCAAGAAGAACAAGAAAAGTATTAGAAGGTTGGGGAATGGAGTGAGTGGAGGCCCGGAAGCAGGAAGGTTCCAGGTGCGTGGACCAGCGTAGGTGGAGCGAGGAGGGCTGTGTGGGGAGCAGGTGTGGGCTATAGGATAGGGTGGGATAAGGTCTTGAGTGCCGGACTCGAGTTAGGGCCTTGCCCTTTGGCCACGGGGGACCATGGCTGGTCTCCGAGAGGCGGCCTGTCCTGTGTGCACAGGGATTCTCAGGTGACATTGACAGTGACGCCTGGAGATGATTGAAGGGGGAAACTCTGACACTGGGACCGTGGGGGCATTTCTTCATTGCGGGAGCTGGGGAGGAAGGGAGAAGATGAAAAACTAAGCGCTAGAGAGGCGCTGGGCTGGCTGAAGTCAGATGGCGAGCGAGTGGGCAGAGGGAACGGCAGTGCCGAGTTCTCAGCCTGACGCCAGCGAGTACAAATACACGTGTGCTTCTTTCCATAGCTGCGTGTGCGCGTGCGCAGGTGAGCGAGAAGAAGCGCTCGTCTCATCCGGCACTTACTTCCTGGGAAAAGCAGGAGGACGAGTCCTCTCAGGCCGGGCGTCAAGTTTAACTCACTCTGAGGCTGTTCTTATTACTTAAGGGGACACAATTAGGATTCCTGGGCTGGGGAGTAAAACAAGAAGATAATGAGCTTACGCCCCATGTTGTTTGGGGGCGCCCGTCTCCTCCACGAGCCCCCGGGGCCCCTCCCACTTCTGGGGTCCATGCCCTTGCGTAATACGCTTCCCTGGGTGTGGGCTGAGCTTGGCGACTCGCTTGTCATGAATCGACGCGGGCAAAAGTGAAGGGCCGTCACTTGCATGCTGAGGCTACACAGCAACTGTGGCTCCTGTCGTCTTCTGTCTCACTCGGAGGGAAGCTGGCTGCTGTGTCGGGAGCTGCCCTGTGCAGAGGCCCAGGAGGCGAGGCGTCCAGGGCTCCAGCCAACAGCCAGCCGAGACGGGAGTCCTGCAATAGCCATGAGAGTGAGCTTGGAGCCAAACCCTCCCCTTGCTGAGCCTGAGGTGACCACTGGCTGTCACCTGGATAGAGAGGCCGGGAGCCAGAGGAACAAACTAAGCCACTCCCAGATTCCGGACCCATCGGAACCGAGGCAACAAACATATGTTGGGTTAGGCTGCTAGACCTGGGGGCCTGCGTCACACAGGTATAGAGAGCGAATATCCCCAGACCCTCTTGATGGTGTCTGAGAGCGTTGTTCCCAAAGCCAGAGTGCACGGGTTCAAATCCCGGCTCTGCCGTTTGCAAGCTGTACGAACTTAAGCAAATTATTTATATCTGTGTGCCTCAGTTCCTTTGTTTGTAACATGGCGGTAAGATTAACACCTATGTTGTAGGGTGACTGCAAAGATTAAGGGAGACAGACAGCCCGTAAAAATTGATTAGGACACTGTTAGGCTCAGTCAACACTAGCTACAATTATTATTATTATTAGCCTACCCTTTAAGGGACAGCCTCATGCTAATCCCTCCTATAGTTTCTACTGTGCTGCTCCAACGCGCGCTGGACTCTCCTCTCGGAGTTTTTATGGTATCTTGACTGCACTTTACCTCGTTTTCCAACTAAAACCCTCTGACTTGAGACGGTCTCAGATCTATAAACTCTTCCCAGCTCTGAAGGGTCCCCAGGAGGCCTCCTCAGGGTGCTTGACACATAATAAGGGGTGGGGTTAAATAAAGTGGGCAGATGACAAGGCGAACAGGATCGGCTGTGAGCTCGTGAGGTCGGGGAAGTGCGGAATTGCTGGGTGCCGAGGGACCAGGGCCTTAGCACCATCCCAGTGCACAGCAGGTTTGAAACCATGTTGTTAAACCAGATGGAGCGAGTAGACACAGGACGGGAGACAGGCCACACATACACGCACGAGGCCAAGGAAGTGGGGACATGGTGGGCCATGAGGTCCACGTTAGGTGGGCCCATGACACAGAGTGAGTGCTTGACAAATGTTTTTGGACAAATGGATTATGAGGCCCAGTGTTCATTCTGGCTGCTTTGGTGAAAGTTCTGGGAATCTGAGTGAAGTGGTTGGAAATTGGATGATAGCGGAAAGAAGCTCATCACTGAGAGGAAGGGAAAAGCTCAAAGACCCTCGAAGTAGAAATCAGAGCGCCGTGGCTGTCACATCCTGGCCTCTACTTTCCAGTTCGTTTCTTCCTGGCAGCCAGCTCTCTGGGCAGCCCTGAATAGAAGGTTGTGGAATCTAAGAAAATGGTACAAATGAACTTATTTACGAAATAGAAATAGAGTCACAGATGTAGAAAACAAACTTATGATTACCTGAGGGGGAAAGGGCAGGGGAGGGATAAATTGGGAGATTGGGAGTGACATATACACACTACTCTATATAAAATAGATAACTAATAAGGACTGACTGCATAGCACAAGGAACTCTACTCAGTACTCTGTAATGACCTATATGGGAAAAGAATCTAAAAGAGTAGATATATGTTTATGTATAACTGATTCACTTTGCTGTACAGCAGAAACTAATGCAACACTGTAAATCAACTGTACTCCAACAAAAAAAAAAAAAAAGAAGGAAATGCTTAGGATCCAGACAGAATGAACCAGTCGCATCTTTTTTTTTTTTTTTTTTTTTTTTTTTTTGCGGTACGCGGGCCTCTCACTGTTGTGGCCTCTCCCGTTGCGGAGCACAGGCTCCGCACGCGCAGGCTCAGCGGCCACGGCTCACGGGCCCAGCCGCTCCGCGGCATGTGGGATCCTCCCGGACCGGGGCACGAACCCACGTCCCCTGCATCGGCAGGCGGACTCCCAACCACTGCGCCACCAGGGAAGCCCCCGTCGCATCTTTAGTTAAAAAAAAAAGAAAAGAAGGTTGGCAGCAGGTAGGGAGACTGTGGAGACCCCTACGAGCAGAGAAAGGACCAAGGGTCCTCCTTGGCGTGTGGTCAAGGGAGGATCCTCTCCTTGACATTGAGTAGCCACAGAAGGTGAGAGGACGCAGCGGCTGACTCAGCCCTGCCCGGCGGCACTCTGGGCAGTACCACGGGGTGACCATCCCCAGGGTGCTGAGGGTCACTCTCTAGTCCCCCATGGGCAAGACGGCTTCCTGGACCCTAACCAGAAATTCCTTGTGAGCTCCTGCCAAGGTGATCACAGCAGCTTGTTCAAAAACCTACAAGCAGGAGCTGCCACTCATGCGTCCAGGTGCGTTTTCTGAGCCACCGATGGGTCCTGGGTCCTCCTAGGCAGCCGGGGCTGGACACACCTAGACAGGATTCCTGTCCCCGCTGCTCCTGTCATCTAGGGCAGGTGGCTGGGGTCCAGCCACCCAGGGTGTGTGGAAAGGCAGAGGGCTTCTGATGCTGTCACAGTGGCTGGGAGGGCGGCAGACACTTAGTAGGTGGGGCTCGGCCCTCCTGCCGTTCGCAGACAATGGCCGGGTAAAGCATTACGGCGCTCAAAATGCCACTGGTCAACTCCTCCTTTGGGAATAATTAGCCCGGTGGGAGAGCTAGATGTCAATCAATTAACCACACAAGTAAGTGACTATCACAAAGCATAGTACCTGCTGTGAAGACAACGGTACAGGAAGCTGGGAGGGGGGATAACAGGGTCCTCTCCTGGGTGGGGATAAGGAAGGCTTCCTGAGGAAGCAGCGATGGGGCTGAAGTCCAAAGGGGTGAGTGTGGGGTGCGGAGGGGAGATAAGAGGAAGATTGCGAGAGACACACACACATGCGCAGACACAGACACGAAGGCTGAGGCTAGTCGCCCAGGTCCTGAGAAGCCAAGCTGAGATTCTGGTCTGAGTTTCCTGCATATGAGGGAGACCTGACTGCCTCTGAGATTTGGGAAGATGACCCTGGAAGAACATGGAGGATGGACTGGACGGCAAGGCTAGAGGGGAGACCGGTCAGATGGTGCCGCGCGGCCTGGCCCCCAGAGGTGGCGTTCGCTTGCACCGGGGGATGTGGGTGAAGACAGAAGATCAAGAGAATGGGTTTGCCGGATGCTAGGAGGGACGCGGGTCTGGGCGTAGATTAGATCTGGGGCAAGAGAGAGGATGGCGGCCAAGACGACCAGGTGGCAGTGGCCATTCGGGAAGTGACCACCTCTGGAAGCAGAGCGGGTCTGGGAGAGGGTGGTAAGCTCAGTTTTGGACAAGCTGAACTTGAGGTGCTTCTGAAACAGCCGAGGCAGTGTGTGGAATGGACTTTGGCTGTGTTGCCCGGGGGGCGGAGTAGCAGTCTGGGCGGGGCACATTTGGGAGAGGTCGCTATGGGTCTAGAGGGACAGAGGCCACTGGGCTGGGCAAGCTCCCTGGACGGGGTTTAGCAGGGGAGACATGTCCCCACCTAAGGCTCCAGGCAGCCTGACTGTCATGCCGGCTAGAGGGAGATGCCCCAGGAAAGAGATGCAGAAAGAGAAGCCGAGGGAGGGGCAGCGGGGGAGCTGGGTGGTCAGCAGGGCCTCCCGGTGCTGCTGGAAAGTTGAGTGAGAGAATGACTGGGGAGTGTCTCTTGGATTTAGAAAAGGAGGCCACTGGTGACGTTGGCAGGAACTGACCAGGTGGCTGATGGGGGCCGAGGCTGCGGCCATAGGTGGACCAGTGGGCGGGAGGAGACGAAGTGGAGCCGGCCTGACAGCATTTGGAAGGAGTGTGTGAGGACAGCAACCATAAAGCAGTAGCTGGAGGGGGATGTGGCGCTGAGGGGAGACAGTGCTCGTTGACTTCGGGGTGGGCGAGGTTCTAACTGCGCCTTACAGGCACGTGCCGGTGGGAGAGTCACACGTGTGACCTCCGTTATGCACCTAACACACCAGCTATGACATAGGGATTATTCCTACCCAGCGGTTACCCTTAAAAGGAGGGTGACACTTCTGGGCCTCACTTCACACCTGAGGCCCAGAGTAGATATGTAACTTGCCCAAGGCCACACAGCTAGTAAGAAGAGGCAGGACTTAACCAAGTTAAACAGGTTAACAGCCAACCACAGAGTCTAACTGAAGACCCTCATTACACGGGTCTGCTTCTCAGCGGTCATGGGCTGGGCGTTGGAGCTCGTGAAGGTGGATCCTGCAGTATCTTCCCAAGTCCACGTTCGGTGATCACACCGGCCGGGGTGGGGATATTTGCCCCATGAAAACTGGCACGAATCAGAGCTATTTTTGAATCCCCTGCAGAGCCGATTGTTAAACATTTACTAGCACAGCTCACTGCTTCTCCCAAAGGACCCAGAGGTGAACTGGGTAGAAGCTGTCCATCCCAGACAAAGCTTCTGTCTTGGACAAGTGACCCGAGGGCCTCCTGGCTCCCTTGGAGGGTCCCCCCCTGCCCTGCAGCTGGGAGGTCTCCTACCTCTCAGAGACCACGAGACTGGGGCTCTGTTTGCTGAGCTCTGAGAAGTTAGGAGGGAGGCGGGGTCACCTGCCCGGGGAGCCCTCGCGGCGGCCCTGGGCTGCTGGCTTGAGCAGGCTGCCCTCCTGCTGCCCGTTCTGGGGCAGCTGGCTTCCTCCGCCCATCACAGCCTGTGGTGTCTTTCCTGTCATCACTTTGCCCTCCCAGCGCACAGGGCATCGGCCCCGAGGGTGTAACATGAGACCCAGACTTTCAGAGCTGTCACTTCCAGTTGCCAAACCATAGCCTGGTTTAAATAAGGACGCGAAAGGAGATTTCCGAAAAGGGGAGCAAAGGCCCAGGGCTGCCTCCTGCCTCAGGGAAAGACCCCCGAGCCGTGAGCTCGCTTTCAGACCACCTCCCCAGGCAGGGCTGCCGCAGACCCTCCACCCTCCCTAGAGAACGTTGCTGAGTTCGCTCCATTTTAGAGATAAGGGAACTGAGGCACAGAAAGAGGAAGCGACCTGCCCCAGGGCGTGCAAACATCGAGTGGCAGATCTGAGATTTCTTCCAGGGTGCCTCGGAGGTCCATGGCCTTGCTGCTGCGTCTCCAGTGCGTGTCTCTCAGGCCCAGGTCCTCTCTGTGGCCGTGGGTCACTGGGGCTCAGGACTGTCATGGTGTCACAGACTCTACTGCCACCACCTCCTACAGGCTGGGCAGACAAGGCCTCCCTTTCCTGCCTTCCAAGCCCCGGCCACTGCAGCTGGTGCCCGGCCCCTGTGTCCCAACCTGCAGCCTGCAGCACCCACCCCCAACGGGACCGGCGGGCTCGTACATTTCCCCATTCAGCTGATGGTGAGTGCTGTGCTATTTTAAGCCCACATGGAAGTATTTTTTTTTTCTAAGGACCATCTGCTACGGGCCCCAGCCCAGATGATACAGTTAGAACCTACCCACAGCATCCTCTCCCGCCTTCAGACAGTTCCAGGAACAAGGGTGAGTCAGTCGCCCAGCTGAACTCCCGTCTTGCTACCCCAAGAGATGGCCCCGGTTCCGTGCCAGCGAGGGGGCTGCTGCTACTTCAGGGGCAGATGCACTGTGCTGCTTCTCAGAGACAGGAAAGGGACCCCCGCCCCTCGCAGCGTGCTCCCTGCAGAGAGAGCCAGAGGAAGGCCTGGCAGTGCCCACGTTAGCCCTTCTCAGCTGAGTCTCTTTGCCCTCGGAGGCTGAGACCTGGTTCAGGAGTTCAAGTGCAGACGCTGGAGCTTGTCAAAAAGGGGTCACCAAGAAGTGGGCGGCCAGCAGGGCACCCCGCTCTGGCTGCCCCTGGAAGAACCCCTGGGTCAGCTTTGGGGTGCAAAGAGGTTGTGTGCCCTCTCACTGGGCTGCGTGGGCCGGTGACCACCCCGGGCCATGGGAGGATGTTACTAAACGCTGACCACAGGCCCTTACTCTCGGCTCCGCTCACCTCCCCCCGCCTCTCCCTCCCTTCCCTCACCGAAGGGCTCCCTGTGCATAGAGGATCATGAACTCAGTGTACAGCCCAGAGACTGCAGTCAGACCTCGCAGCCGGGCTCTGTCCCTCATAAGCGCATGACCCAGGGCGAGGTGGACTCATCCCCTGAGCCTCAGTCTGCCCATCTGTAAAATGGGGATGATCCTCCTAGGAGGTCTGTAAGCATTAAATGTGTGCGAAGGGTCTGGGGTGCTGCCCGGCTATTGTCTTCTCTATCACTGGGAACTTCAGAGGGTCTGTGCCAAGAGCAGGCTGAGGAGCTGCAGGAGTCCTGGAAAGCGCTGGGCCTGTGTTCTGTGAAGAAGTGCGTCCTTGCTTTACGTGCTCAGTGGGGCTGGGCCCCTCTGCTCTTGGGAGCTGGTCATTCTGCTGCAGGGATCCTGATTAAGAAACGCACGGGCAGCGACTGACTTGACCCTGACAGGGTAGCCCCCGGGCCAGCTGTTATTTCATCACAGGACCGACGGCTAGAACCGTTGCCTCTGCCGCTGCTGACGGCAGAACCTGGAACTCCCATCAGGGGTTTTCTCGGTGCTTCCTCCTCCCGCCTGGCCCCTTCTTTCCCTCCGGGGCTGAGGGCTATGCCAGTCTGGCCGCGCCTCCCTTGGTGGTGACCGCACAGCTGTGTCCCCAAGCATTATCGGGTGCGTGCAGCCCCCGGTGGCCCCGGGAGTGCCCTGTGAGCAGGCGTGGGGCTGAGGCCTGACAGCGCGACTTCCTGTCCCAGGGTCTATCTGCTGCTGCTCTGCGGAGGCCTACGGTTTATCTGGGGTCAGTGCTCTCACCCATTTCCTGCCAGCTGCTACTGGTTTTCAGTCAGCTCTGATAGCTCCGGTAGCTGGGAAAGGACCGGGCTGCGTGATTCACCGGCTCTGGCCAGCAGGGACGCTGCGCCGGTGCGAAGGGGCACCTCCCCCTGCGTGGGGAGGGGCGGCGCCTCCCCGGTTCCCCGGGCCTTCCCCGCGGGCCGCAGCGAGTGAGACACAGAAAACACCCGCACGTTTGTCGCCAACCAGAAGTTGATGGTGTGGGCGCGTGTGTACGTGTGTGTGGCCTGTGCGTGTGTGTGCGTGTGTGTGGTCTAAGGGAGTTTTTCCTGGGTGCGCCCCTGCTGAAGTAAAGGGGGTCACGTTTTGAGGAGTCATAACGTAACTGCCTAGGCTGAGTGCTGCCCCGTGTCGCGGGGAGCCCCGGTTCTCTCTGAGGAGGCGCAGATGAGGAGAGGGGAGTCTCACCTACCGTTTTACTTCCTGGCATTTCAGAAAGCACAGAGGAAAATTCCCCACTCTAACAAATGACTGCTTCAAATAGAAAACTGAGAATATGCTCATTCGTCTTGTAATGCCAGGGACCAGAGGGTTTTTTAAAAACTTTTTATTGGCGCGTAGTTGCTTTACAATGTTGTGTTAGTTTCAGGTGTACAGCAAAGTGATTCAGTTATACATATACATATAGCCACTCTTTTTTAGCTTCTTTTCCCATGTAGGTCATTACAGAGCATGGAGTAGAGTTCCCTGTGCTATACAGTAGGTCCTTATCGGTTATCTATTTTATATATAGTAGTGTGTATATTCCAACCCCTATCTCTCGATTCATCCTGCCTTTCCCCCTTTGGTAACTGTAAGTTTGAACCAGAGTTTTGAAGTTGTCCAAAATGTTGGTAAGCCCCGTGTGAAGTGTCTTTAGTTGGCTAGATGGTCACTTCTCAAGCCTGGGCTCAAGTTGAGAGAGCTTGTGTCTCCGAAGGCCGAGGCCAGGCCTGGCAGCACCTGGGAGCCTGTGTGAGATGCAAAACCTCCAGCCCAGCCCGGCCCACTGAACCCACACTGGCCCGCTGAGCCCACCCCCTGAGTGGCGGCCCACAGGCAGGGAGTCTGCGCTTTACCTGGCTCTCCAGGGGGTCCCGTCTCATCACCCAGCATGGGAAGACGCAGACTGCACTGGTAGGTTTTATTAGTTTCCTTGATAGACGTGGGTTGTGAAGAATGAAAACGGTGCTCCAGGGCAGAATTAAATGTTTCACTCCACACATAGTTACTGACCCCGTCGTGGGTACCAGGCTCTGTGATGGACACGGCGAGGGACCACCTGGCACTGAGCCCAAATCCCTGTCCCCAGGGGTCCCAGTCTGGAGGAGGCAGATAAAGCCAACGACAAGGTTGCTGCCTCGTCTGGAGAAGCTCCCTGGTCAGACACGGGCAGGGTGCCTGGGGAGGGGTTCCTGGGAGCAGTAGGTGAGACCTAAGCTCTTCCACAAGGATAGGAATTAGACGGAGGGGAGCGAGAAAGTTGGACGGCCTTGCTAAGTTTGGGCTTCCCCCAGCTCTGACACTGTACAGTGCAGTGGGCTCAGACAAGTCCCTGAGCTTCTCTAAGCCTCGACTTTCTCTTTCGTATAATGGGCTGCATGATATTTCCTTTTACGCTTGTTTTGAGACTTCAATGAGGGAACACACGCCAGGCGCGTAGCACAGCTTTCTCTAATCCCTGTAAGGACGATAACAGTGATGGCATCCGAGGGCAGTGGGGAGCCGCTGAGGGACTTTAGCTGGTGAGAGACATGAGCGGAATACTGTAATCGCTCCTAGAAACGCCTTGTACGTTTAGGCAGATAGCTGCTCATTGTTGAGCTTAAGACGCACGTACCCTTAGTATTTCAAGCTACAGTCAGGTTTAAAATGTGCCTGAGAAAATATGTTAAATCCTCAAAAGCACCGCCCTTCCTCCCTCGTCATATTTTTGGATCCTAAGATCAGCGAAATGCAGAATCTGACCATTATCCAAAGTAACGTGCCTTTGGATTGAGAACAGACTCGCAGGACAGCACTTTACTTTTTCCCTCTCAAAAAGTCCCGAGGCCCAGAATACAAGAAAATTTTGGCTTCTGAAGCCTGTGCTTCTCAGGGCAGCTGACAAACTCCACTGCCTTTGGGTGGGACCAGCTCTGGAAGTGCCCACGCCGGTGGCCTGCTTTCTACACACGCTGCCCGGAGTGGCTCTGGGCAACGCTGAGTGGAGAGCTGACCAGGATTGGTTCTTTTCAAAGACAGAAAACCTGTGGAGAGAGGAGAGTAGTGGTTCACAGGGGGGTGAGCCCCGGGTAACAACTAGTACCACCCCCAGGACGTTCTGGGGAAGCTCCATCTTAATCCCCTCCCGCTTCGAGGCAGCCTCTGCACAGACATGCTTCATCCATCCTACACGTGACCGCTGGGCACTTTTCACATATCTGTGCTCAGAGCGCTTCTGTAGTGGGAGAGACGGGATTTGACAGATCATCGCACGAAGGTGAGGATGAAGCCTGGCTGGAGAAAACCAAGGTCCTCACCTGGGCTCTGCAGAGCCAGACACAACCAGCCTTAGCTCCCCAACAAGTTTCCTTTCTGGCCTTAGGTTTTTCTTCCTGGACAGCTCCATCTGTGGCGTCGGAAGGAGGGGGACGGCGTTTCAGCACCCCGATGCCCACATTTGGAGGCAGTGCAGACAACCAGGTGTGTTTGCAGGAAAGCGCGTGCAGCTGCCATGCCCACATCAAAGGCATGTGGCCCAGTGTGGGAGTCCAGGGCGAGCGGGTGCTATTCCTGGCACAGGTACTGACTTACCGTGATACGAAGCCTCCCACTATCTCGGTTGCCCCATCTCTAAAATGGGGCCAGATCTAACTTATCTGGTTCCACAGAACTCACGGGCAAACCACATCACTGGTCAGGAACCTGGATGTCTGCTGGGCCCTGGGACCAGGCCCTTCTGTTCCCTCCCTGAGGCTTTCTGCGCATGCATCCGGCACTGTCTCCGCTCAGTTTCTTAGAGGCTATCCCATTAGAAGTGCCCCTGGTTTCAAGGGGAAGCACCCCCCTGGCTCTCACAGCTCCAGCCTGGCCTCTGCGCTGCCTCCCAAGGGCCCTCCCAGCCCATAGTCTGATTGTGCCTCTGTCCTGCTCAACTCCCACTGAGAACCGCTGGGCAGAAACACCCAGGGCTCCTTCCGTCCCCTGCCCACCCCCTCTGGCCTTCTGAAGTACACCTGCAGGTCCTCTTCAAGTCCCAGGGCCTCAGCAAGTGCTGTCCCTGTACATGCCCTTCCCCTCTGACCAGCTCAGCAAACTTCTCTTCATGCTTCAGAATTCAACTCCACGACCATCCCCGCTGGGAAGCTTCCCTGACCCTGGTATTTCCCCGTCCCCACACTCAGCATCAGGGGGCAGGCGGTGCCCCAAGGCCTGCTTCTCTTCACCTCCTAGGACAGGCTGGCTGGACTGCTTCTCCATCTGGGGGAGCAGGGGTGAATCTGTCTCGTCTCAGACGCCCGCCCTTCACCGGGAAGTCTGGAATTCCTGTTCCAGGAAACCCTGGGTCTGGAAGGCTGGGAGCAGGGAAGGACAGCTGTCAGGGGACAGGTGCAGATGCCTTTTCAGGTTTCAATCAGACTGGAGCCAATGAGAGGAGTGGTTCAGCACAGACCCATCTGAATGGGTTACGGGGCTCCTGGCCCTGTGGGTGTGATCACCTCCTGCTGGTGCATTCGGTAGCCCAGGGATTGTTCTTCGGAAGGTAGGAGAAGGTGCTGGGAGGGGTGGCACTCCAGC
This sequence comes from Aethalodelphis obliquidens, assembly GCF_003676395.1. Classification (NCBI taxonomy): domain Eukaryota; kingdom Metazoa; phylum Chordata; class Mammalia; order Artiodactyla; family Delphinidae; genus Aethalodelphis; species Aethalodelphis obliquidens. The sequence continues at coordinate 37,677,962 of NW_020837956.1, forward strand.
AGGGCCCTCACTACCTTAAAGCACAAGTGCGCCCAGCGGGTTGTCGGTTGCCAGAGCAGCGAGTTTAGGGAAGGGCCTGAAGTTGACCTGACTCCAAGAATCCTTCTGCCCGGCTGAGCTGCCGCCTTCAGGAAGGCAAGGAGGCTGTGAGAAAGGAGAGGCCCAGTTGAACAGGAGATAAAGACAGGGAGGGGAGGTGCTGGCAGCCCATCCTATTCCTGCCCGGGGCTGACGGCTTGTGACATTCAGATAGCTCCCTGGGTCTGGTTTTTCCTGTTCCTGAAGTTTCTGCAGTACCGCATGTGCTGGGCTAGGTCAGAAGTAGCCTTTGGGGTGTAGCTCGTGAGCACGTGTGTGTGTGTGTGTGTGTGTGTGTGTGTGTGATATCTCAGTTTAAAGAAACAGGGAATTCAGGGTTTGTATCAGCGCCACATCCCAGGCCGCCTTGTTTCCTAGAAAGGAAGGGCAGATAGCGTGGAGGCTGGGCCCGCGGTGAGGCTGGGGCCTGGCCAGCGGGAAGGGCTTCTGGATCTGTCCTGGCTTTGGCCCAGGGCAGCGTCTGGCCCCGGGGCGTCTGCATTCTCTTCTGCTAGAAGAGGCCCAAACTACTTGCTGCCAGTCTGGATGAAGCCAGGTCGGAGAGCAGGCGTGGCTCGGGAAAGTTCTGGACTCTGGGTCTTGCTGGGTCTGTACGTTCTGGTGGCCTCTGTCCTGGGCAATCAGTGAGAGTGACAGGAAGGGGGACTCTGAGGGGGGCGCTTACGGAGGAGGGGGGTGGTGCCGGGACAGCCTGGAGGGTCCTGGGCCTCTCAGCTGGAGTCTCAGGTTCCAGAGTTTAGGGCGGTGGGAGCTGGAGGTGGGGCGGGTGGGAGAGGCTCCTTCCTTCACAGCCTAGGAAGCAGGCCCCGGCGTCGGGTGGCTGGTCCAGTGTCCATGGCACTCACCTGCCGGCCGGCCACCTGCCATTAGGTGGTCCCAGACGTCCCTGCTCCGAGCGCCGGCCGGGCACCCGATGGGGCTCGCCCCCTGCCGGCTTGCCTGGGCCGCCCCTCAGCGCAGCGCCCCGTCGTAAGCACACGCAGGCTTTGCAGTTCCGGCTCCAATGAGGGGTGCAGACCCCGCGGTCCCGCAGCGTGACATGGTCTGGCGCCGGGTCTCCGACCTGGGGCTCTTTGGATATATCTCTGTCTCTACCGGCTACTCTTATTCTGCTCGAAAGACCATGATCTGGGTGTCCAGCTAGGAGGCTCCGTGCCGTGGGGAAGAGGAGGGCCTTGGAGAAGCCGCCTGGGAGCTGAGTCCTGGCCGCTGAGCCCAGGCCTCTCCCTGGTGTGGGCTCCCTAGAGCTTCGCCCCAGAACGCAGCCCTCAGGTCTCCCCGCAGGCCCTCCCTCCCTCCAGGATCCCTCCGATCTCTGACCCTTGACCTCGGTGCCCCTCGGTGCCCGGGCAGAGCTTGGAGGCTAGAACAGCTCACGCTGCAAAGTCTCTGTGCACTGATTTCCCCCCAGCTTGTTCCACTTTTAAAAATAGCTAATGAGGAAATTAATTTTGTCACCCAGATGTATTCAGTAAAAACATGTCAGGGAAAGACAATTAACCTCTGCACCAGTAAATCCTTCCCAAATTAATGGAGTTAATATCTGTAGATGCTGAGACCTTCAGCCGGGGAGAGGGGCCACACTAGCAGAGCTCCTTCCAGGCGGAGAAGGAGAGACGCCAAAAAGAGAAGCGGGGAGAGAGAGACACAGAGAGACTGACACAGAGAGACATGTACACACACAGAGACAGAGATGGAGAGACAGACGCAGACAGAGAGAGACAGAGAGAGAGAAGTATATATTAAGAGAAAGAATGGGGGTGGGGATAAGCAGACAGGAAGGAATGGCAGAGCAAGACAGACAGACAGAATGAAGGAGAGAGGCGGGAGCATGTGTTTAGAGGGAACAGGGCTGTAATATTTTCCGAGAATTTCCAATTATTCCAGGTATTCGGTTGCAGTAGGTTTGGGGGCAGGAGAAGACTCGACAAGCGAAAGCACAGAATGAAAGGAGTTGGGGTTGTTCACATGTGGATTTTCCAGCCCACTTGGAGGCAGGCTTCTCTCCGCTTGAAGGTTCTGGATTCTTTTTCTCATCAGAGGCATCCAGGGAGCCCCGGGCCATGGGAAGTGGCCGGCCAGCTGGAGGGGGCTAGGCGGTTGCTGCCCGTCTTCCTCCTGTGTTTCCCTGGGGGGGTCGCCTGGCTGGAGACACGGTCAGGTATAACCTCCCCGCCAGTGCGAGCCCTCCTTTATCTCCTCCCCTTTCACCTGGAGGCACCAGGCCAAAGATGACAGCCCCTTGGAAGAGGTCAGCCTCTGCCCTAGTTAGATCTTTTCATCCCAGGCTGGGACTGGAGAGCAAGGACAGGAGACGTTATGCCAAGGAGAGGGACAGGTCGGGGGGGCAGGCAGGCTGGCACTCATGTGGGCAGGGGTCAGCACAGCCGGACCCTTGAGCTCTTACCCTCTGTGGTCTCGGCCCCCATTTGGGGGGCACCAGCTCCGGAAGCAAATCCCGACTTGGCACTCCTGGAACTCGGATTGAGATGGAATCTTCTTTGGGGACTTTGGGCTGTCGGAGAGAACGGGGAGAAGGGCTGAGGGGCCATGTGAGCTCTCGGGGTCCTGCCGTCTCTAAGGCTTAAGTCTGGGCCCTGCGCCCGAGGTGCTGACAGGCAGGGGACACCGTGCAACCCAGCCCGCACAGTTTTCCCAGAGGGCGGGACTGGGCCATCGGACACCAGCCAAAGACGCTGCTTTGCTCTCGTCCATTAAAAGACCCTTTCTTCATTAATTCCTTCCACCTGTGTGACCTGCAAACAGGCCATGGAGCATTCATGACTCCAATCCTGTCAAATCACTGCTTCTGGGGAGCAGAAGCCCGGACCGGGGTGGGGAGGAGCCTTTCCAATGGGAGGCAAAGGGAAAGGGAGAGATGCGTGGGACTGCGCTCCTTTCCAGAAAACCCAGGGGTGGTGACAGTGATCAGCCAAAGGCAGGGCCCCAAAGGCCCAGCTGGGCTGCCATTTCGGAAAGCTGAGGGGGCCGGAGGGAGCCTTCGGGGTGTGGAGACGGCTGGCCAGGAGGGGGGCCAGGGACAGGGAGGCCTGCCCGCTCCTTTCTACACTTGGGAAAGAGCCGGCCAAGTCGTTCTCACCGCGGGCACAGACAGCAGAGAGCTAGACCTTAGGTATCTGGAGTTGGATTTCTCACTAATCTAATCTTCCCAGGCCACTGTGACAAGCTTGCAGATTGCAGGGAAGTGACAGATGTCACCTATCTTGAGCTCCCGCTAGGCTGTTGCTCTCCTCTGCGTGACATTCCTCCCCCCGCCGCAGAAAATGGGGGGTCTTTGTCCAGATCTCTGAGTCCTAAGCTGCGTGGACCAGGGCCTCTGAGGGCCAGCCACGCACAGGGCTCAGAGGGACCTCTCAGGGCTCTGGCCCCCCCGATGGTGTCACCCAGGACAGGAACCTCGTTGGGTTTCGCTGAGGACCCCGGTGTCGGTGGGCTGGGCTCGGGTTGGGGCGGGGCAAAGGTTCTGTCTGAGTCCACGCTGGCCGAGGGAAAGAGCAGGCGTGGTGAGAGACAGAGGTGAGCAGGCTGAGGGCCCCGCCCACCTTCCCGTGCCAGTGCTGAGCTGGGCTGCAGGCCATCTTATTCTGTCACCAAAGATGAGGGTCTGGTACCATGTGGAGAAAGGAACCCAGGGATGCCCCTGACTTTTATACTGGGCTCTGTGCTGACCCTATGCCCCCCACCCTCAAATCCCTGTCCCCAGAGAGCAGTAAAGGCAGAATTAGGGCGGGAGGGGAGTCTGGGGGGTGATGAGACTTTGTGTAGGTGTTACATCTGCAGGCACATGCGGGCTTTTACAGGGTGAGGGCTCTTCTCTCCTCTGCTCTGGACAGAATACCGGGGACAGGCTCGGGCTGCCACTTGCAGGGCTGGGGTAGAGGTAAGGAAAAGGACTTGGCCGGCAGGGGTTAGCTCTGCAGAGGCTCTGAGAGTCGGGCAGGTGCTGCTTTGTAGCCGTGATCCATCCTGAAGGGAGGGGTCCATGACACTGAGGGCATCACCCGGGACTCCCACAGGTTTGAATTCCAGCCCCGTCACGGGGCCAGTCTAAATCCCAGTTTCCCCATCTGTGCATTAACACAGCCGTGTCAGCCTCATGGAATCAGAGGGAATAACGCACGTAAAACATGTTTTTAGTGCAGAGACGCCAAGTGAACGCTCCTGGCCAGCGCACATGCGTGTACCTGAGTAAAGGCTCTGGTCCAGGTGAACTGTCGCGTGTTCTGGGTGCTCACGCACTCCCCCCCTGCACCTTCCTGACGAGCAAGCCCATCTGGCTTGGGCTGAATTGCTGGAGCCCAGGGCACAGAGGACAGCCTGCTGAGATCCCTCCCGGTCACCTTCCCCTGTCTCCAGATCTGTCTCACCCTCGTGAACAGGATGAGAGGATTTCTCACAGAGTGGGGGGAGAAAGGGGAGCAGCTGCATTGACAGTAACCAGCAAAGCGGCCTCCGTGGTCTGAGATCCCCTCCTCCGAGGGTAGCTCGGACAGCATCCCCAGGTGCTCCAGGGAGAGAGGTTTCACTGACCCCTCAGTTCATCAGACTGCTCAGAGGGCGCTGGGGGCTCAGGGAGTTTCTGGCGCAGCGGCTGCAGGCCTGGGCTCCTGCTAACCCCCAAATCCCTCAGCAGGAGCCATCGTGCCTCTTCCTCCCCCTCCCCCTCCCTCCGGGCTGGCCTGGCTCTGTAGGGGGTGGAATACATGCAGGGCAGTTACAAAAGGGAAAACAGTGGGGAAGTGGCAGAAGGTGAAGAAATCTCACGGCTCTGGCAGCTGGGGCTCTAGTTCCCGATTCTCCTGCTGAGATAGTGCCGAGGGCCCCGGCCTCTGGCTCCCCTTCCACCCGGTTGAGCCCATGATACCCGTGACTCAGCTCCTCCCACGGGGGTGACCACGGTCAGGGGTCAGTTACATTGCCAGGCCGGTCTGGACTGGATGTCTCCTAGTCCGGGAGGTCAAGAGACAAGTGACAGGCCAAAGTTCACAGGGTCAGTGGTGCCACTGACATCCAGTCCAGATGCAGCCTGGTGCCCAGCTCTGCTCTCCACAGGGGCCCAGAACTAGGCCCCTCTGTGGCCACGTGACCTTGGCAAAGTCCTTCATCTCCAGACCTCCAGTTTCCTCAGCTGTAAACTAGGTGTCATCATAGCTCTCAGGTTGCCATAACAAAATACCCCAGACCGGGGGGTTTGAACGACACAGATGTACCCTCTCACAGCTCTGGAGGCTGGATCTGAGATCGGGGTATCGGCAGGGCTGGTTCCTGCTGAGGCTGGTGAGGGAGAATCTGTTGCCGGTCTCTCCCCCAGCTGCTGGAGGTTCGCTGAGCACTTGTGCCAGGCTCTGTTGCACAGCCTTTACACGTAAGCCCAGCCGCCCCTCACAGCCTGGCACCCTGGACCTGCCTCCACGTGTTGGCTATTGGTCCTTCCTTGATGCTGACTGGCCTCCTGCACCAAAGCCAGATGCTCGCTCTGAGCCTCCAGCCCAGGGCCCTGGTGCCTAGCCCCGTGCCAGCCCCAGCGGGACCCTGCCCGCCCATCCCCAGACTATTGATAGTTTGATCCTGCACCACCCCCTGAGTGGAGGTGTGCTTTGGGCAGGGCTGGGGGTCTGAGGTCGCTGGGGCTAGGTGTGGGGTGGGCTGATGCAGCTCTGGGGCGCTCCGTTCAGGGAGCGCAGGGGTGGCCAGAGTGCCCTTGGCCAGGGGGGCCCCGCAAGGTACGGCTGGTGTACGGGTGGCCCGGCGTGAGGATGGGAGGCAAGTCCACCGTCGGGGATCACCTCACGGGGGCCTCACCGCACAGACTGTGTTTCTCACCGCCAGGTGTTTACGGAATCAGGACTGAGGCCGACACCATGGCTGAAGGCCCTATGTCCCCCCCAAGAGCCTCGGTGGGAGGGCCACATGCTCCCCAGATTTGCCCCTGTGGGTGGGACCCATGAGGCTTTGCTTCGGGGTTATTCCCTGATTCAAGTCTGCTTCTCGGGGAGTTGACTCCCCACAGGGAAATGTCACACTAAGTGAAGTGTTAGTCCAACAGGATTTGGTACCAGAACTTTGTTGAATGTCATAAATACTTTCATAAGTGCCCCTCTGCGTATTGAATAGACGCTTATCAGACCTTAATGTGATCCAGTTAAAATACAGAATCTGACTCAGTAGGCCTGATGTGGGGCCTGGGATCCTGCATTTCTAAAAAGCTTTTGGAGATGCGCATCCTGCTTTGGGTAGTAAGTGACTACACCAGTATGTCCTGAGAGTTTTGCTCTCCAGACAGCTTTATACTCTTCAAAATGACTGAGGACCCCAAAGAGCTTTTGTTTATGTAGGTTATATCTGTTGCTATTTTACTGCATTAGAAATTATAATTGACAAATGAAAAAATTATTAATTCATTAAAAAATAACACTAATAAAACCATTACATATTACCTTAAATAACGATTTTATAAAATAAACTATATATTCTTTCGAAAACAAAAAATAGTAGAAAGAATGGCAATAATTTACGTTTTTGCTCTTTAATGTCTGATGTAACAGAAGATGCTGGATTCTCTGTCTCTGCGTTTAATCTGCTGCAACATATTTTGTTGGTTAAAAAAAATCCAGTCTCAGACAATATGTAGTTAGTATTTTAATGTCTTTTTTCAGATAGATATATATTTTTTGACACTGCACTAAAGCTCTGCAAGTGATAGTTTCTTAAAAAGTTAATTGCGATGCGTGTTCACGGTTACTTTAAAGTCTGTTAGTCTACCTGTTTCTTGGCGTGGACCTTTTGCTCATGCGTGATTTTGCATTGTCGTTTGGAGAACTACTGGCTTACTGAATTATGAAGACCTCACAGATTTGGCACATTTTATTAGGCAACATCCAGAAACCACCATTCACTAATTTACCATCAACCTCAACAGAAAAGTCTTGGAAATCTCTCCCTTGACTCTTCTTACGTCAGGTATGGAACCAACTGGGAAGCAGCGGGGACGCAGAGCTAAGGGGTCTAGCCGTTGTCCTGCAGGACACTGGGAGACATAGCGGCACTTCTAAGTGGGAAAGTGTGCGGTCAGGAGTATGTTTTGGGAAGCTCACTCTGAGAGCAGTTTGGAGGATGAATCTGGGAGTAGCAGTGAGAGGGGAGGACAGAGATCCAGTTGAGAGGCTGTAGCCTAAAGCCAGGAGAGAGTGGACAATGGCTGGTGGTGGCAGTGGCCCCAGGGGAGGGGAAGTCCTGCGTACCAAGATGAAGGAGGCAGACTCTCCAGGACCAGGCAACAGACTGGACGGGGGGTTGAGAGCAGAGTGGTGGGGGAGAGTCCAGCATGGTGCTCTGGTCTCTGGCTGGGATGCTTGCATGTGTGCAGAGACCCTTCCCCAGGATGGAAGGCACAGGGTTGGGGGAGGAGAGGTGACCTTGGGGGGCAAAGGGCTTTGAACCCAGGTCTTTGAAGATCAAAGTTCTTAATTATCTCCATTCAAATATCCTGAAGCTAATGGTATGGGAGTGAGCACCCTGTCCCTGGAGGTAATCAAGCCTAGTCTGGTGGCCTCTCACTGGGGCATGTTTAGAGGGCTTCCTGTCCTGAGAGGGAAGGTAGAGGGTGTTTTAGTTAGCTCAGGCTGCCATAACAAATTACTAAATGTGAGGTGGCTTAAACAACAGAAATTCTCACAGCTCTGGAGGCTGGAAGTCCCAGATCTGGAACAGGTCTGGCACGGGCAGGTTCTGGTGAGAACACAGAGAGAGAGCTCTGGTCTCTCCTCTTCTTATAAGACCACCGATCCTATTGGATAAGGACCCCACCCTTATGATCTCAATGAACCTTTTTTTCAACTTTTTAAAGAAATTGAGGTGTAGCTGATTTTCAATATCATATTTAAGTTTCAGGTGTACAACATAGTGGTTCACAATTTTTAAAGATTATACTCCATTGATAGTTATTAAAAATATTGGCTATATCCCCTTTGCTGTACAATTGATCCTTGTGGCTTATTAACCCTAACTTCTGTTACGGTCACACTGGGGGTTAGGGCTTCAACATCACACAGGACAAGCCTACATGGTTCCCGCTGCCCTGTGGCCATGCTCACGCTGACCTCCTGGCTGACTCTGAGGAAGGGGAAAGAACTAGCAGCACACCCTGGGCTATACCTGGCCCTGAACTTGATCACAGCCCTGCAGGGCCCAGGACTTGCATGCAGAATGAAAGGCCCACCTGTGTGCCGGCTGCCTCTGCCTGTGCCACGTGGCATTTGGTCGTCCCGTGGAAGTCACTCTGGAGCCAAGCAGCTGAGGCATCTAATTAGTCCTGCTCTCCAGCTGACAAGTGTCAGCTCCTCTGATGAAAGGACAGGTTCCTCCCAAGTGCTTCCTTCTGGCAAAGCTAAATATTAATTATCTCCCTTTATTTGATGATTATTCACGGGCACTGATGTCACCACATCATGGAGTGAGAAGTCAGTGCCAGGAGAGATGAAAAAGTGGGTAACTCGTAGTGAGCTGCCCAGCGACCCTGAAACATGGGAGAGATTGTCGTTGCCCGGGGAGCGGGGGCCCCTTTGTTCCGAGCTGTGCCTCTGAGCTGTGCCCGGTGCACGAGCTGCTGTCCCAGGTGGAGTTTCAGGCTGGAAGGGAAGGGAAGCTCTGCCCAGCCAGGCAGCTCAGGATAGAGATGCTCCCTTAGCACCAGAGTCAGAGGTGTGTCATACATGACAGACCCAAGAGATGCTGGTGCACTCCAGGTGGTCCTGGTTGAGCAAACGTCCACAGGGAACCCAGGGAGCTCCAGGCAATAGGTCAGCCCTGGAGGTGGAGGAAAGGGTCAGAAGATGTGGCCTGATGTGTGTGCGGGTCTAGTTTTAAAACTGGACACTGGGAGTTCATGTCAGCAAACTACCTCTATGGGTGTGTGTGTGTGTGTGTGTGTGTGTGTGCATTTTGCACATTGGTGGCAGCCCCAAAACTGACAGAGAGTAAGAATAGTGCACGGCGATGATGAAAATCCATTTTTTTAAAACATCTTTATTGGGGTATAATTGCTTTACAATGGTACGTTAGTTTCTGCTTTATAACAAAGTGAATCAGTTATACATATATATATGTTCCCATATCTCTTCCCTCTTGCGTCTCCCTCCCTCCCACCCTCCCTATCCCACCCTTCCAGGCGGTCACAAAGCACCGAGCTGAACTCCCTGTGCTAGGCGGCTGCTTCCCACTAGCTCTCTACCTTACGTTTGGCAGTGTCTATATGCCCATGCCTCTCTCTCGCTTTGTCACAGCTCACCTTCCCCCTCCCCACATCCTCAAGTCCGTTCTCCAGTAGGTCTGTGTCTTTACTCCTGTCTTACCCCTGGGTTCTTCATGCAAACCCATGTTTCAAATGACCCCCCTTCTTGGCACACGGGGTTTGCTAAACGCCGGCTCGTTGGGCTGGGCCTGTTGGACGCCCTCGACTCTGGTTTCCTTCCGAGGCCACTGAAGGGAAGGGGCCCGTGTGAAGCCTGGATCTTCCAGCGTGGCAGGCGGAGAGTGAGTTCCAGCATCCTACGTGTTTCTAAGTACTGGAGGAGCGGGTCTGTAATTGTCATATGGGGTCATCTTAATTAGAATGACATAAAATAATGTCTAGCTAGGCATCATCCTATCTTTTAGAGACTTGTCACAGATTCAAATGGGAAACCTTTCAGCTTCTCGGTGGTGAACTTTGAAATTCTCAGTTGGTGTTCTTTTTCTCTCTGTCCCCTTGGCAAGTGGCAGGGCAGACCAGCTGCTGGCCTGCAGTGGGTGCTCAAGCCTGTGTGCTGGCCCTCCTTGGTACCATCTGCACACAGAGGAGAGGCAGGGCTGGAGGTGGTCCAGGGGGGAACCAGGCGGGCTTTGGAGGCAGGGCCAGGCTCCCCCACTTTGCTCTCAGGGACCCTCCTTTTCCCGGGAGGGAGTGTCACAGAGGATGAAAGAGCCACAGTAGGGACCAGGACAGCTGGGCTTAACCGCAGACAGCCTTCAAGGACCTGTGAATGCCGCTGTTTCTCTGACCCTCTGTTTCTCCATCTGTGAAATGGAGCCGGTCTGGGAGTGGAGGTTGAAGAGCGAGGTCAGAACAGAGCGATGGTTTTTAAAGTTTCAAGAAATCTCCTCATTCCTTAAGGTAGGCCAAAGGGTTTTGCTGCTGAAACCAAATAATAAAGTTTCCCCTGGTTTGTAGATGCAGTGACATCAATTCTAATGGCAAAGGACCCCAGTTCCCCACTTGCTTTGGGGTCACTTGTCCTGAGTGTCGCACTGGCACCGTCTGAGCCCCCAGACGGGGGGCTTGAAGGAGACGCAGCCTTTCCCAGGCCTTGCCATCCCATCCTACTGAGTCCCGGGCACCTCCAGCCAGGCTGCCACGTTGGCTTTCCCACCAGTGGCCCTGGCCAGCTGGTCACAGCGTCTGCTGGCCCGCTCCTTTGATCCTGCCCCTCTCCAAGAGTGACAGAGCCCTCCCTGTGTCCCCCAAGCTGCCACGTTCAACTGGCTTCTTGGAGGCTGATGACAGGGCCAGGGGAGGGTCAGCGCTGTAGCTGCTAGTTCCCCCGTCCCGTGCTGGCCAGTCTCCTTCTGCCCGGCGTCCTCGTGTCAAGCCGAGCGTCCTACGCTTCCTTCCCTCCTCACCCCGTCCCTGCCTTTGAGACCTGAACGGAGCCCTTCACGCCTCACTCTGAAGAATCTGCATTTGGGGTATTTCACCTTTGAGGGCTTCCCCCCAATAATGGGGAATTTCTCACCTCACATTTGCATGAATAAAAGGCTCATGTAAGGGAAGTTCTTTCCAGAGGACAGAGTTCTCTCAGAAGGCAAAAACCGGGTGCTACCAAAACCAGACAGACTAACTGAAAACCAAACTCACCTACTTTGTGTTAGGTTTTCGTACAGAATAGGACGTTCTCAGTTTGAAGTTTCTCTTCCATCACGTTTAAATTGTGGCAAAACACACGTAACATGAAATGTGCCACCTTCACCATTTTTAAGTTCCTTTTCCATAACTTTTAATACTTCATAACTCGTTACCACCTGACAGCACTGCCTTCTTCTATGAGGGGGAACAGAACGACAAGCTCTACGAATCTGTGCTTCCCCAGAAAGCACCGGTCCCTAGGGGTCGCCATCCCCGGCCGCTCTGGATTTGGGCCAGGTTGGATGTCCACCCTGGCGTCCTCCACTTACCAGCTCTGTGATTTTGGACAAGTTCTTTGGTTTTCCTGTCCGTAAAATGTTAAGTAGTGAGACTTCCCCTGGGGAGAGCGAGTAGATGAAGATACTACTGCTCAGGAGGCACCCAGCGCCCATGGGCCGGGAAAGCTACTGCCCTCGGGTGGTCACCAGCAGCTGCTAACCAAGCAGGAAGCCCTGAACAGGCCGAGTCCTGTCAGAGCAGGTTAAGAAAAGGAAGGCAACTCCAGTAAGGGAGAAACTGGAGGAAAACGACCCAGGCCTGAAGCCGATCACTGACCTCCCGCTTTGTAAAGTTGATACGGATTATCCATTTCCTCTTTGTGGCTTCACTTAATGGGAAAGTCCCTGCAGGTGTGAGCTGGGACTTACAAAGGACGCTGGGAGATAGTAGCCCTGGAAAAATAATTCCACCTATAAACACCTGTGTTAACAAGTGCTGTATTTGTCCAGCTAGTTTCTTTTTCAAATACTGTTTACACACACCTATTCTCTTACCCCGCTCAGGTGTGTGTTGCGTGGCGTCTAGGGACCCGCGGGCTCGGGGCCAGCCTGCACGTCGGAAATGCTTCCCCTCTTCGCCCGGCCAGCCTGGGTCTTCCCGGGGCCTGCTGTCGCGTTAGTGCTCCTGGGGTGACCTCTGGGAGCTTAGCCAAGTCAGGTCGGAGACCTCAGTGTGGAAGGAAGGGCCGACTGGGGGCCCCTGGGGGGACAGTGACCCCAGCTGGACGAAAGAGGATACCTGCTCTTTTCCTAGCTGGCCCAGGTCACTTTGTGTTTTCACACCGAGAGGAAATTTGAACCCTTCAGCCACCTGATTACAACAGCCTTCCAGGACTCACTCGGGGTGATGGGGGGCAGGGGTGGGAGCTGCCAGGGATCCAACAATGAGACCTTTAGAGGCCTGTGGGCAGGGGAGGAAATGTGTTTTTTGTTCTATGAGAACTCCAGAATTTGTTCAGAATTCCATCTGCTTCCATGGAAGCCCTTCGGACTTAATTCACGTCTTACCCTGGCGAGTGGTTTCACCCCCATCTGCATGGGACACTCACCAGGACCTTGTGAATGTCCGAGGTTCAGGCCTCAGGCCCGGGGACTCCGGTTTACTTGACCTGACATGGTCCAGCATGTTAGAATCCCCAGATCTGTCTCATGCATGGTGAGTTCAGCACAGCTTCTCCGGTAGGGTCGCCAGACAACTCTGCATGTTTGTTCACTATAAACCTTTCACGTAGAATAACTGTGCATTTACAGAGAAATTGCAAGGATGCACAGAGAATTCCCGCACCCACTCACCTGACCCCTCTTGCTAGCAGCTGGCAGAGATGTAGTCGTTTGTCTCAACTAAGGCACTGGTGTCTGCCCATCACAATTAACTAGACTCCATGAGTTACTGGGGTTTCACCAGTTTTTCCCAAGTCCTTTTTCTGTCCCAGGGTCCCCTCCAGGATCCCTCCTTACATTTAACTGTTACGTCTCTGCGGCCTCCTCTGGCCTGGGCCGGTTTCTCAGACTCTCCTTGTGGATGACCTCGATGGTTTTGAGGGCAGGTGTTTTGTAGACCCCACACTCTGGGCTTGGAAGCTGTTTTTCTCATGCTGAGACTGGGGGATATGGGTTTTGGAAGGAAGACCACAGAGGCGAAGTGCTGTATTCATCTTGTCATATGACTCATCGCTGCCGATGCCGGCCTTGATCACCTGGGTGACTGAGGCAGTGTCCGCCAAGGTTCTCCATGGTAGAGTCACCCCCCTTCCCATACTGTCGTCTTCGGAGGCAAGTCGCAGAGCAGAGCCCACACCAGTGCGGGAGGGTGGTCCCCCTCCACCTGTTGGAGGGGGTGGTATCTACACAAAGTCTGTGGAATTCTTCTGTCAGGGCGAATGGCCTCTTCTCCCCATTATTTATTTTTTCAGTTATTTGTTTATCTTGGTGTGGACTCTGTGCTATTTAAACTTTGGGTTATAACGCAATACTACGTTACTTATTTTGTTACTCACATCCATCCAGCTTTGGGCAGTGGGAGCTCTTTCAGGGTGGCTTCTGCCTCCCTCTGAAATGCCCCATCCTTTTGGTTTTCAGGTACTTCCTTACTTAAGAAGAAAAGCACGGCTTTACGGACACCTGCTGGCTTGTTTTAGGCTCTTTATTTGCATTTTCATTGTTTAATCATAACCACTCATTTCTTTCCTTAACACACTCTCTCTTCCTCTCCGACCCACAGTTTTCACTCTTGTCCCAGGAGTGGCATCACAGGGTGGTAGAAGGAGCCAGGATGGAGAGTCGGGCGTGCCGAGTTCCTGCCCAGGTTCTGCTTCTCACCGGATGTGTGACCTAGAACAAGCGCTTCCACCTCCATCAGCCTCGAGTCTCGGGTCTGTGAGAGGCAGACAGCACTGAGTATCTCGAAGGAGGGCTGTGAGCCTTACAGACCAGTGTAGACGGTGCCTGCTACATGGGAGGTGCTCATACAAGCAGCTTTGCCCTTCCTGCCCCTGGCTCTGTTGCTAAGTGACTGTCACCTTTTTGACCTCTTTGGTCCTCAGTTTCCTTGTCTGTAAAATCTAAGGGACTGGACCAGATGGTCTTGGAAGAGCCCCCGCTGCCACCTCGATGTTCCGCGTGGGCCCAGATGCAGCCGGCTGGTGGGGATGGTTGATGGGGGGAGAGGGCTGGAGAGGGGTCAGCAAGCATGGCGCTGGGAGCCCAGCAACCAGGCCCAAGACCGGCCCCAGCCTCCTACTGGAATCAGCTTTGCAAATCTGCCAATCAAAGAAGGTGGCTTTTTGCCCTAGAAGACAAACTTTTATACTGAGAATGTAACCTGCATGTCTGGGCTGCACCCCTGCTGCCCCCTGCCACCCTCTAACGCGTTTCAGCTCTTGGCATGTCCCGGCTGGCCGGGCACAGGCTGGAGATCATAAACCAATCTGATCTGATAGAATGCGAAACACGTTTGCGGTCACTGGTGCGCATTTCGTACGTTCTTGGGTATCTGGTCTCCCATCGCTGCGCGTCCCTTTCCACCCAGCAGTGGTATTTGTCAGCTTCTTTCGACAAGTGGGATTTGGGTTGGGGTGTGAGGCTGGGTTTCTGGTGTGAATTTCTGAGGCTGGTTACAGGTGCTGAAACCAGGGCCAGGGCCTGGCTGGAGGTGGGGTGTGGCTGTTCACTGTGTTTCCTGTGGGAGCTGGGCCTCAGGCACCCATGTGGGCCAGTTTACCAGAGCAGGAAAGGGGCAGGTGGGGAGGACGGGCTCTGGAAATGGCTCGGGGGGCACAGGGCTAGGAGAGCAGACCCAGGTGCCCACAGCTCGTCTGCTCTAGCACGGGCTGGGGACGGATGGGGGCTGGGCTGGAGGGAGGCCTGCTTAGGGCAAGCCTGGATTTCAGTCCCAGAGGAAGAAAGCTAAAGATATTTACCCAAACTGGGTCACAGGTTAGTGGGAGGCCAGGGCTCTGGCCAAGGCCGTGGATGTCCCACAGGATTCAGGCCTGGGCAGGGGGGTGAACGAAGAAAAAGTGGAATCTGAGTGTGAACCCTTGGTGATGGGCTGGGAGGGCAAGGGGGGCTCAGAAAGTCCAGTCAAGGGAGTCAGTGGCAGCATGGACAGAATCCACTGCACAAATCACTATAGATGTGTCCCACATGCACATAGAGATACACCTACTAAGATGTTTGTGGAAGCATTGTTTGTAATAGGATAAAAATGAAACAACAAAAATGTCCATTAGCAGGGGATCAGGGTTTATCTGTAATATATATTTATACAGTGGGATATTCTGGGGATATTGAAAAGAATAAGGTAGGCCTGTAGGAATCAATAAACTAACACCAGCAGGGGAAAAAAATACAGGTTTATTTTTCTCATGTAATCCCACATCTGGAGGGAAGCAGCTACTGCTTACCAAGGTTGTCAGGGACCCAGTTTCTTTCTTTCCCACGCCACCTTCATGAAAGGTGTTGGCTTTTAGATCCTTACATTTATTTCCTCATGGTCCCCAAATGGCTGCTGCAGCTCCGAAGATCACATCTAAGTTAAAGGAATGAGGAAGGAGGACTGGTCAGTGCCAGACACAGTTGTCTTTTTTTAAATATGGAAATTGAGAGCTTCCCAGACGTCACCTGGCTCCTCCTTTCCCAGCATGGGCCATCTTGCCCCCATATCTCATTGTCCAGGACAGAGTCTCACCTGTGCACTCCCAGCTGCAGGGAAGGCTGGGAAAGTATCTGGCTTTCCAGCCACAATAGCAAGGAAAGAGAGTCTGAAAAAGCTGTCCAGTTAGCCAGCAAATAGCATTTGCCCAGTGCATGTAAAGGACTCCGTGGGAAGGGTCTCCAGGGGGCTTTTGATAGTTAATTGCCTCTGGGGAACAGGATGTGGGATCTTACAGGGGAGAGCAGCTCGCTTTTTTTTAAAATTGCGTAACCTTTCCTGCTCTGACCTTTTTTTTCTTTTTCTTTGCGGTACGCGGGCCTCTCACTGTTGTGGCCTCTCCCGTTGCGGAGAACAGGCTCCGGACGCGCAGGCTCAGCGGCCATGGCCCATGGGCCTAGCCGCTCCATGGCCTGTGAGATCTTCCTGGACTGGGGCACGAACCTGCGTCCCCTGCATCGGCAGGCGGACTCTCAACCACTGCGCCACCAAGGAAGCCCCTGCTCCGACCTTTTTGTTACCATGTGTATATGTGACTTTTTTCCATTAAAAAATTTAGTTAATTAAAATCAAATTAAAGCACAGTGAAATGCGGGGGATGCAATATGCCTGATGAGAGAGTTGATTCAGGAGACAGAATCTGGGTAGAGCCCTGGGGCTTCTGTTTGTGGGGGAGCATGGCCATTTATGGGGTACCTGTGGCCGAGTCTAAGGGTGAGAGCTGACGATGGGTGTGTGGGAAGACCCTAGCGCTTGGCATCTGGGGAGGTTGAGGTTGGGGGCGGGGCTCCCCCAGGTCAGCACCAGCAGTTGGGAGAGAAGGGAGGCAGGGGCAGGGAGCTGGGAGAGCTGGCTCTCCCCATCTTTTGAACATTTACTTGGTGAGTGTTCATGATTTTCTTGCTGCCTCTTCTTCCAGGGGGCAGCGTTGAAGCTGACGTCTCAGGAGAAACCCTCCCTGCCCTGCTATAGAAACGGACGTATGTTTCTAATTCTGCTCACCAACTGGACATGGGTCTTTGACATCACAACCTGAAACAGAAATGGGAGGGGGATTGGAATCAGCCCTTGAATCAGATGACTAGGATGAGATTGGAGGGGCGCAAGGGGACATGCGATTTTGCTTTTCCTGAGGGTGACCTCGCTTACGGTGGGCAGGAAGGCATTTGTCCCACTGTACATGGTGAAGAAGGGGGTGTCCAGAGAGGAGCGGAGGCCAGTTGGCCCAGTCGACGCCACCCAAGTCTTTCCCTACCCGGCGAGTGATCTGAAATGAACCCCTGGGGAGACACATCATGGCCAGACTCAGGAAAGGATCAGAGAATGGGAGACTCTGAAAAATTGGAAGACTCTTTAAAATAGACCTGAAGGATTCTGCAGAAGAAAATGGTCCCCTGGCTCTCCATCAATCAATCTGCACGAGGTTCTTCTCTGTTAAAGTCTAAGGTGGGATAGACTTTAAGTTTGCTCTACTAAAATTCTCTTTAGTAGAGTGTCGGCCTGTATTAGTGTGTATCTGATTTGCTAGCATGTGCACGAGAAAGCCCAGCAACACGTGAATCCTGATGTGCGTGAATACAAAAGCCAACAGGGGGCAGTGCTCCAGTGCCTCCCTGACAACTTACGGGAACTGATGGTGGAGTCCAGAAAGGACTTATAGAAACGTATAGATTTTTCAGGTAGCTATTCCTGAAACTCACAAAGTATCCCAATCGCCTGTTTCTGAGAACCTAAGGGTAGATGTATCCGTCAGAGCTCGTTGCAGGAAGCAGAAACTGCTCTAGGGATGTTAAGCAGAAAGGGTCTTAATACAGGGAATTTGGTCTTTACAAAACAGATGGAAGGGCTGAAGGAGCAGATTCTAGGCTGGAACACTGGAACGATTCCTATAAGAATGCAGAGCTGGCCACCGGGAGAGCTGCTGCCTCTGAGGCTTCCCCCCAAGTGGGGCTGGAGTAGAATGCTGCAGAAGCATCTACTTCTACTAAAGAAAAGCCGCCCGAAGCCGCAATCCGGGGGTTAGGAAGCCAGGTCAAGACACCAGGAGCTGGAGAATAGAATGGAATAGGATTTTGCTGTTGGAAACCCCCGCGTCACCGAGGCTCAATGCACAGCAACAGCAGTCGAGTTCTGCAGGCAGAGGGCATCTGCCTCACTTCTACCTTCTAAAGGTGTCATTTGGTGCAAGCTAATTTGCATCCAGAACCCTAGCTGCAAGGGGGCCTGGGAAATGCTTCCAACTCTTGCATCGGATGAAAGAAGAGGTCAAATGGGCCATTCCAGAGAGTCTGGCTCATGGGCAATGCCAACGGGTGCTGGATGGCTAACGTGGATTCGTGCAATATCGCTCCTTCGGGAAAAGTCTGAGTCAGAAACATGTTCCGCTTTGGGTGGGTAAGTTACAGAAATCAACCATTTCTCCCAATTTCCACGTGTGATCCTAGAGGCTTCTGGTCTCAGCTCTATGGTATTTTGAAATGGGGCCGTGAACAAGCCTCAGTTGCCCCAGTTGTGAAATGAGGGTGTGTGACAAGCTCGAAGGTGGCATCTAGCTTTGGGGTGGTTTCTCGCAGTATTATTTAGCTCAGGCTTTGGGTCTTGAGTCGCGCAAGTCTTATGAGCCCTTCTGTGAACAGCGACCCTTTGTTCCTGGGTTTTCCAGACTTCAAGTGCACTTCAGTGGGGGAGGTTTCTGAGAGCTCTTGCAGATCAAAGCAAATTAGGAGGAAGAAAACTTGTGGAAATCTTGGTAAAACCCAAGCAACAGTGGGTTGTTGCCTGAGCAACGGTGTCGGGGAAGGTCCTGTTTCATTTGCTGTACCCAGCGGTGGCCTCCTTTTGCAGATGGGAAACTATGGCTTGCTCAACTCTATGACATTAGGTATGATGCTTTATCCATCACATGACAGGGGTGGGACTGAGGGGAGAGCACGTGTCTCAGTGCTTTGGTCCTGTGATGTGTGCCCTCGACCAGTGATAGTCAAGGGCATCGTCCCCTTGGAAGTCCACACCAGTGCCCTGCTGGGCTCCCTGGTATCAAATGGAGAATAGAGTGGGGAATCCAGGGTTTAGTGTGGGGTCCTCTCTGCCTGTCTACCCACGGGCTCCAGTGGCATGCTGGTAAATGTTTAACAACTGACCGAAAGAAAGACAAAATAAAATAGCCCACGTCTGCCCATTTCTGTGGTGTAAATACTCTCACCATGCCGATTCCAAGCTACCAACGAGACATCACCGAGTACACATTTGGGAAGAGATGCTCATGGTGGTCACAGCGATGCGGTGAGGGCTGGCTCTGTACACACTGGCTTGGGTGGTCCACCGCCGTACCGATCGATGGGTGAAGTGCCCCATCGTTCACGAGACAGGTGGGGAGGGGTGACTGACCAGCCTGAGGATCGTGGCGACCAAGGGAAACAGGGGCTGTGGGATTCAGGGGTCCTACCCCGAGGAGGCATTGACGTCACCCTGAGGTGGAGATGCTCTTAAGCCACATGTGCTGACTGCTCTCCAGAAGGGACGGTTTTAGGGCGTTACCCTAACCACTTCCTAACCAGCACCAGCGACCTCGGGGACTCATCCAAGGTCAAACAGCTAGTGACTGCCCATCCGAGGCTCTTGTCTCAGCTCTGTGAATAAGCTCTCACTTCTCAGAGCCTCAGAGGGCGTGATGTTCCGCAGCTCTCCTCCCCCAGTGGGCCAGAGGGACAAGAAGGTGTGCTGGCCTGAGGCCTGGAGAGGAGCCCAGACTCCCAGGCTGCGTGGAGTCATCCCTCCCCCACCACTGGAAGCTCACTCTCCCTCACGGGTGGCCTGGTCTCCCCCCTCTTCCCTTCTGCTTGATCTAGGATGGAGCTGGTGTCCAGGGTGTGCAGGGGACATTCAGGGGTGGCCCTTGGAGTTCTGGAGAAGCACCACAGACACCCCTCCCACCAGCGTGGCTGAGACAGGCTGGCCCTGGGCAACAGAGGAAGCCTGAGGAGGAAGCAGGGTGGCCCACGGCCTCGGGCTTCCGGCACCAGTCCTGAAGGACTCCAACAGGAAGTGACTCTTCACCACAGTGGGACCCCTGGATGCCCTTTGGAGCTAATCCCCAGCTCGCCCTTTAAAAAATTAAAACACAGTCCTAGAAAGGAAAACAGCACACTGATGAAAGTACAGATGCCAGAGCCCCGTTGGCTGGATTTGACCCCAGGCCACACCGATTCCCAGCTGTGTGACGTTAATCACGTTTCTTCTCTCCGGCTCAGTTCCTTCGTCTACAAATTGCTAATAGTTCTGGTCACTAGAACCTACCTTGGGAGGTTGTTGTGAGGACTGAGTGATTCTAGATACTTTAATGTTGTCCTGGCATATGTACCGTCCCTGGAACATGATAGGATATCAGTCAATATAAGTTATTTAGTATTAATTATATTAAAGTTGGTGGTCTCTGAATACTGAGGTCCCTTTAAGTCTTTGGGGAGTTTGGCTGGTTGGGAGGGAGAATTTGTGCTTGTAATTCTGCTCCCGGCCAGTATCCTCCAGGTTAGCCCTGTGCAGGCAGCGAGGGGTGGAGATGCCTGCTTAGTGGCAGTCGTGGTGCGTCCTTCTACCCCAGGCTCCCTGATCTCAATCTCTAAGCCTCTTGCCCCATCGCACCCTTGGGAATATTGCCTCTATGACCACCTAGGTGCATGGACTGTCTGGAGGAAGATGCCGAGGGGCACAAGGACTCAGGTGGGCCTCAGTTCCACTGGATGTGGAATTCCAGACCTGCCACTTCCAAGCTCTGTAACCTCGACCAGGTTGCTTCCCCTCTCTGAGCCTTGACTTCCGACCTGCCGCAGTTGAACTATAGTTACTGATACTGATGGTGAGAAAGTAGGAGGCACAGTTGTCAATATTGAAGGAGATCATGGGAATGTACCAGGTCCAGGGTGGAAACACAGCCTTTCACAGCCTAGTGCCAAGCACTGCGTTACATGGTTGAGGGCACTCTGTCACTTCATCCTCATAACAGCCGAGGGGGAGTCACAGGTCTCAGCGCCCCAGTGTACAGATGATCGACGGAGGCCGAGGGCCGGCCAACCTGCCAGGCGTCAGCCAAGTGGGTCAGCTGCGCTTCCCTCTGAGGCTGTAGGGAGGCTCTGCCGCCTCCTACTGTGTGTTTCCTTTCTTTCTGCCGCTTTTGAGGAACTCGGCCCAAGAACCACCAGCCACAGAGCTGAATGGGCCCTTTCTTCCCTGAGGACACCTGGATGGAGGGTGGGGCATTGGAGGTGGCAGAGTGACAGCAGGTGTGGAATGGTTTCTATTTGCCTCTTGGTGCTCAAGTGCTTCCTCTGATAACATTCACGGAGAGCAGCGCTGCTGGATGGGGCTGCCCACCCTGAGGCTGGAAGTGTCTGGCTGGGGACGGGGTGCGGGGTGGGAGAGGCGGGGGGAGAGGGGGGAGCTGGAGGATGGAGGTGAGGAGGGGGGATGGTGGGGAGGACAGCAGAGACTGCCCAGGGCCTGAGCACACTGTTCCTGAAGGCATTCAGAAAGTCTAGCTTCCTCCAGGCTGAGGAGTTCCGGAGGCATTTGCAATGTAAAGGGCGGCCATCCTCCATGACGCAGGGGATGAGATACCATCAGAACAAGAATATATTTAGAAGACAGGAAATGAGCCCTCCAGCCTGCCCTTGACTTTACACCAGGCGTTTTCGCCTTGTGAGCCCCCAGCTCCCAGCCGACCGAGAGCTGCAGGGTGATGCGAGAGGAAATCGCTCCGGTCTTCCCGCCGCGGCGCCCTTTTCTTCTCCCTCTCTCTCTCTCTCTCTCTGTCTCTGTCTCTGTCTCTGTCTCTGTCTCTCCTCGCAGGCTTTGCTGGGGTTGTCCCAGAGTGATGGGGAGAAGTGACATTTCGCTAGGAACTGAGTCATTTTGCTGGATTTTTTTGAGCCATGTCCCTGATTAGTAAACCTGTCTCAAAAATGGGAAAACGCACAGGGCTATTTTTAAGTGTTCTCAGCATCAATGTTCCTAATTCCTAGAACAGACATCAGCGTCTTCCTCTTCTCAAGTGTAGATAAACACTGAGCAGCTGCGTGACCTTTGGCAAATGAGACTTGCCGAGTGTCAGTTTGCTCATCTGTGAAGTGGGCTAACGCACAGGGGGAAGGACAGGCCGACTGACTGGGTGCATTCCACCGCACCCACCCCCAGTGTGCGGTGCCTGTGGGCATTCAGTGTGTTCAAAGTTCCTCTTGTTATTTTTATAAGATTGACTCGTCCACGACCAGCATGGGGACTGGGTGATTTCACCCATGCGCTAAACACAGGTGTGTCTATCAGGTTAGACTCCACCTTTGGTTGGCTAATGGGAGAAACAAACTGAAACTCGCACTTAAATTATCAGGCAGGGGAAGACCTGGCGACTTCTGTCCAGTAAATAAACATTTGCCAGGGTCCTCTGTGCTATCCTGTGAGGGCATCCAGAGAGACAGTGAGAAATGTGACACTGGCCGGGCTCGAGACGGACACAGATGATTACAAGGGGACACCTCACTCAGCTCGGGGACTGTGGGGACGGCTTCTGTGCAGAACCCATTGCACATGACTGTCCCGGGACACTGGGATGCAGTGGTGTTATAAAACCTTGGACAGCTGATGGGGGAGATTTTATAGGTATGCTTTGTGCAGACGCGTCCCCTCAGAATAAGCTGTGTGCAATAGGTTACATTCCAAGAGAAACACATGTATGCGTCTCATAGAAACACCAGCTCCTCTCAGTAAAGTGTCCCCTGTGCGCCGGACACACTGCTCGGGGCTTGGCATGGCTCTCTTTCATCCTCGCAACAGCTCTGTGGGGTCACCGCTGTGACGGTCTCCAGCTTACGCATGGGGCCAGACCCTCGCCCCAGGTCTTACAGCCGAGAGAGGGTGGAGCTGGGATTTGAACAGAGATCTCAGTGCCCCTTCAAGTTATCAAGGTCCACACGTGCGTGAAACCTTCCTGACCCCGACCTGATCTGACGCCATGGAGAGACATGATTTTGCTGTGGTCACTTATGGCTCCAAGAACATTGTCCCTTTGCTGACAATAGTTTCTCCTGAGTGGGATTCTCCGGGGACCCCTGGAGAACAGAGCTCTCCTCTCTCTTTGCTATCTGCCGTCAACATTTCTGAATGGAGGTCAGCAGACAGTAGGGTCTGCTGATTCTGTAGCAGCTGCTTCTGTTGCCTCAGAGCCCATGAGGTCTCCTGTGCCCCGTGTGGTCACCAGGGGCTCAGGCCAAGGCCAGAAGACAGCAGAAGATGTACCAGCCTTGGCGTGAGGGGCGGAGAACTCTAACAGCCAACATGAGGCCCACGTGGGGAGCCCGTGCAGAGACAGAGCGGGATTAACGTTGTCGTGGGATGTTCTGTGTGCTTGAAGAAAACAGTTTTAAGAAACTTTAGCAGGTTTTTTCCTCCTCTTGCAATATAACTCAATGTGTCATATTACATGAATTTGTATTATATGTGAAATATAACACGCGATTAGTTATATATTGCATGATTGGTGTCTTGGTTAATTTCCAGGCATACAGCTTTCTTACCAGGGGTCAGAGTTGAACTCAGATTAGTCCATGGAGCTACTGGTTAGCATTTCTCATAAGTCTGGGGCTGGGGAACATGGAAGTTACTGTTGGAAAGAATCATAGGTGAGCCTCGACGTTGAGGAATTAGCAATTTGGACGACAGTCGGCCTCCGTATTCTTGGGTTCTGCATCCGTGGATTCAACCAACCTCGAACTGAAAAAATAAATTCCAGAAAGTTTCAACAAGCGAAACTTGAATTTGCCACGGCTCGAATTTGACACAGCGTTTGCATCGTATTAGGATTATAAGTGAGCTAGGGATGATTTAAATAACTGAATCACTTTGCTGTACAGCAGAAATTAACAGGACATTGTAAATCAACTACACTTCAATAAAATAAATGTTTAAAAAGTATATGGGAGGATGTGCATAGGTTATATGCAAGTACTACACCATTGTACAGGGGACTCGAGCATACAAGAATTTCGGAACCAATCCGCCAAAGATACTGAGGGGATGCCTGTATCTTTGAATGGCTCGGAAAGTCCAGATGCAACGGTCTGAAGGTTGTTGACACGCAGCATCTGGGCTGGGAGGCTGGTGTGCTGGTAAGAAGGGCCGGGACAGCTGACTTGGGCCTCTCGGTGCAGCTTGGCGTCCCATGTGGGAAGTGAGGAAAATCACATTTCTCTGTTAAGAAAAAAAAAAAATCCAGCACAGAAAGTCAGCTGCTAGGGCGCTGATAAGGGACACAGAGCGGTGACGGTTGTCCTCCAGGTGAGAGTCACCGTGCAGGCTTCAGAGCGGGATGGTTGCAAGGCGATAGCAGGGTGAGAGATCTGGGGACTCTGTGGAATTTCCCATGTGCCCCGAGGCCCATTACGTCATCGGAGGATCCCCAGTGGCTGCCTGGGTCTCAGGAGATGGGGCAGAGGGTCAATGCAGAAGGCTGCTCTCGCTGGCTAGGCTCTGGGTTTGCTCTCCTTCCGTGCTCTGTAGCTGAGTGAGGGTCCTGAAACCCAAGGTCCCTTAGAGCACTGCGAGGGGACTGACGGAGACCCCGAGGCCCATTCTGATGTTTTGGGGGTTTTCTGGAGCCCGGCTGGACACGCCACATCTGGTGGTGGGTAACATGGGGAGTGCCCAGACGCTGGAGTTAGACCTGAATTCTCGTTCTAGCTGTGTGGCCTCAGACAAGTCATTTCACCTCTGAGAGCTTCGATTTTATTGTCTTTCCAACGGGGATAATAATATTTATTATCATAGTGCAGGGAGGTGTAAACGAAATGAGATATTTACGTAAAGCGCTCAGCACGGTACCTGGCATACAGAAGGTATTTGATAAACAGAAACTATTATTAATGAAGCACAGTAGTCTGGGATTTGGCTTCTTTAAGAAAGCTGTCTCGGAGAGATTTTTACATCCTAGTGTACTGTGCTAAAGAGATAAGTAAATGCCTGTTTACATATGAACCTAAACCCTCTCATTCTAACCGTGGCACCTATATTTATGCTTTCGGTTTTAGCTGTGCATATGTTTAAAAGCGGCACACACTTCCGGATTATGCTAATATACCTAGGAGTTTACCAATCGCACTGACTGCTCTAACCATCTATTGGAACTACATTGTGCAAATAAGATGTTATCTTAAATAAACTCCTAATATAACTCGGTAATCACTATAATGCTTTCTGGTGAAATTGTGGTGTTATTACTGAATTTAGCCATGAATCTCAAATACTGAACTTTTGAGCAAACACCAGCAGTGTCCAGTCGCTGAGTTCCTGGCCTGGAAGAGCTGGACGTGGCTGTCCGTGCAGGCTGGGGAAGGGCAGGGGCGGCTGGCGTTGTGCAAGGCCCCGGCACTGACACGCACAGCTGTCGGTGCGCCAGGGTGTAGGATCGCAGCTGCCTGAGGGAGAGTCGCCCTTATCAGACGACTCATCAAAACGTGGAGAAGGAATAAATACCGCAGGGGCTGCGCATTCCAGCCACAGCAGAGAGATGAGGCAGGCTGGGCCTGACTCAGGAACTGGGATGCAGACCGGGAAGGGTTTCAGCCAGTTGCCGGTCCTCTCTGCCAGGGACCCCACCTGCACAGCCCCTTGACACTTACGAGGAGACTGAGAAAGGGGCTGTGGGAACTTTGGGGGCAGGTGGATTTCTCTGACTGGCTCAAGGGGGAGAGTCAGTTTATCCTCACATCGCATTAAAGAAATAGGA
Source organism: Aethalodelphis obliquidens (assembly GCF_003676395.1). Lineage (NCBI taxonomy): Eukaryota > Metazoa > Chordata > Mammalia > Artiodactyla > Delphinidae > Aethalodelphis > Aethalodelphis obliquidens. Next base: position 37,703,224 of record NW_020837956.1, read on the forward strand.
AAACAGAACATCAAGGTGCAAATGGAGGATTTAAAAATGATAATAACTGTCTCTTCTTCCCTTCCTCCCTCCCTCTCTCCCTCCCTCCCTTCTTTTTACTTTAATGGTTGGAAGCACTTAGCTTAAAAGAAGGAAGTGGGAGCTGAGCTGGGAGGGTGTTAGGCATCAAATGAAACAGATTTTAAGGAGAACTTCGGAAGGGCTAATTCGCCAAGTAGTCTGAAAGCAAACATGGACTGCAAAGTTCAACGCCCTGGCCCGAACAGTTCGGTGCAGTTCTCATGCCGTGCAGGTCACTGGACTTCCTACAGAGGAAGAAGAAACGTTTTATTTGTTTGCCATGGAAAGAGTCTTGGATCTGGAATCAGCAGACCAAGGTGAAGGGTGTTAGATGTGACAGTGTGCTCTCTAGGGGCATGTGTTGATCACCTATTAATTTATGGCACCAGGAAGCACTTTTTTTTTTTTTTTTTTGCGGTACGCGGGCCTCTCACTGTTGCGGCCTCTCCCGTTGCGGAGCACAGGCTCCGGACGCGCAGGCTCAGCGGCCATGGCTCACGGGCCCAGCCGCTCTGCGGCATGTGGGATCTTCCCGGACCCGGGCACGAACCCATGTCCCCTGCATCGGCAGGCGGACGCTCAACCACTGCGCCACCAGGGAAGCCCAGGAAGCACTTTTTAAAGTGCAAAGTGCTTTGCATGTTTAAGGTGGTATTAGAGTGTCTTCAAAGGCTAGAGTGAGAAGGCCTTGAGATATATATGTATATATTAGTACTACATGATGAGTGTCCTTTGTTGAGTGGAGAAACTCATGCTTGGAGAAGCTGCGGCACTTACCCCCAGTCCCTTGATTAAGATTCAGAGGCGCTCAGAAGTCAGGTCCCCCCTCCACAAGGTCAAGTCCTTTCTCTGTCTTTCACCCACGGCCTCAGACAGCCACAAACATTTTCCTTCTCCTCTCTGATTTTACAGATGAGCAGCTAGGAGTCTAGAGATGGAGTTTCCCCATCATGAACCAACATGGCACAAGGGTCTGGAGCTTCTGGGCTTTTCCTTCTTCTAGAACACTGGCTGCCTCACGCACTCTTGTTTTCTGCAGAAAACAGAGAATTCCAGCGGAACCTCTCTGGGGGGTTGTCTATCTGCCACAGGGATGCTTCCGCAGGCTCCAGCACTTTAGAAGACACGCAGTCTGTTTTCTTACACAAACTCATGGAAATCCAGAGAAGCCGACTGCCTTTGGTCTGGAGGTGGTCTTAGGCAGAGGACTTACTTCAGTGTCTCACAATGACCTGTGATTTAATTTACGTTTATTATGGAAAGTGAAACCTCCGAAGCATGCATATAATTTGTCCTCAGGTGGCTTCCATGTTCTCTGGGAGCTTGTTTAAACTTTCCTTTGACTGGCCCGCCAGCCCTCCTTCTTGTGGCCCGAGGTGCTTAGCAAGGCAGAATTCACACCCTAGAGATTTAGAATTAACCTCTCCCTTTTACAGACGAGGATACTCAGGCTTGGCAAGTATTAAATGACTTGCCAGAGGCCAGAGCTGTTAGCTGAATCTGATCCATGAGACTTTCATCTTCCAATCCAGAGCTCTTCCATAAAGGAGCCAGTGGGAATTTTATTTGGGCTGGCCTGTGGTTACAGGGCTGTGGAGAGCTGAGCGCTCAGTCTAAAGGATGGTGGGAGGGGCAGAGGCTGCAGGTTCAGGGAACGAGCATTGGACTCTGGCCTCCGGCCGCCAGCACCAATTTGCTTTGAGATCGAGGTAAAGCCTCAGCTCTCTCATCTGTAAAGTAACAGTTTGGAGGATATTATGGTCTGAGTTGTGTCCCCCAAATTCATAGGTTGAAGTCCTAACCCCCAGGACCTCAGAATGCCACTCTATTTGGAGATAGAATTTTTAAAGAAATGATTGAGGTAAGATGAGGTCACATGGGCGGACCTAACCCACTATGACTGGTGAGGAGATCAGGGCACAGACACACACAGAGGGGTGACCACGTGAGGACACAAGGAGAAGGCAGCCACCTACGAGCCGAAAAGAGAGCCCTCAAGAGACACCAACCCTGCCGACACTTTGATCTCGGACTTCCAGCCACTAGAACTGGGAGAAAATAAATTTCTGTTGTTTAAGTCCCCCAGTCTGTGGCGGCCCTGGCACACCAATATAGACGCGTGTCTCTGGTGTAAAGAAATGTCACTTCCTGTTGTTGGTTACTGAGGGTTGGGTTTGCTGGGAGTTGGGCAAATGAAGTTGGGTCTAGAGAGGTGTCTGGAGCCTGAGGTCTCAGAATTGGCACTTATTGGTTCAGGGAAACACTCTTGCTGTCTTTCTTCACAACCCCGCTCCCTTGTGAGCTGCCCCTGGGGCAGAGCACGTGCTGGTGTGTTCCTTGGCCCCAGGCACTCCGCGTTCTTGGCAGATTTTGTCCAACGAGCAGGTAAACGCCACAGGAAGGAAAGCATGGCAACTTATTAAATGGTTGAAAGAGCGAAGAGAAAAATTGGAGACCATCTCACCATGGTGATGGGAGTGGAATGAGGTTACTGTTGGTGGGGCTAGTAGGAAACTGAGCCGTGATCTGGTCCAGACTGTGCATTTCACAGATGGGAACTGGGCCCCCAGAGGAAAGTGACTTACCCAAGACAGGGCTGACGCTAGACCACCCATCTCCTGAGCACCACTGTGATGCTTTCACTGGATTGTCCTCACTTGGAGGAGGGGAAAGGAAAAAAGAGATTCTCTTCAGATTCAGAAATGCCTAACACAGAGAACGCAGCACACTTAAACCCTGAAAGTCCCCGAAGGAAATGGCTTAAGTTGGCTCTCCACTGTGTGGAGGAATTGTTAGAAACAGTTAAATGTTATCATCCTCCTATTGTGTGAGAAGGACTGTGAAGGTCAGGAAGAAAGGCAACGTGCTTATCTCTGCTTATCTGAGAATGACCCTCATCACCGGCATTGTTTATGTTCTGTGGGAGCTGAGGCTCCAGTCACACTGGTACTTTCTCCAGGTGAACTAGGGCGAGGGCCACAGAGAAGGGGGGCAGGGTTGGATGCCCACCATGGAAGGTGCTGGAACGCTCTGTTTTTGCTGAGTCCCTCCCAGACCAGGGTGCCTCAGCCTGGGTCTTTGCTCCTGCAGTCCTGTCCGTGGTCCTTCTCTGGAGGGAAACACAGCCACTCACAGGCCACGTCTGTGCCACTTAAGAGACTCACATCACCCCTCAAACACCCCGGAATTACCCTTAAGAGGTGGTCTGAAAAATGGGCTTAGTGACCCTTGTTAGATGGAATGAGGGTAGCTGCTGGGGTTCAGCTAAGTCACAAACCATCACCTTCCTGAGCCCACTGTGGGGGGCACGTCTCTGGGTCGGCACTGCTGTGCAGGGCTGCTCATCTCGTGGGAGGGGAAATGCAGGGACAGAGGGGCTTGGGGACCCCCATGCTCAGGTTCACCCACATGCTCAGGGATGGACTGAGCTGGGATGCACACTCAGACCTGCCCCGTTGCCAGGCTGAGCCCTCTTCATTCGACCGCATTGCCTCCGTTGGGGTATTTCTTGAATGCTTGTGACCTGGGAGGCCCTGGGCCATGCAACCGGGACGTGGGGAGGAAGCAGAGCCGCTCCCTGACCCGGTCGCCAGCAGCCGTGACGGGTGTGAGGCTGGTGGGAGTTAACATAGGGGGCACGTGTCTTAAAAGACATACACAATAAGTGTATGTCTAAAGAAAGCAATACTTACTCATCACTCCAAATTTAAAAACACAAAAAGAGTGAAAAGAAGAGAAGAAACCAAATTACCTGTATTTTCACACTCAGAAGTTCACCGCTATTACTCTTTGGTGTATTTTGTTTTGGTCTGTTTTTTCCCTACACAATAATTTTCATATCTAGTTCTAATGACCCCTTGATGGTAGCCTTCAGTATTCAGGATCTACGTTTTTCTCATTTTCCACTTTATCCCCTAACAGTTATGCAACTGGAGCTCAATAAATGGGTTTAAATACATTTGTAGAATAATCACATATATTCAGTTGTGTAGTCTCACGTTCTCATGTAAAATTATAATGTGTTTTTCCCACATTTTCACCATCTTTTTCTAACTAGTGTCTTTTTAATAAATGCATAGGAAACCATAGTTGTGTGTACTTCACCATGTCCCTACTGTTGGACGTTTAGGGGTTTCCCAGAATATAGTTTATTCTTAATAAATAATAAAGCAGTGAACATCTTTGTACATAAAGCTTTTTTTTCTCCATATTCTGGGACATTTAACCTGGATGGATTCCCAGAAGGGATTTAACATGTCAAAGTATATGAACATATTTATTTCAAATCCTTTGGACACAGATGGCTAGAAACAATTTTCAAAGCTTTGTACCACTGTACACGCCCACCAGTAGGACGAGTGGCTTGGAGACAGAACATGAGGTCTGGGATCCGCCATCTGGGCTGGAGTTTTGGCATTGTCCCCTACTTGCAGGTGACCTCATTTTCCTAGATTGTAAAGTGGAAGTGGTAGTGACAGGTGAGAATCGGGTGAGAAGAGTTTGCAGAAGTTCTCCACAGCCTGTAGGACTCTGAAATGTGAGTTCTCCGTCAAAGAGACTTACTGTCAGGAGGGCATCGAGCCTACAGCATCCTGGGACAGAAGGTTACAGCTTCCCAGGACGCAGAATACAGCACCCTGGGGCTCAGGAATTCAGTCTTGAGGATGCCATGTGGTCTGTTCCCGCCCATCTCCTCAGACAGCTGAAATCCGAGCTGTGCCAGTTCTAGTGACTCAGTTCAGAGTTTACCACTGGCCTGTTCAGTTACACCTGCCTCCCAATGCACTGCTTGCCAAAGGGTCACGTAAAGAAGCACCTGGAAGTAAGCATTGTAATTTCTTTTTCTGCTTATATATATTAAGGTCAAAAATACCCCAACAAATCGATCCCCAGAGTTGCAGAGGCAAAGGAACAGCTGTGTTAGACTGAAGGGCATGGTAGGCGAGGCCTGGATCTTAGGGGGGATGAAGCCAGCGAGGGTCACAGGAAGGAGGGAATGTACTGAATACTTCTTCCAGGAAACTCTTCACGTTTCCCTCCTTCCTTCCCTCCTTATCTCTCCTCCTTTTGTTCTTTTGCTCGCTTACCCAATATCAACTCATCGCTGAGAATTCGAGGGTCAGAAGACACAGCCCCTGTTGTGAGGGGCTCCTTAGTCCGAGGAGGCGTTGGGGAGCGACAGAGCGGTGATAACGCAGCGAGCGTCTGGGCGTGCAGAGAAGGTCCGTCTCGACCCAAAGCACCTGGGTCACATCAGCTCTGCGTTGAAGGGACCTGCCGTGCAGAGGACGATCATATGGGGTGTGGGAGCTCCATTTGTGGAAAGAGCTTTTCCACAGTGGCCTGAACCGGGAGGGAGGTGAGGCCTGGCAGGCAAGTGGGCTGCATGATGGGCGGGTATCTCGGGGAAGCGAGATGCCGCTGGTTCAAGGGCAGGTCTCAACGGCACCAAATTCTGCTCCTGGAGGCTGAAGGCAGCAGGAGAAACCTTCTCTCACAGGTCCCAAGGGCACTGCAGAGAGCTTCTGTGGCCGTGCTGGGCCGGCGGGACTGTCAGTTCCCAGGAGGAAGCTGCGCGGCTGTGGAGATGCAGCCTCTGGCCATGTCGCCTGACTCCTGCGCTTAGCATCACGCCTTCCCAAGTCAGCGGCTGGCCTGACCCGGGACTCCTCCGTCAGGAAAAAGAGAATGGGCCGCCCCGTTTGCGTCTGTGCTATCGAGTGTGGGAACCAGCTGGCTTTTCTTTCCCCTGTACTTTTGGACTCAGGCTTGGTATTCTATAAAAATGCACAGGTGCTGTCGATGGCACAAGTTTTAGGGGAAAAGCGTTATTATAGTGAGTGCTTCCTATGCGCCGGGCCCCGGGCTTCAACGCTGATATTTAGTTCTGGGAAGGAGCCCTGAGTTAGGGGCCATCACTTACCAGTTTACAGAGGAGGATCCAAAGCTTAGTGGTAAGTGAGTTGCTTGAGGTCACACAGCTGATAGAAGGAGACCCGATTCTAGGACACACGCTCTCACCCACTGCTCTGTACCCGTCAGAGGAGGAGAAGGCATGGTAGTATATACTGTATATATGGCTTTCAGGAAGTTCTGCTTTGAGGAACTGGGGTTACAGGAGTACGCTTGGAAGTCTCCTCATTATTCATCCAAGTTCCCAGGGGTCAGGATTTACGTAGTCTGGACACTAGGCTCTGGAAACAAAGGTGGGTCCGAGGGACAGGCATATCTGAAGGAAGATCAAAATAAAAAGAGATTAGAAGTTATTGATGGGTTAAGACCTAGACCAGAGGTCAGAGGGTGGAAAATTCACCACTGTGAAATTTAGCACAACAAAAATGAGGACTATATTAATAAGAAGATTGTTAATCAATATGGAGTAAAGAAAAGAGTGAAGGGCTTGGGCCAGCTCTAATTCTGACCGTGTCACGTAGTAGCTTGAGACTTGGGTTGCCTTGATTCTTCCAAGCCTCCCTGACCTTATCTTTAGTGGAGATGCCACCAGGATGTATAATTCACAAGGCAGTCATAAGGGTTAGAGAGTAAATCCACTGGTGGGCACCTAGACTTGCTGGCATATACTGAGAGCTCAATACATACTAATTCCTCCCAGCAATGGGAAACGTCTAAGAATGGAATGACCTGCCTCCACGGGTGGGCATACTCTATCGCTGAAGAAATTTAAGGACAAGTTAGATGGTCTCTTGATGAGAGAGTGGAAAGAGGATACTGTGACATGAGGAATTTCCAAATCTGATGGAGCCTGGGGTCTGGTGGATCGGTCAGGCCTTTCACAGAGAGTGGGAAGGTTTTCAAACTGAGAAGAAGCACCCTCAGGTCCGTCTGCCTCCTGCCTGATAAAGGTGTTCGCTGTGTTGAGGACTCTGCTAGAAATACATCCAGACTAAACTGAGGGCTTGTGGGCACGGTGGTGGAGCAGGGTCGTTTCCTGTGGAGGGTTGTCCTTGGTGAGGATCCTGGCTAGGTGAGGAGATGGGCAGTGGGGAGCCCTGACCTTCCATCACAGCTGATACCAAAGCCTGAGAACCAGGTCCTGCCCTGATGCCAGCACCCTTGCATCCCAGCTGGAGAGGAAGATCTATTTACATAGAAAGGCCAGTAATAATAGGGACCAATTTATGATAGAGCCACAGTAAGAAGTTTGAAGTGGGCTGCGTGATCCTACATTAGGGTTGGTGGGTAGGCTCGGGACACTTAGAAATGTGGGCCAGAAATCCAGGCAGGGAGGGACCAGAGTGACTTCTTTTCTTTTTTTTTAATTTTTCTTATTCTTTTTTAAAAAATTTTTATTTTATACTGGAGTATCATTGAGTAACAATGATGTGTTAGTTATAGGTGCAGAGCAAAGTGATTCAGTTATACCCATACAGGTATCCATTTTTTTCAAATTCTTTTCCCATTTATGTTATTACAGAATGTTGAGCAGAGTTCCCTGTGCTATACAGTAGGTCCTTGCTGGTTATCTATTTTACATATAGCAGTGTGTATAAGTCAATCCCAAACTCCCAGTCTATCCTTCCCTCCCTCCCCCAACCCCTTCCCTCTGGTAACTATAAGTTCATTCTCTAAATCTGTGTTTCTGTTTTGTAAATAAGTTCATTTGTATCATTTTTTTTCAGATTCCCCAGATAAGTGATATCATATGATATTTGTCTTTCTCTGTCTGACTTACTTCACTTAATATGATAATCTCCAGGTCCATCCATGTTGCTGCAAATGGAATTATTTCACTTTTTTAATGGCTGAGTAATATTCCGTTGTGCATATGTCCATCTTCTTTATTCATTCATCTGTCAGTGGACATTTAGGTTGCTTCCATGTCTTGGCTATTGTGAATAGTGCTGCTATGAACATAGGGGTGCACGTATCCTTTCGAACCATGGTTTTCTCCGGATATATGCCCAGGAGTGAGATCTTAGGATTGTATGGTAGCTCTATTCTTAGATTTTTAAGGAACCTCCATACTGTTCTCCATAGTCGTTGTACCAATTTACATTCTCACCAACAGTGTAGGAGGAACCAGAGTGGCCCTTTGCTGTAGAGAGGAGGGCATTTGAGAAGAGGCAGGAGAGAGATGTCAGATCCATGTTGTGAGGGCTTTCCTGCCCAACCCTCCTCCCCTGGACACTGCTTCCTCGATGGCGGGGCTGCTGTCTCATCCTTCCCTCCTTCTGATGGTATCTGGACAGGGAGGGGCTCAGTACAAGTTGTGGGTGTGAATTTTCCAGTCCGCTGGAGGAGGGATTCAAGCCGAGGAAGGAGCTGGGCAGCGGAAGGTTACTATGGCAGGGAAAGGGAGGGATGGAAGGATGCTGCAAAGGAATACTACTTGGCAGTGAAGAGGCAGTCGGAGACAATGCTGACTCTTTTCAGGCTGGGGGAGGGTGGGTTCCAGGAGAGAGGGTGAGAGTCACAGGAATGGTGCTGCTGACATCTACCGTGCATATTTCCTGCTTCTGCTGACACATCAGGAGCCCCCATGGCACGCTGGGCTGGTTGGGGATGCGGACAACTGTGGGGGCAGGTGGAGACCATGGGAAGTGATGGGACCATCCTCACAGATATGGTTTGCTGCACACCAGCCAAGCAGCAAGTAGTGTGCAGGGCTTCATGTACTCCATCTGTTCTAAAACCAGCCCCCAGGGAGGCAGGTTAGGACCCACCACCCTGAGAAACTGATAAAAGGATAACGTGGATTAGTGGGTGCCCACAAGGAGCTCTGGGCTGGATCCCGAGCCCTCCTGATACCCCACCCCGTGCCCAGCTGATGCGTGACGGCACCTTCCTCATGTTTGGAGCGTGGTCTGGGGAGCAATCTCCTGGTCGTGTGAGAGCCGTTCCTTCCACCATTTCCCCACTCCTGGTGGGGGACTCAGAGGCTAGTGGTCAGAAGCTGGTCCCTGGGGAGGTGGTGCAAGCAGCTCTTGGTGGGTACCTTGTAGAGGGTGGGGGTGGATGCTGAGTGAGGGGCCACAGCAGAACTCTTCCAGGCATCTCGGTAGATTCACAGGGGCTGATGCCTGTCATGTGAGCTTAGGGCTGTCTTTCTACACTCAGTTATGATGGGTCTCCTAGACTCAGTGCCCCTGGGTCAGTTGCAATTTTAGCCAAAGTTACCAAACAGTAAACAAAGTGAGACTGTCCCAGATTCTTCCGGTCCTCTTTGCTTCCTGCCTCTCCCCAATCTAGCCCATCCTCCTTCATCTAAGGGACGGGTCAGTGTCAGCATATATGTTAGGGGTGTGTGTGTGTGTCAGATCCCTCAACCTTATTAAACAGTTATGCTGTGTCTACTCCTTGATAGGCACCATGAGGCTAACTTAAACCTCTGAAGAGCCCACAGACAACTGAGAGAAATAAAATTATTTATTAATCTGATGTAAAGTAGAATGTAGTAATCTCTGAGATCAGGTGCCGGTGAGACCCCTCTTCCAGGCCGCAGATGAGTGTTTGCTCGTGTATCCTCACAGGGTGGAGAGAGACCTAGCTAGCTCTCTGGCCTGTTCTGGTAAGGGCACTAATCCCACTCATGGGGCCCCACCTTCATGACCTAATTACCTCCCAAAGGCTCCACCTCCAAATACGTCACATCTGGATTAGGGTTTCAACGTGTGGATTTGGAGGGGACACAAACATTCAGTCCATAGCACTAAGGATTGCTGGGAACCACCAGAAGCTGGAAGAGGCAAGGAAGGGTTCTCTCCTGAAGGTTTCAGAGGGAATGTGACCCTGTTGTCACCTTCATCTTGGACTTCTGGCTTCCAGAACCGTGAGTGAATCAGTCTGTGTCAGTTTAAGCCGTCCAGCTGACAGTACTTTGTACTGCAGCCCTAGCAAAGAATACAGTGGGTACCTTGATGCCGCTAACAGCCCCTCCCCTGGCTTGCTGCCTTGGCTCAGGGTCCTGCACTGGGGGTATGGGTCACTTCTCAGCTCACTGCCCACCTCCAAGGTTGCTCTGGCAGGAGCTACCGACCGTCTCCTCTTCACCCCAGCTGAGCCATTCAGTTCTGATAGCATTGGGGGTGAGCTTGTCAAAAGCTTGAATTGTTTTGTTGGCATCTGGTGGGGGAATAGGTGGGAATCCCTCCAAGCAGGAGCTGAGGTCAGAGAGGAGGGGTAGGAGAAAGGGTCTCTTCTGCCGGCTGCACTGGTCGGTCAGGGTGAAGGGATGCAAAAGACGCTGCTGCTGGTCTGTATCCCGTTGAGGAGAAACGCAACGTGCTTTTGGCTTCATGTGGTTAAACTGAGGTCTGTGTAGCTGTTTCTACACATGTCAGGAAAAGCAAACAGCTGTGGCGCAGGGTTCAGCCCACCACCGAACCTGTTCGAACCTGGTGGGGACAGATTTGCGTGAGTCGAGGCCGTAGCTTCATCTATTAAAACAAAGTGCTGGAATGGCTCTCCCATTCCCCATTGCCCTGCCCACCCTTCTCACTCCCAACACCCGCTCCCAGATCCTTCATCAGCCTGTTTCTCCAAAAAAAGGTGGAGGAAAAAGTCACCCTTGTTGGATACTGATCGAAGGGCTGCCTGCGTCCTGCACACTGGGGACATTGTTTAAGACGGTGCCACCTCTGTGAAAATATTGGTTCTGTAGTGATGCCAAGATTTCTGAGTTAGCTATCAACCAGAACTTCTTGTGCAAACCCAATCTGCCTTCTGACAGGTTTAGTCAGCACGAGATCCTTGTTAGAAAATGGTCACAGTGCTTGTGTGCACGTCTTCTCTGTTCCCTGCTGGTCACCAGCAGCCACTGGGGTAGGAGCCATGAAGCTGTGGTCTTGAGGCAGAGTTGAGTAATTATGACACAGAGAAGGGCTGGAGAATTCTTTCTCCAACAGGCTGGGTGAGATGACAATTCTCTTCATACTGGAGTGTCTTTAGAGAATATCATTAAGCCAAAGATTAAAAGGAAAAGTGTTTTAGTCGCTGAAGGAGATCCATTGTTTGCACTTGAACCTTTGGTGTTTAGATTCTGAGACTCTCATTAATGAAGTCAAGATTTTAAACTATGGATATCTATTGGCTTGGAAAAGAAAACATAATGGTATTTCCTTTGATGTAATCGCCTTGGAAAATAGTGTTGTAATTACTAGGCTGTAAGCAAACCCTGCAATCTGTTTTTTTGTAAAATAATTCTATACAGATATGTAGATTGACAGGTGGAATTTATCCAGGAATGAGGTTATTTTAGCCATTAATTTACTTGGGATTAGAAGAGATTATTTTCAAGTACTAAAAATAAATAAGGAGCTCAAAATTTATGTAAACATTAGATGAACATTTTTTTAAAAAATTTAAGCATGGCCAGAAATTTGTAACAATATATGCTGGACCTTTGAAGTAACTGAGTTAATATGTAGCATATACAAAAGACAATGATTTGATAGAAGCATCAGATAAATTTCCTCCTGCCTTTCCTCACTCCCCCACCCTGTCTAGTTGCGTAAAAATGACTGTTTTGAATTACGGATTTACAGCAGGGAGGAAATTAATAGAGAAATATGTACTTGGAGCGGTGGCCTGGGAAGTTAGAGTCTAAGCCTATTGCTTCTCTGCTCCTGACTTCCTGTGTGGCCTTGGCCAAAGCAATTAACCTCTCTGGGCCTCAGCTTCTCTGGCTGCGATGGAAGACTATTGCTTGTCAACTGCCATATGGGGGGAAGATGAATGAGCCAGCACTTGGGAAGAGAAATAAGGGAAGGACTGGAAGACGTCCGGCTGGAAAGCAGCAGGGGAGTCACAGACGGCTCCCGCTAATCCCATGCCTCTGACTTTGGCCCCTGATGTCTGTGATCTGTGGTACCATTCAAGACCTGGGGTAATTTGGCCTATTCCTCCAAAATCCCGAAAGCAAATATTAACTCAAGCTAATGCAACTCAAGAAATACAGAGGCCAGCTAACCTGGAAGAAGAAAATATCCCCACGTTTTAAAACGACGGCACACGATCCATCCAGAATGGCTCATAAATTCCTGTCCTGTGGCGGCAAGAACCTGCCTGAGAAAGGAATGCCGGGGTATCTCAGGGCAGCCTGGTAATCATGTCAGATCTGCACACTGTCCCCAATTACTAAAGCTCTTTGTGGCTGATAAGGTGCTTGTTACAGAGATGGGAACTAAATTTATAGCCGGCTTTTGTGGAGCCAATTTCCATGTTGTGCTGCTGGGGTTTGAAACGAAAGGAAATGTGCTTGAAGCCAAAATTGGCTTTGTGGCTCCAGTTTCCTCAGCTCAGCACCACCTGCCTCCAATCAAACTGTCCAATTACAGGAAACAATTGTTTTCTTGCTTTCTGGGAAGTGAAGAAATTCATCCAGTAAAGGACTGATTTCTAAATGTTTCTCCTCCCCCCGACCCTTTTTTAAAAAGAAAAAAAGAACAAAAATCAACAACAAATCCAAACCATCCACACTGTTTTGGGGGAGAAAGTGTTTCCCTAACAAATTGCTTTCAAAGTTCATAAGTCAGAGTGATGTGGTCCACGCATTATGGTGTGATTGACCACAGACCCCTGATCTGTAATTACCTCCGATAATACTGTCGTGAGCCATTCAGAAGAAAGTTTCTCCCTTTTAAGATGTGAGGCAGTAATTAAAGGCTGTGAATTTCACAGGTGACATCTCGCAGAAAGTACAATTTTGAAGTCAAAGAATTTAGTGATCCACCTCTGGTTAATTAAACTTTCTTCTCAAAATAAAATCTTGTATTTGAAACAGTGGAATCAGTGGCAATGATACTATTTATCTCTGAGCCGGAGTCTCATTTCTTTACACTCTCATTTGACTTGCTCAAGCTGATTTCTCTGAAATGGTTAAAATGGCAGCAGAGGAGTTGAAGGGAGAATAAACCATTGGCCACGTGGAGATGATATTTAGCCTGCACTGAGCATGGCTGGTAATTATAGTACATACTTTCCCCGGGCAGGTAATATTTTAATGGAACAAACAAATTTCCCTTGACGTGTTTTTGTGTCATCTCCTGAATTTTCTTTTTTAAAATGAAAATAGAACTGCTCAATATTTCATGATTCAATAAAAATCATGACCTCATGAAAACCACTTATAAGCACTGTTCCACATCACTCTGGAGGGCATCTACATATCGGAGGCTACCTCCCAAAGCTTACATGTACAACATTGATTTTTGCCACATTCACAGTCCACTCATGTGGTATTTCAAGGGAGGAGCCCCGCTCTGCTCCATGAGCTCTCCTACATATGGGCGTTAGCTCATAAGAACTAATGTTCTCCTCCTCCAGGAAGCCTTCCCTGATCAGATCAGGTAGAGGCCATCTCTCACTTTCTGCTCCCGCTCTAGTCCTGTTTCAGCCTCTGTCCTGGGCAGTGGTTTTCACTTCTGCAGTGTAGAGTAGCCCTTTGGGAGTATGAGCTCACTGGGCACCAGGCTATTTCTCTTCCATTTGGTTAAAATGAATGAGTGGATGATTTTCCTCCCATTTACTTACTCTGAGCTCCCTTAGAGAACTTTCCTCTTCTCCGTATCCCCCAGGTAGTGGCGGGACACTAAGACTCCAGCCTGAGCACCTTTTCCTTTCATTCTGCAAACTTTCTGGGTGACCTCATGCTCCCTCATGACTTTACCTAAAACCTTTGGTCCCCAAAGCACAGGCCTGTGTTCTCCTTAGGCCCTGATGAGGTCTGGGGCTAGGTGCTTAGCATACCGGCTCTAGGTAAAGTACCCCTGACAGGATACCCCTGTCACCTCAGGGACGGTACTTACACTCCTGGAGTCTTAGTTTTCTTACCACATGGGGGTGTGGGATACCAGTGAGAGCAAATCTTTAATCCTGAGAAATCCCTCCTCATTCATCAGCCTCAGCTGGGCTCAGGCATCATGGCTCGAGGCTCTCGCTGCCTGTACACCCCGTGTCTACCACCCCAGCCTCATGCTGCCTGGGGCCACCCTGCTTCTGTGCCCGGCAGGGACTGGAGCTCTTTTCAATCAGAACCACTGGAAAGTGAGTTTTTCCAGGGCAGGGGCTGTCACTTAGCTTTGTTTCCCTGGTGTCAAGAAGGCACCCGGGAAATCTTTACTGAATGGACAGATCTGCTTTCAGCAGCAGAGTCTGTGTTCCTTACCCACCCGGCACTTTATCCACAAGAATGAATTTCGGATACTGCGAACCTACCGCTTCACGGAGGTCTGGTGACTCAGGGGAGAACTGTGGGCATGGGGGCTTTCCAGCAGCCTAGTTAGATGAAACCACACAGTAACCTTCCCACCCCATGGGGTGACCTATTTCTCAATTCCTGTAGTCTCAGCATCCCTTGCTGCAGAACTCTGATGAGGTCGGGCCATTTCATGGCTGGTACTTGATGAGAAAAGGGAATTGAGATGTAGGTGATTGATTTGGACCTTGAGAAGCTGATGGGACATCATCCCGTTCTTTCTGACAGCGGGAACTAGTCTCCGGGAAGGGGGCTTCCTGTGACCCCTCCTGGGCCTCCCAGAAGTTCTGCTCCATCCCTGCAGAATGAGACGGGAAGGCTGCCCTGACACATGGTGCAAGGGGTTGATTATCTGGGCTCTTGTAGCCTCTCTGGGTGAGTTTCCCAATTAGAATGAAAAATCTCTAACAATCCCGTTTCCACCCGGATCCTCATTTTGCTTTTTAGAGCTGAAGTGAAAATTGAACTCTACACATCTTGCCTGACTGAGTTTGTCTGTGAGGTAGTCGGGCTGGTGGCTGCAACTCCTCTGGGCTGATGGGCAGACGCTCCTTCCTCCCCGTGCCCGGCAGGACCGAGTGGGCAAAGCAGAAACCGCTGCATCTCTGGTGGGTTGTGTTTTCTCAGCCCCCTCAGCAGCAAGGAGAAGCGGAGATGCTACAGTGGGAGATTCCTTTTCTCCTCTGCTTTTCTCTGGGCACTTACTCATCTTAGCGTCCTCTCCTCTATAATCCCTCTCGTGACCATTCAGCCCTCCCTCCTGCAGCCTCCCTGGCACCCTGGACGCCCCCGGTGGGAAACTCCTCAGGCTGGATGTGGTTTTCTGCTCACGACTCAGCCTCCTACTGTCTGGCAGCCTCTGGAGGGCAGGATGCGGGGTAAACGCAGGGGCCCAGTGCCCGTGACCACGCAGTACAGATTTGTAAGGAAGGAAAGAACCTTGCGGTGGTGATCAGCCCTGTGCCCAGTGGACTATTCGATCTTCTTAAAAATAATGCAGAAGCCCTGGGCCCCCCCGAACCAATGGGATCAGTATCTCTAGGCATCAGCATTTAAAAAGCCCTCCACTTGGTTTCTCTGTGCAGGCCAACAGGAGGACAGCTCCAAAGGGCAGAAATGGGGCTTTGGGCCTGGATCTGGGTTTCCCTCCTCACTAACTCTGGTTTCCTCGCTTAAAAGGAGGAGGTTGCTGGGTTCTAGATATTGCATATAAAGTACCTACAAGAGACTATGCATTCAGTAACTTTTGATCTTGTGGTTGCAGATGTTGGTGTCCATTGGGCTTAAGCCTATAGGAGTTGGAGTTAGGCAAGGCCTGGTCTGAGTAAGTTACCAAATATTTGAATCTGGGCAGACTGCTTGACTTGTCTGAGTATCCTCTGTGAAATGGGGTTCATCATATTCCGCACATCACAGGGGTGTAAGGATTAAATGAGCTGAGCCATTCAAGTGATACAATATGATGATTGGTACCTGTTCAGTATTATTATTCTTCACAGGGTAAATGCTGCCTGACATTCATAGAAGACAAAACCATTAGATATTGACAAATATGAATGGTGGTTACTTGGACTTCTAAAGCCTATCTCTTTAAGGAAAATTTCTGACCTCCATAGATCGAAATATTGATTAGACTTTATTATGTAATGCTAGATTCGTGAACTGGCAATACATCTCTGGAGTGGAAATACATTTTCATTTGCTAACTTCTGTTAAAAAGGCAAAAAGCTTTCTTAAATAAACAATTCTATTGTTAGGGGAGAGTAAATTCTTAATTTTAAGTGCTTAATTTAAGCACTATTCAGAATTTCGTTAAGCTTGTCTTCCTTCCGACTATTACTCACTCTGTTGATCACACTGTTCTTTGGGCTGTTAACCTGAGGAACTCTTAGCCAGCCCTCAGGTTCAGCCGTTAGACATAGGTGACCCTGGTCGAGATTTTGTTTGGGATGGAGCCTGTGAACCAGCAACCAGGCTTGAGATCTGCAGGCCCCTGTCCTTTTTTCCCCACCAGGGTTAATGGCGGTAAGGAAGCCACCATCCAAATGTGGACAATTTAGTTTTCCAGTATGAGGATGAATAGACTCTGGTCATGAAAAACCAACTAAATGCTTAAAAACCATGGGGAAAAATGATGAATGTCTCATTCCAGTGTCTGCTGGCTCAAGAGATGCCCCCTGACTGATAGTATAAGCCTTCTCCCAGAGAGCACCCAATTATTCCTGACATTCCCCACCCTGGTCCCCCTCAGACCAGGTCACGTGGGGTCACCAGCCTCTTCTATCCAGGGCTACTGCCCATGAATGAATGAGTGGGCATCTTACTGCTGTCACTGTCAGCCTGGAGAAGGCTACTGTCCAGGGCAGGGTGCTACCTCCAGAGGTGCCCCAAGCTTCCAGCTTGCAGGGAGCCAGCGGGTGCTGGGTTTCCAGCAGACACAGATGAGTGGATGGCTTCTTCCCGGGGATCCGTGCGTATGAGGCAGATTGGCTGCCCAGCATCTTCCTAGGGGTCCAGTGAATGGTTCTGCAGGCTCCCCTCCCCTTGGGGCAAAACCCTGGGCAAGTTGGGAAGATACCGTGTGGTCCCCTCGATTTTCCTCCTGATATGTGACTGTAGGGAAGGGTGAAGCAGGCCAGGCCTTAGCTTCGCCAGCTGAAAATTCCCTGTTTCGTATATAAAACCCAAACCCAGCTCATCAAGCAACCGACAAAGATAGCATGACTTGGTAATGCCTTCCTAGAGAGCAATTTGGCAATATTGATCAAGAGTCTTAAAAACGTTCACAGCCTTTTACTCAGCATTTTAACTCCTGGGAATTTGTTCTCAGGAACTATTTTGTTATGTTCATAGAGAACTATGTTCCAGGATTTCATCTTAAAATGTATCTCCCTAGTATACGGGTAAAATTGGAAATGAAACTTAATGTCCAAAACAGAGGAAGAATTAAATAAATTCTGCTGTTTACATATATATGGTAAAATATCTTAAGCCCATTGAAGTCACATTGAAGAGTAGTTAATGATATAAAAGATGTTTATCTTGTAATGTTACTTTTAAACTCTTGCATGTAAAATTGTAGGTATGGATTTTACAATCATGTAAAATCATATATATATATATATATATATATATATATATATATATATAGCCTCTATTTATATGTGTGTGTGTGGTGTGTGTCATAAAAAAAAAAACAAAAAACAGAAAGCATGCACCAGGATATGGACAGTGGCTATACCTGGGCAATGAGACAATGACAGATAACTTTCTTTTTCATAATACTCTGTTTCCCCCTAATTTTCTAGAATGAGCATGTATGATCTAAAAAATGCTTTATAATGATTCCAACGACAGAAGGTAACAGAAACTCAATGAGAGCATCCTACAGCCGAGAGCGTAGGCTGTGTTCCCCCAGGTCTCCTTTGTGGGGACCTCCCAGGCTGGCTCCCCAACTCGTGCCCCTCCCCAATCTCTGATGTGGCAGACTTTCCCAAGGAGACAGAGAGTCAGAGATGGACTTGTGTGAGCCTGAGCCCCTAGCCCGGGAGAGCCATGGTCCCTCCCATGTCCTGGGGGCAGTAGACAGCACTAGCTCTGGATTCGGGCAAGTCTGTGGTGGTTCCCAGCTCCACAACTTGCACGTATGGACCTCGGACAGGGATTCCTGCCTCTAAGAGCCTTACTTTCCTCATCTGTAAAATGGGGACAGCAATACCACCTGCAGGAATGTAATCAAGGCGTATGACAAGAGCTTAGTGTTGTCCCTCACATGTAGTAAAGTGTCCTGTAATTGGGGTGTGTGTGTGTGTGTGTGTGTGTGTGTGTGTGTGTTCCTGTGTGTCTGTTTGGGTGAATTTTCTCCTCTGATATGTGGATCCAAGATAATTTTCACCATTCACTTCTTAAAGCTTTGGATTAATTTATGTAAAAACATTTATATAAGTGTTTTGTTGCCAGGTGAGGTAAGTGGGGTGTCTTTGTGCTGAGAAAGAGAAGGGGTCGTGGAAAGGGCGCTCAGCCTCTGCAGGTGGACAGAACCATCGTCACTGTTCTCTCTTCACAGCACATGTGGAGGAGGGCTGCTGGTCAACCCTTAGGGTCCTTTGTGTCCACTCTCCTCACAGCCATGTGGCTGGACCATGGCCTCTCATGCTAGGCACACTTAGGTGAGTCAGTAAACAGTTGCCGATACAATCGTGTCCCCCTCAATGAGGGAATGATGCCATTGAGAGGAGGCTGATAGCATCATCATCACCATCCTTCTCCTCTGCCTCCTCTTCCTGTTTGTCATGGCAACGAAAGGCATGGATGACGATGCAGTCCAGGTGTTACCTGGGAGCTCAGAGCCTGGTGCGGCCCACACTCTCCCTTTGCCGCTGGTTCCCTCCTAGAAGCTCAGTGTGTAGAAGCTGCCGTCTGTGTACCTGGCCTTACCCCTTTCTGGAAAACTCTGCTGTGGCTGTGAAGGGAGCTGGCTGGTAGGGAGGGTACCATGGGAGTGATTGCATTGCCAGCGACTGAAGCCGTGATGGGGCTCTTAGGGCATCCTGGCTCCCAACCTAGGTGCCATGGCAGAATAATCCCACGCTTGCACCATGGGGTGATGCCAGCAAGAATAACAATGCACGAGGCCGAGTACAAATTGTTTGAAAACACACAAGTGAGCTTGGTTCAGGTCGTGCCAAAGAATTTTCGATTTCAGCAGAGAGTTATTTTGCGCACTTTTACTACTCTCATCCAATAAAAACACAACAGTTCAGAGTGTCATTAAGTTGTAGTTTTAGGAGATGCTGTCAGAGAGGAGGCCACAGATTTAACCTGATTTGGCAAACTAATCTGAGTTGCGTTTTTCAAAGCCACATCGAGCTTTCAAGTCTGTGTGCTTTCTTTTTCTTGGTGAAATTGTTACTCTGAACATTTCGAATCAATTTGATAAAGTGATACTCACCTCAAGCCACTCAAAGTGCCCAGGACTCTAGGGTATATGCTGTCATTCCTGATTTCAAGGAGCTACTAGGAAAGGTGGCACAAAATAGGATGCTAATGGGAACACGTGTGGCACAGGCCGTGGGTATCATCAGGGATCAGGAAACAGAGATGATGTCACCTGCCCTGTAATGAGCACCTCCTCCATCCAGGGCCAAGTTCATGCCCTGCAGCCTGTGGAGCGGCACAGAGCCGTGCTTGGAAGGGTCCTGAACTTGGTTTAAGCCTCTGTGTCACAGTTTTGAAATTCTTAGTAATTGTGAGCCTGACCCTCTGTATTTTCATTTGTACCAAAGCTGTTTCCTTTTCTTTCTGGACGCGCAGGTGGACTCTTCTTGCATCCTCCCTGCAGTCAGGTATGGTCAGGTGCCTAAGTTTAACCAGAGGAACTCAAGTGCCATTTCATAGCTGACCCATTGGAACATCCAGTGCACGATCCTTTTAAACACGCATACACGTGCTCCCGGCTCAAGTAGTGCCAAAGAGTTCTGGACCTCAGCCGAGGTCCCAGGGCTCTGCTCCTGCTGTGATCCAACAATAACACAGCTGCCCATGGGGTCCGCAAGCAGCTTCCAGGGGAAGCTGTCAAGGAAAGTGGGCCCTTTGGAACTGGGATGTGGCCCCCGGGCAACGCTGGAAGCCTGTTTTGAAGACTGCGTAGCTGCCATCAGCCTGGGTTAGGTCCCTGAGTCGCTGCCTGGAGCAGAAGGCTGTGTGCCCCGCCTCCTTGTCTCAGCCACTTGGAGCTGCCCTGGACTGTCACCGGAGCAAGAAATAAACGTCCCTTGTGTTGAGAGACTCCAGATTCAGCTCTGTGGTTTCTGCAGCTCTGCCTGCTGGGATGCCTCATTTTCAGAGGAAGGAGGCTTTCTCAGAATCTCCCAGCAGACTCCCTCCCTCAGATTACTGGCCAGAATTTAGTCTCATGTGCGTCCCTACATGAATCCTTTTCAAAGGGAAAGGAATTGCCATGATCAGCTTGGATACATAAGGACTTGCTCCTGAGGGCCAGGCAGGCCTATGTCTCCAGAAGCCTATGGCTCCTGATACATGGACATAACTGGGCTTGGAATAGTGGGGAATGGGGGGGAATTGCCACTGGGGAGGGAGCTGAACTGTTTGCCATAAGGGAGGAAAAGGAAGGCTGTCGGCTTTCTTCCCCAGATTTACTGAGATATGATTGACGTATAACATTCTGCAAGCTTAAGGTCTACAGTGTGATTCTTTGGTACAAGTATGTATATACTGGGAGATGATTACCGCGATAAGGTTGGTTAACATGTCCATATCCGTATCCATGTGAGTGTATATTTGTGAAGAGCATTTAAGATTTACCCCCTTAGGGCTTCCCTGGTGGCGCAGTGGTTGAGAGTCCGCCTGCTGATGCAGGGGACACGGGTTCCTGCCCCGGTCCGGGAAGATCCCACATGCCGCGGAGGGGCTGGGCCCGTGAGCCATGGCCGCTGAGCCTGCGCATCCGGAGCCTGTGCTCTGCAACGGGAGAGACCACAACAGTGAGAGGCCCACGTACCACAAAAGAAAAAAAAAAAAAAAAAAAAAAAAGATTTACCCCCTTAGCAATTTTCAAGGACATAATACATGGTTTTCTGTTGTTGTTCAAACAACAAATATTTGGTTTTAAGCTTCTGAGGACAGAGAGTACCGTATCTGTTTCTTTTGGAGCAATAAATTATCACCTGTAAGTTCTTATACATTGGGAGATGAAGAAAATTATACACGTTACATCAGT
Organism: Aethalodelphis obliquidens; assembly: GCF_003676395.1. Lineage (NCBI taxonomy): Eukaryota > Metazoa > Chordata > Mammalia > Artiodactyla > Delphinidae > Aethalodelphis > Aethalodelphis obliquidens. The sequence goes on from NW_020837956.1 coordinate 37,724,238, forward strand.
AAAGAGAAACCTCCACTGTGAAGTTTACATGGAAATGAGAATGATCCATGTAGATCTTCAACAATAGCCACTAGTTTAAACCCTCAGCTTTCCCACCTCAGGTAGACACAGTGACGTACAAAGGGAAAGACCATGCTGAGACCTGTGGGAATTGTGATTAAAGTGGGCTGTTAGGCAAAAGGGTGGTTCAAGCAGTGACTGAGCTCCTCCGGACAGCCTACTTTCCCTCTTCATGTCTGGTTGTACACCAGTAGAGGATGTCTAAGGCTGCAAGTAATAGCATATCTGACTATCTGACTGCAGGGGTATAAAGAATAAGGGGTTTATTTTTTTCTAACAGAACAGGAAAACTGGAGGTAAGTGGTTGCTGGCACTGGTCCAGAAGATTGGTGTTATTGGTGACAACCTTCTGCAATTTTCTTGGAGTTCCCCTAACAGTCGCATTAGGGCTGTTACAGCCCCAGCTGTCATGACTGAGGCAGGATGAAGGTGGCAGGGTAAGGAGAGATATTTTGAGCCCTGCCGTGTCCCATTTTATCAAGACAGCAAAATTTTAAAGACTCCAGTCCTGAAGTAGTCTCTGCCTTTGGTCTCAAGCCCAGAATTGGATGGTGGCCCTCTTGCTATGAGGGAGGTTGAAGAGTGAGGGGCAGAATTGTTAAGATGGCTTTGACCAATCGTGACCATCATCTGGGGCTGGCTGATGGCTGCTGTGAACCAAAGAGGGATTCTTCTAGCAGGAAACAAGGGAGGAATGGATATTGACTAGATAACAGATAGTGTATGTCACGGTCTGCAAAGAAGTTTGGGGTAAAGAGAGTGGTTTATAAACATAAGGCAAGTGGGAGTTGAACTGGTCCTGGCCAGGAGGAGGGAGGTTCTGGGTCTGGAATACTTGATACAAATAAAGCCCAGATCAAAGTGGAAACCAGAGCAGAGCTTGCATCTGAGCTGATGCACATGTCCAGAATGGAAACCACCATTCTTCTTGCTGTCAGAGTTTGTCCTACTCTTATCCAGTCCTTATAACTTTATTGGGTTGTTATTGAGTCTGTATCATAGAGGCCAGTGAGCATGGTAGATTATCTGTCCAGTCAACTAGATGATCAATAAGAAGGGCTTGACCTTCATATTTGTGTTCTTTAGGCCCAAGTGTAGCATTTCACTTGCTGTCCCATGACCTCACCTTTGTGCTTCCTTCCTTTTCTTTGCCTGCCTGTGTCAAAGGGACAGCTCAGTTCACTTCTCACCCTCACCAGGCATGGGCCTCAAGGCAGCACTGCCCAAGAGAAGTGTAACGTGAACCACGTGCATAACTTTAACCTGTCTCACAGCCATGTTTATAAAAGTAAAAAGAAACACATCAGAATAAATTAAAACCTATATTTCAGTTAACCTAATATATTAAAAATATCATTTCAATATGTAACGAGCAGAAAAATGATTAGTGAGCTATGTTTCACTCTTTTTCATACTAAGTCTTTGAAATCTGGTTTGTATGTACACTTCACCCATCTCAATTCAGACTGGCCACATTTGCTATGATCGATAGCAGCCACCGTACTAGAAGGCACAGGTCTCGAGGACAGACACCCTGCTATTCATCTCGTCCTCTTTGGTGCCTGCAGAAGAGTAGGCCCTGAGTAAGCACTGAAGAACAGATAGGGCCACACTGTTGGGAATGGGTCTTCTCAAACATAGGTACTTGGGAGGTAGACCAGAAAGCCCTGGAGTGGCGTGGCTGGTAATCAAGAGCATGGACTTGCATTCACACCCCTTGGGTGTGGCTTTACTGACAGCTGACCCAGATCAAATCGCTTAGCTCTATGTCTCTGTTTCCTCATCTGTAAAGAGAGAGAGCAACACCTGTCTTGCAAGATGTCAAGGAGATTAAATGGGAAGATATACAAAAACGTGGAGTGTTTGGCACAGAGTAAGCACTTAAGAAGCCGGAGCTGTCGCTGTTTGAAATTAGATATTCTGTGCCTCACACAGAAAACTTGGGTTTTAGTCACAACAGCAGGGTTTGGCCGGAGCAATGCTGGTCCTCGCCGAAGGTATGGGTTCTCCCTGCTTTGGGAATTAGCCTGGGGAGATCTCAAAGTCATTCATGGTGTTTCTCTTTTTGGCTGAAGCTGGGTAAAGTCACGTGCCAACTGTAGGGCTTGGCAAGCAAGGACAAACGCTAAGCGAGGGTGGCCCTTGCTCTGGGAGCCGCTAACTGTTCACCGTCCGTCCACAGCCTGAGGGTTCCGATTCCCATGGGAACTTGATGGCAGCCTTCAGAGCAGAGAGTGAGGATCCGGGTCCCTGTTGCCTGCTGTCTCTGCTCCCACTGGGCCATCTCCATCTCCATGCTCATCCCTCCTCTCTGTCCTCCTCTGGGACTTCCACTGACTTTTTTTCTCTTCATCGACTGCCTTGAAATATGGTTGTTCTACGTAATGGAAACAAGCATTTCATTATTATATCCAGTGTTGAAAAGCAGGCAAAACAAGCCAGATGCATAGTGACATTAAGAAAAGCAAAGACTAACTTTATTAAAAAGCTTCTTTGTGGCGTTAGGCAGGAAGTGAAATGGCTTTAAATGGCAAACATTTCTCAACCACTTAATGCATCAGTAATCTTGGCATTCTTTTTCTTCTGTCTGCTTAAAGGAAAAAGAGAAAAAAAAACGAAACAGTGCCCAGATATAATTCAGACAAGATAGGGCGAAGTGACCGAGTCAGTGCATGGTCACAGAGCCCCTCGGAAGGCTGCTCATCCCTTCAGTGATGCTTCACAGGACAGCCGATGATGGGCATGCGTGCAGAGGAAGATGCGGGTTCTGTCGTGTGGCTGAGCCCGGGCTACCCCACGGACTGCTGATTTTTTGTTGGCACCGTCAGCCAACTCGCTCTCTCAAATCTGTTACTATTAGAAACACCAACAGTGTCAAATTTTAGACTTTAGCTTGTTGAGCCCATTTTCCGGGGATGGTAAAGTCCCGGTCTCCACATGTAATATTTGCTTCTCTTGCCAAATGCCGTTGTCTTTATTTCTACGGCAAGTGAGGCTCTTTGCACAGAAAACAAGAACATAGAAAAGCGTGACTGGCTATACCTTTCCTTGAAGAAAAAAAATCATACTTATTGAGTACCAAACGAAAGGGGGAAACCAGAAGATTTGTGCCGCTGATAGACTCTTGCTTGGTTGCACTTTTAAAGACTTATTTATAGATGGCAAACAGGATATGGCCCAAGGGAGGCGTTCAGTAATTGATTAAAACACAGAAATGTATTTGAAGGTCTTTAAGGAAATAAGTATACTTTAAAAAAGAGCAGTTGACCTTAATCAGCGATAAAGATGGCGCCAGATGGAATCATGTTGATCAGGACAAAAAGTCTAATACGAAAGAGCTCTCAAGTGTGATGATTTTAGGATCTTTCCTGAAATTTCTCAGGATGGTTTCCCACATTTTCCCATTAACCTTTGAACAGCTCTGCAGTGTCAGGAGGCAGGAATTCTAACAAGGCACTGAGGAAAGCAGAGGTGCGCCTTCACGTGTGGCTGGAACTCCCATTTCTGAACTTTCAATCTCATCCTTTCTTATCCAATCTCTACCCTTCTCCCTGCAGCAAAATCCCCTTATCCTCGAACCCCACAGTGGACCAGCTGGTTCCGGTATCATGAGCTCCTACCCCTGCTGTGCTGCTGGCCCCCGGTAACATAATTGTTTTCTTAGTGCCTATCTTTTCCTGTGAGTTCCTCAAGGACGCAGACCCAGATTTACTCATTTTTACATCCCAGTAACTCCCAGTGTCTGGTAGGTAATAGTCTAACCAAGGCTGGTTGAATGAATGCAGCGTGGATACGTTCCTGGGTGTTCAGAGTTACTCACTTAGTTTGTTGCTGGTGTTCTTTGCGGTGTGTTTCTAGTCCTGCTTCCTGTGGCTCCCTTTTCTCCCTGAGATAAAAAACGAAGCCAGACTTCTCAGTTTGCAAAAGGTTGGTCCTATTTCTAAAGCCATTTTGTGAGCTCTTATGGGAGGCTTGAAACGTCTCCTATGTCCCTGGGGAGAATCCTAGGTGAGGGGTTGGCAAACGTTGCTGCAAAGCAAAAGAACTTGCCCTTGAAGTTAAATGAAAAGGGCATTGTGTCCCTTCCCTTTTAATTTCAATCCCTGTCATTGTCATTTGTCTGGCAGGGAACTCCGTAGATGGGGAAAGCTGGATTTTTTTTCCCCACTCTGAACTCTTCGTAGCCGGATATACTTTGCGATTTTCCCTCGCTGGTTTTCCCTGCTTCAATGTACTTGAAACAACCTTTTTGAATATGGAGAGGGGTTTCAGCACAGTCCCAGCGGCTGTCAGGGGACAGCCGTTATCCTGGCTGTGCTGCGCTGTGCTGAGTTTACGCAAGTATTTTTTCAAGCCCTGACGACAAGTGGCTGCTTTCTCAGGTGGTGCTTTGTATAAATGTCATAAACAGTGGCTATTGTGGGGACGAGTCTAACTTCTCTGGATCACATACTCACAGGTTGATGGGCCGGTGAAGGTTCTTCCTTGTTTCCATCCATCTGATTATTCTAATGCTCGTCAGACCTATGATTCCCTGTTTGATAACCCTCCAACCATTAAAGGGAAGTATTTGTCATCTCGGCACCTGGTTTCAGGAACAAAGTACTCACCTCCCAGCCAAGTAAGCCATTTCAAAATAACCTTTGTTCAGGGATCTGAAAAAGCTGAGTAGCTCAGCAGCCAGGACAGGACAGGACTGCCCCACCGGCTGGGCTGGTGCAGGTAGGGGCAGGGATTTCAGGTGAGCAGGGCTTTAGCAGTTTCCATGGAGACTATCAATCATTTGATGAAACCTGCTGGGAGGGGGAGTTGAGGGTGAGAAACCACAAGAAAGTCATCTGCCTTTTAACAATTCGTTAGCACTTAGTGCGGCTCTCAGGCTCAAGGCTTTGGGAGCACTTGATGCTGGAAACAGAGGGAAGCTAAGCATTGTAAGTAACTTCCTTTAAGAAATGCATATAGACACTACCAAATGTGAAATAGCTAGCTAGTGGGAAGCAGCCGCACAGCACAGGGAGGTCAGCTCGGTGGGTGCTTTGTAACCACCTAGAGGGGTGGGATAGGGAGGGCGGGAGGGAGACGCAAGAGGGAGGGGATAGGGGGATATATGTGTACATATAGCTGATTCACTTTGTTATACAGCAGAAACTAACACAACAGTGTAAAGCAATTATACTCCAATAAAGATGTTAAAAAAAATAAATAAAAAGAAATGCATCTGACTTGTGAATCAGGAGCCTCATAATCCTTTAGGGGCCTTCAGGGCCTGCCGTTAAGTGTGTGTGTGTGTGTGTGTGTGTGTGTGTGTGTGTGTGTGTATGTTGGGATGGGACAGCCTTTTACCAAAATTGCCCTGTGCGGCCCGTGCACACAACTTGGTGGCAGTAGGATTTCCTGGCTCTGATGCTGAATCCTGTTCTACAGTTTTCTGTTTAGAAGCCTAGTGATGACCACTGCCATTCTGGTACCCAACCAAGTGATGATAACGTCAGCTCTCCTGTACTGAGGACCTGCTGTGTGCAACAGGCGTTACTCACATCATCCCCGTTAGCTCGTATTGAAGCAGAGCGGTACCCTGTGGTCCTTGCCCACCTTGTCCTCCGCCTGCCTTTCGTCTGTAGAAAAACTTTAGCCAGAGAATGAGTTTAATCAGAAGTGAGAGAATGCAGAAACAAAGAAAAGCAGTCAAATAGGACAAAATAATAGTAGTCTGGTCAGTAGGCGGAGTCAAGGACCTTTAGTTCCTTCCCAAGGGCTCTAGATAATATTCTGAGCCATATCCTGTGAGCTGTCTTATAGATACTGAAGCCTCCACCAGGCGGAAGAAGTTAACTACATGAAGACCAGGCTGTAGACTTGACACAAGCTGCCACAATTCCGAGAACTGGCTGCAAAGAAATGGGAACAAACCGACCCTGGAACTGAAGATGAACTGTACTTCAAGCAATCAAGATGATGCTGATTGGTCAGACCACCGCATGACCAATTTGAAGATGCCCATCAGAGCTGCTGGTGCTGTTTCTGCTCCATCTATAAAACTCTTGCCCCCTGATTGTCGGGGTCAGTGTGGGAGTTGGCCTTTGGACAGGCGTCTGCCCTCGCCGCCACCCCTGGTTGCCAGCATCCGAAATACAGCAAACTTTCCTTTCCACCAACTTGCTTCTTTACTGGCTTTTGAGTGGCGAGCAGCTGGACCCCACTTTCGGTTACGTTACGACCCCTTTGTAAAGGATGTTGTTAACTCTACTTTACAGACAAGGAATAAAGGTCTAAAGAATTGGAAAACGAAGCCTCTTCGAGGCCACAGAGCTAATAACTGGGGGAGCAGGGACTTCATACCAGCTGACGGTGCATCTCGTGTCCTTTCGTCTCGGCGCTTCTCAGCGGATTGATGGAGGAACGCCCTCTGTGCTAACAGGCAGTCACCGGGGCAGGGTGGTGCTTCATCAGCAACTCCTATGGCCCTCTGGGGCACTCTCGACCACCTCTGCTCTCAATTCCCTGCAGCTGCGCTCAGCTGATGCAGCCCCCTTCCCGAGAGGAGCCTCCTGGCACCGTCTCACCTGATAACACCTGGTAGGCGAATGCTGTTTGGGACCTCAGGCGTTGGCCACCCCCCACTCTGTCAAGGGCCAGAGCTATCAGTCTAAGCAGCTGACCCTGGAGTTTGGGCCCAGCTTCACGTGTGAAGAACGGGACTCTGACTTTGCTAAGGACAGCGGAACCACATGGGAAGAGCCGCACTTTAGTTGCCTTTCTGCATGCTCAGTAGATGTGTAAGTCTAGACACTCAGGCACTCTGTTTGACTGAGTTCTGCCATGACTTGGGGTGCGTCCAGCTGTGGAAGTGACCAAGCCCATCATGGAGCTGTCACTACCTCGTGAGTTTTGGGTTTCATGACACGGGCCTCTTTCTCCCATGGGAAAGACTTCAGACTCCATGGACAGGCTGGAGCCAACCAGGGTCTGGTACCCTTTCCCTGCCTCCCTGTCTGCTTCTGCCTCTTTCCAAAGATTTAGATCTGGCCATGTCCCAGGTCCCTATGGAAGGACTGTCTTATAAGAAAGAGAGAGGAGAAGCCAGAGGCCTCCTGGTTCATTGTCTCATTATAACACTTAATGACATCTATGGACGTATAGGACATCTTTCCTTCTAGAACCACAAGTGACAACATTGGGAGAGGGGGTGTGGCAGTCATGGTGGCACCAGACAAACCGGGCTCTACCACGACTGTGAGGGAAAGATCTTGACATCTCCACCTCACGTTCCACATCTGCAAAATGGGAATAATAACATGTAAGTTGCCAGAATAAGAAACAAGGCGTGTTTAACACCTGCCACCAAGTAGATTCCCCATAAATGGTGGAAGTTATTATTACCATGGGACAATCTTGTATAAACCCTCACTCTGTAACTCCTTTCTAAGCTCACAGGAGTTGGAAGGGCTCAGCTCCAACGTTCCCTTCTTCCTGACCTCAGCCAGAAAGGCTCTGTCCTTCTCTTCCTCCTTCAGCTCTTGGCTAGTTTGGGTACAGAATCCATCGAATATCAACCTCATGATTGTATTTGAATAGAGACTGTGTCTTATCTGCCTGCTAGAATGATGCTCACAGAGGTTAAGGGCCCCAGACCACAGGCTAGTTGGTGTGGAGCTGGGCGTTTGAATGCAGACCCCTCTTCCTTATCCAGGAAAACAGGAAAAACAGCGTTAGGCAGCAAGTTCTAGCAACTCGCATGAGGAGCTTTCTCTCTCTTTGGCTTCACGGTGGAAACTAGCAGGCGTGTGCTGTCCCTAACTGCGCCTGGGAGCAGCACAGGCCCCCTGGCCTCCAGCTCACAGCATATTTATAGGAAACTACCAACTTGTCGTTTTCCCAATCGGGGTCGACTGCACGTCTAGAAACATCCCCTGGAGATGTGGGTGTCGAAGCTCCTGATAAAGAGGACAGCCATGGAGGAAGTGCTCAGAGGCTGCTGGGCGAACCGGAAGTGGGAGCTGTTTCTAGCGCAGAGGATGTGGCTCAAGACAAGGTATGAGAAACGAAAGTCAAGGAGGAAGTAGAAGTGGGATCCGTAGGGGCCTCGAGGACAAGGAAGTGGCTTTGTTGCCAAAGGTGGAAGGAGGAAACTGTGTCGAGGCTGAGTGTTGAGGTGGGTGTGGGAGCCTTTTCCCCTCTGGTAACGTCTGCAGGGCGGGAGGAGGCATTGGAGCCTGCAAGCTGGACATTGCCCAGTGGAGAGCTGCCGTCCACGCGCATAGAAACCGCTCTTGCAGAGAAGCATCACTTCTGAAGGCAACAGAACATTAAGTAGAGAGAGGTGGAGTTGGTGGCCTGGGCTTGTGTTTTAGTTCTCCGGCCATGGTGGGGTCCCGGGGGTGTGCTGGGTCGCTGGGAGTCACTCCAGGGAGAAGACTCTGGGGCTCCATAACATCTACCCCCCACCGAGCACCAGCAGTGCACCGGGGTTTACAGATATTAAATAATTTCATCCTCACAATAACCCCATGGAGCGGGTAAATGCTATTACCCACAGGAGGGGAGTGAGACTTACAGTCCAGGTAATCTGTCCAGAAGTAGAGTTGTTCTGGCGGGTTGATTTCAACCGGGTCTCTCTGTTGTCAGAATCCAAGGTTCTTTCCGCTAAGCTGCTTGTTCACATACAGGTCTTGCTTAGAACATTTTCTCCCCTGCGTTTGAACAAGGAGCATAATCAGAGGCCATTTTGAGGTCCAGGGTCCCTTTGAAAACCAGATGAAAGCTAGTGTATAAGAGCACATATGCCCTTCAATTTTAGGGGTTAAGGACCCTCTGAAGTGCATCTATAAGCGTCTTAATGTCCACAGACCCAGTTCAGGAACTCCTGAGATAAGGAAAAGGAAGCTGAAAGAAGTTAGAAAAGAAAGAACCCTCCATGGAAACAGATTTAAAAATTGAGCTATCCTTACAACCTATATGTTCTGAATTTGTTGCCGTGAATAAAACAAGCTTAAATAAACACAGCTGTATTATCTCACATGAGAAATATTCTTCTTGTTCATGATGTACCTGTGAAAATGGACAACTCGTTTGTATATTCTACAGGTAGATATTTTTTTCCTACTATAGAAGCCAAAACACAAAATAACTTATAATAACGTATAGGAAATCTTAAATGATAGCATCGCTTCTTTTTCCTTTCCTATTCAGGTATTTGATGTTCAAGGCAGTCATCCATTCTTCGAAGCCATTTTGGGCTGACCTCATTGAATCATCCAGAATCATTTTGTTGTAGTAATCGTAAGAGGACCTGCATCTCATTGGAATATGGTTCTCTGTATATGTTTTACTAAATTGATTATTTCTTTTATACTACTTTTGAATAATACTTAAAAATGCTCAGGCACAGAGAATCACAGGCTGCCAGGGATGAGAACTGTATCAGATAGGAAACTGCAATGTAAGAAGGTTTGGGCTGGATGACCTCTGAGGCAAAGAAAGGTTAAACTGGCAGTTTCAAGGCTACCTGCTGAGTTGGTGGCAGAGCTGGGACGAGAACCCTAGTGTCCCGGCTTCTTCCAGGACTCAGCTCATTGCAACACATCTGTCCCGCAGACACTAAACACATATCTGTTAAATATGTGGCCGGATGGAATTTTCTTCGGACCTCACTTTCTCCTTCCTTCTGCTCCAAAGTCCTGGCAGGGAGAGGATCTTTGGTCAGCTGGGGGGAGGCACAGAAACTTTGCTAGCAAAGAGACCCCACACTCATGATGAAGCCCAAGGCCATGGTCAGAGAAAGGTGTGCTGGTCCAGGCTATATGGGTAGGACCCGCCTCTGCCTCTGGGGATGGGGCCAGAAATAATGGGCATCACCAGCCCAAGGACACTGGGGAGCAGCTCCAGGAGGGGGTGGTGTCCCAGGGGGCCAGAAATAGCCAGAGACATGTGGGGCAGGGAGAGGAGGCCGGTGGACCATCGAGGAAAAACTTCAGGCGCCCCTTAAAGTAGACCCTGTGTGGATTGAAAAGTGGCTTGATGGGAGAAGGAAAACCATGTGGCTTGGTGTGTGACACCTCTGTGTGTGTTTGGGTCCATTTGGGATGGAGGGGAGAGCTCAGCTGTCAATGTACAAAGGGCCTGTGTGAGCACACTTCGGACCAGGCCCTTGTGGGAAGTTATAGAGGAGGAGAAGTCAGGGTCTCTGCTTTTAAGTTCCTAACCTCAGAGGCTGATGTGGTTAGGCACCAAATTTAGCCACCTAACCTTCAGTGTATTTTCAGACATTTCCCCCTTTCAGTTGGATTAAAACCTGGCTTGAAATTCAGTTCATGCAATCGCTATCTGAGCAACCTTGGATAAGTGAGTTGCTTAACTTTTTTGAGCCTCAGTTTCCTTGCTGGCCAAATGGAGCTTCTTCCTGTCTCTTCTTGTCTCCAAGAAATTAGAAATAACCCACTCTAAAAGTTAAAGTATAATTGAAATTAGAGGAGCAAAAAAACCTGGCTCCAATCAGATCCTACATGATCTTGTCCAGAGAAAGTGAGTGTGTTTCAGGAGGAGAACCAGCCATCTTGGAAGCAGAGGGAAGGGACTCAGGGCACAGACACTGATGTCCAGCCACTGCAGGGAGAGGCCCCCACCTGGGACCATCATCTCCAGCACTGCCAATGCCTTGTTATGGAGGCAAGTACACCTGACGTCAGGACACATCCACATCAGGACAAATTCAATTCTCCCTGCTCTGGCTCTGAGCTCACCAAGCAAACTTCTGGCTGTAATTTGGCATCCTGTGTAATTTGCCTACAAGGAGCAAATATTTGGCCATAGGAAGTAAGTGCTGGTGCCCTAGGCGGTCACATCTTGTTTTAACAATAAATTAATACGCTGGCACTCTGGTTTCTGTTCTTTTGTTTCCTGTGGGTTGGTGAGCATGAGTCAGCATGGTTCTCACGTACAGCCACAGACCCCCAGCACTGCGTCCTTCCACTAACCCCAGGCCGCTCTCTTTCCCCCCAGCTGCTGCCTCTACCCCTCTCCGCTAACCACACAAGGGCTCAGAGCCAATCGGAGATCCCAGGGATGGCTCTGGGCCATCACTCAGCTCCCACAGCTGCATCCCAGTGGAGGCTTGGAGGAGGGACTGTGCCTACACCTTAAGCCCAAGGCCTATTGGCCTCAAAATGCTAATGGAGTGAATGGATGACTTAACGCCTGGACTTAAGTAGAAGGACAATAGAAGGCAAAGCTTTCTCAGGGGCGAGGGGGTTCCTATTTGAAGTTAGTGGAGGAAGCACTGGGCAATGGGACTTGGGTTCTAACTTCGTTCTTCCTCGGATTCTCTGCAAAGTAGTGGGAACATCAATGGGGTTCTTACTTGTAAAATGAAGCAGCTGGAGTTGGGATTTTGGTATTATGGATGGGAAGGTACAATAGCACAAAGTTGTAGTTAATATTAATCTATAAATTCAATGCAGTTCATGGAACTTGAAAAGAGAATCCTAAAATTCACTTGTGAGAGTGAAGGACCAACAATAGACAAGATGATTTGAATGGAAAAGAATATGATGTGGGACTTGCTTTCTAAATATTAAGACTTATTAAAAAGCTTAAATTAAAAGTATTGAGGCAAGAATAGAAAATGAATCGATTGAGCAGACCAGAAATCCCAGAAATAGATCCATATGGAAAGTTGGTCTAGAACGGAGGTAGAATTACAAATTAGTGGGGAATGTCTGGATTCGATGTTTGGGATATTTGGTTATCCAAATGGGAAAAAAAAATGTTAAATTAGATCTTTATCTCACAACATCCAAGGAGGTCAATTCAGGTAAATTAAAGACTTACACGGGAAATGCGGAAATGTAGGGGACTATCTTCCAACACTGGAATAGGAAAGCATATTAAATAAGATGTGAGAAGCAAAAGCCATAAAGGAAAGATTCATAAATTTGATATTAAATTAAAATTACTGTACAATAAAGATAAAGGCAACCATATATTGGGGGAAGATATTTGTGACAAATATTACCGGTAAAGATAAGAGTTAAAAATATGTAAACAGGAAGAGAGTATGGCAGCTCCTCAAAAAAAGAAACATAGAATTCTCATAGCAATTCCATTTCTGGGTATATATCCAAAATAATTGAAAGCAAGGACTCGAATGTATATTTGTAAACCAGTGTTCATAGTAGCATAGTATCCAAAAGGTGGAAGCAACCCAGATGTCCATGGATGGGTGAATGGATAAGCACAGTGTGGTATATAGATACAATGGAATATTATTTAGCCTTAGAAAGGAAGGAAATTCTGACACACTCTCTAATGTGGGTCAGCCTTGAGGACATGGTGCTAAATGAATTGTCAGTCACAGAAGGACAAATAGTGTATGATTTCACTTGTATGCAGTACCTAGAGTAGTCAAATTCAGAGACAAAGTATGATGGTGGTTGCCAGGGACTGGGGGCAAGGGGGATGGAGGATTTTGGGTTAATGAGTACAGAGTTTTGGTTTAGGAAGATAAGAAAGCTCTGGAGATGGATGGTGGTGATGATGGTATTACCTTGTATTGATACTTAATGGCACTGGACTGTACACTTAAAAATGGTGAAAATGGTAAGTTTTATGTTATGTGTATTTTACCACTACAGAAAAAATGAAGTATTGATATAGATCACAACATGGAGGAAACTTGAAATTTGCCAAGTGAAGAGGCCAGTTCCTAAAGAGCATACGTTATATGATTCCATTTATACAAAATGTCCAGAAGAGGCAAATCTAGAGGGACAGAAAGAAGATTAGTGGTTGCCTAGGGCTGGGGGAAATGGGGAGACAGAGGGGTGGTGGCTGAAGTGTACAGTTTTTTTGTGAGGGCTCATGACAAATTTCTAGAATTCTAGAAATTGATTCTAGAATTGATTGTAGTGATGGACGCACAACTCTGTGAATATACTAAAAGTAAAGGAATTAGGTGAGTGAATTGTATAGTGCGTGAATTGTATCTCAGTAGAGATGTTACCAAAAAGGTAACAAATGAGAATATATAAATAACACTTTCAAAAGAAGAAACGGCAAACAGTAAAGAGAAAAGTGGGCAAAGAATATGGTTAGACAGTTAACGGAGGGGGAAACGAACATATGAGAAGAAACTCAACCCCGGGGAAATGCAAATCAGAGCAACAGAGACTCTATAGCACAGTTATCTGATTGGCAAATACTCAGGTTGTTGAACAACTAATATTGGGGAAGATGTGAAGCAATGATAATGGTCCCACACTGCCGTGTGGAAATGCAGATCTGTACAGATCTTTGCAGAACCATTTGGAAATACCTGGCAAATGTGGAGAGTTGCCCACTTTGATTCAGCAATTCTGCTTCTGGGGACACACCCTAGGGAATCTCTCACACTGGTACCTGAGGAGTTATGTGCCAAAAACATCAATACAGCATGTTTTTGATAGTAGGAAGAACTTGCTAACATCCTAAATGTCTATCCCAGCCTAAGGAATAAACACATTGTCATATATTCAAACAGTAGAATACTATACAGCAGTTAACATGTACTGTAGGTGGACTGTATTAATATGGATAAATTTTTCAAACAAAATATTAAGTCAAGAAAGCTAGTTATTGAAAGACAAGTAGCACACGCCACATATAATGTTTATAAACAGGCAAAACAATGTTCATATCATTTATAAAAAGGACTTCAACTATATCCGTTTTTTTTTTAAATCGCTCTTTCCCTTCTAAAATGAAAGGCCTGAAGGAAACATCAAAATGTTAAGAATTATTAAATCGCAGATATTTCTGTGGATGTTTGCTACAGTATTTATGTAATTATGAATACTCCATAATTAAAAATAAATTTAAAGACACACAAACTGCCGTACAGTTGACATCATGTACATTACTTTGAAAAGCATATGCTTCTGCATTTCATTAATGGTAACCTAGCTAACTAGAAAGCATCCTCAACTGGAGAGTAAGTAAGCTACCTCCGGAGTCTAGAGTCAACCTACACAGCTAGTCAACAGCAAACACATATGTGAGCAACGTGAGGGCACGACCTGGGCCGCACTTAGCTTCGCTCCTCCCGCCTAGCACAGTATGTGGCATAAATGATTGCTTATGGGTGAACTGTCACCAAAACACACTCAAATAGGAAATGCTGACTACAACCAGAAGAGCTGATTGGAGTTTAGAGAAATGAAGTGTCTTAAAAGTCAGTGGGCTCGGGGCTTCCCTGGTGGCGCAGTGGTTGAGAGTCTGCCTGTTGATGCGGGGGACGTGGGTTCGTGCCCCGGTCCGGGAGGATCCCACATGCTGCCGAGTGGCTGGGCCCGTGAACCATGGCTGCTGAGCCTGTGCGTCCGGAGCCTGTGCTCCGCAACGGGAGAGGCCACAACAGTGAGAGGCCTGCGTACAGCAAAAAAAAAAAGTCAGTGGGCTCTGCCTGCTAGACCACAAAGCTAGCCTGAGAAGATACTCATACTCTGCCCCTTGTTCCAGGTTCAAGGGTAACCCTACATGCCAACTCAATAGAGTCACTTACTCTCGCGGAAGAAATGTATTTTACTTTTAATTTTTTAAAAATAAAAGTTGTGCATATCTAGGGTGTACAGTATGATGATTTGATATACATAGACTTAGTGACATGATTACCACAGTCAAACTAATTAACATAGCCTCTTCCCATAGTTGCCTTATTTCTTTTGTGATGAGAGCTCCTGAAATCTACCCTTAGCAAACTTCCAGTATTCAGGACAGTATTACCAACTACAGTCGTCACGCTGTACCTTAAGATCTCCAGACATTCGTCTTACATAACTGCAACTTTGTCCCCTTGGACTAATATCTCCCCATTTCTCCTGCTTCCCTACCCTGGTAACCACCATTCTGCTCTCTGCTTCTCTGTATTTGATTTCTTTTGAATTGAAGTAGAGTTGATTTACAATATTGTGTTAGTTTCAGGTGTACAGCAAAGTGATTCGGATATATGTGTATATACATATATTCTTTTTTAAGATCCTTTTCCATTATAAGTTATCACAAGATATTGAATATAGTTCCCTGTGCTACACAGTAAATCCTGTTCTTTCTTTATTTTATATATGGTAGTGTGTATCTGTTAATCCCAACCTCCTAGTTTATCACTCCCCCCCTTTGGTAACCATAAGTTTGTTTTCTATGCCTGTGAACCTGTTTCTGTTTTGTAGATAAGTTCATTTGTATTATTTTTTAGATTCTACATTTAAGTGGTATCTGTATTTGATTTTTTAAGACTCCACATATAAGTGAGATAATGCAGTTTTATTCTTGCTGTGTCTGGCTTATTTCACTTAGCATAATGTCCTCCAGACTCATCCATGTTGTTGCAAATGGCAGGATATCCTTTTTTTGTTTTTTTCCCTTTTCTTTATCTAGTCGTTCTTGGAAGGTACTTCTCAACCATGGGTGCGACCACAACCTCTCTGATGTGTGGATGTTGATAACTGCAATAAAGTCATGCTCATCAAAATGCCATCTGCATCCCTTTCCTAAAAATGAAAAAAAAACGCTTATTACTTTCAGGCAAGTTTTTAAAGTCGGCAGGACTGAGTGCCCCTGCGAGGCTGAGCTGAGACGCTGAGCTTTAACTGCAAGTGGCAGAAAGGAAGAATGACGGCATCTATTTTGCTGACGCAATTCTTCTCCTGCTGTGGGTAGAGGGTAGCTGATCATTACAGAAATGAGAGATGAGCTAGTTTTGTAGGGAGAGGATGTGTTTGTGACATAAGTTAAGAGAGAACAATAGTTTCCCTCTTCAAACTAAATTATTTGATTTTGCCTACATGAGCTTAGCTCGGAGCCTGCTACACCATCAATGAGCCCAGGGCCATCTCATTTCTGGTCCACCAGAATCTACCAGGCATGGTCTCAACTGAGTGCAGAAGCATTGGCAAAACCTGTAGCACCCTTCGCTGAAAGCTCTCTACTTCTGTACCGAGGAAGGAGTGGAACAATCATGACCATAGCAGCTGAGATCCAGGCAGAAGATTTCCAAGTGCTGATGGCTTCTGAAATGTGTTTGCTTGGCTTTCAAATAGTGACTGAGAATGTGTTCAATTTAATGCAGAAAATCTGAAGATAGTGCCCAACCAGTTTAGTGTGGAAGAATGTGATAGTATTTTAATAATATGGACTTTAGGCAAAAATTGTTTTCATCTGAGCAATGAGGAAAGGTTTCATGTGTATTTACTGAGCACGTAGTAATAACAGTGATGAACCAAACGATAAGGCAACGTGGATGCAGACTGCCTTTTTTCTTTCAGTTCGCTGCAGGTTGAGTCCTTTCTTCATAATGTCTATCTTGCTGAACAATAAAATTGGTTCTAAACTGAAATGAGAATGTCTGAGTGTTCAACCCAAGTGCATTAGAAAAATTACATTGGTAGGACACTTACTTCCTCTTGAAATGCTTGTGGGAAAATAGTTTCTTTTCTTTGGCCTTGCAAAGTCTTTGAGAATATCTTCAGTCCTGCAAAAAGCTTTATTTAAGAATGCCACAAATCTTTTCCTAGCTTTCATTCTCACCAGTGGAGAGAGTGATATACTGCAGAATATGAGTGTTTAATTTTAAAATACTTCGTGTAAAATAGTTCTTTCATGTCAGCTGATCTCCCATTTAAAAAAATAACCCATTCCTGGGAGAAATGGTTTAGTAGGATTCTGACTCTTGATTACCCCCAGGGGAATTTTTCTCTGTGGATGTCACATGGCAGGTAGCTGTCAAGCGGTAGGCGGGGACTGGTAGAATAATGGGCGGTGCAAGCTTCTCCGGTTGGAGAGTCCATTTACAATATTTACAAGGTTCCCAGGGCCCCAGGCTGAGGCGGGTAGGCAGCCAGCCATCCCCCAGACCTCAGGGCCAGCACACATTTGCATGGCTGCTTTAAATGGTAGAATCAATGTCAAATCCACAGAGAAGTCATAACGTGTGACCAGAATGAAAAATTGGGGTTAAAAATTCAGAGCCATGTCTCTATTTCATTCTTGGACCTTAGCAGCTAACAGTAATTTCTTTCCTAAGTAGGAGATTTGAATGCAGCTTATCGGATGACTTTTTTTTTTTTTTTTTAAATCTCTGTGCTTCCTTTTATGCAACTTTTTCTTTTTCCCCACTAAGTGCTTAAAGAGGCACAACTTGGAAAAACCAGTCGTCTCTCTGGGATTCATTTCAGCTGGAGTCATCAGAAAAGGCACCCAGCAAGGTGGCAGGAATTCAGTAGCCGGCCGGAAAGGGACTCTGGCTGGAATGGGGGCAGAGCTACTGTGTCCTGGTGTGACACTGTGGCCTGACTACTATAGGGTAGAGCTGTGATGTTTCACCACGACTTTGACCGGGAGCGCCTTGCCTATCTTTGCTCGGCATCCAAATTGGCAGCAAGGTAGCCTGAGAGGGGCTCCCACCGTCCCCTCCCACGCACGCCCTCCGCCTCGTACTGGTGTTCCTGGGTTTGGGCCCTGCCGCCTGGCTTCTGAACTGCTCTCAGGACCCACCCAGACCTTCTCCTTGGCCCCTTCCCGCAGTCTACTTATTTTGAACTCTTTTAGGGTCTCTTCTTTCTAGAAACCCCGCCTCCCGTGGACTCCACGCTTCTCATCACTGCCCTCTCGCTGTGGGCTCACCTGCTCCTTGGTCTCCTGAGCCTTCCTGAACAGGGATGTCCCACATGGCCCTTCCCTCCACATTTCCCCCCACTGGATTTCATGCAGGAGTCTGCGTTTCAGTTTTTACTTGTATGCAGTACCCCTCCCCCTCTCCATTCTGACAGTCAGCCTCACATGTTTATTTCCCACTGGATTTTCCCATCTGGACACCCTGTCGGCCCTGACATTTAATTTCTCCTCCATCCTTCCCTGTATCATAGCTTCTCCATACAGCCTGCAGGTGATAAAATGCCCACTCCTCGGGATGCTACCTTTTCACTGTCTCTCACCTCTGTCCCTTTCTCTCCTTGTCTCTCCGTGTATTCTCGCTAACACAGCCTTAGCCCTTTGTGGGGGCTTCAAAGCTGCTCCCCTACTTCCATTTCAACCCTCCAATCTACCCTGACTACTGCAGCTTTCATGGGGTCTCCCCCAAAGAGCAGCCCTCTTCCCTGCCTGACTTCTGAACGTGTTAAGAACTAAGACAGTAAACTAAGAGAGAGGCCATGTAGGGAGGATCTGACTCTGCCTGGCTGGGCCAAGTGGCTTTCAGGACTGACCTCAGTTTAGGCCAATGTGGCCACCTATTCTGTGCAGCACCAGCCTGGGGCGGGTGTACAGGTGGGGGGCTGGCACAGGTAAGATGGTCGGGGGTGCCTGGACCCTGATGTATGGCATCAACCCCAGGTGTGACTAACAGCCTAAAGCAGCAGCGGAGAACTCGCGTTCTTCTCAGAGTGGAAAAAGAAGTGCAGAGCTGACCCAAGCTTGCCCAGTTATGCTTCCTAAACGCCACCCAGAGAGGCATCTGTATGCCCTGGCATGAGAGAGGCTACTAGAAGGAAGCATCAGGAGAGCGGAGAGTGTTCTCTCCCTTAGGAGAACAGACTCATAAAGTGTAAGAGCTGATTCTCTTGGTCTCTTGCTCAGATGCCTCCAAGCCCTCAATTTTTGTGCTCCCAACTTTATACTGCAAAAGAAAATAGCCTACAGCCTTCCGTTTTGTCTAGATTAGTCAAAGTTCAACAAGCTCATCTTGAGCTTTTCCTTCTTCATCTATGTTAAGTTGGAGACACTGAAAATCTTCAAAGACTTCAAGGACAAGTTCGACTGCCATAGTGATCACTGCAGGGACCACGACCACGGCCGTAGCATCAGCAGAGCAACTCCGTGTGATGCTTTCAACACGCTGCCTCATTTATTCTCAAGTGTCAGAAAACCTAACCCAAACTGACTTAATCAAACAGGGAATTTACTGGGTCATGTAATTAAATAGTTTCTTAGACCCAGCTCCCTCTATCAAGGCTCAAAGAGCAGCATAAGGGGTTGTCTCTCTGTTGCTCTCCTTATGTGGTCCATGGCCCATGTTCAGGGCCGCAGTAGTCATAAGATGCTTCACAAGAGTGACAATCCCACACCCTCTCTCCTCATCTTGAGGGGAAGAGCAAGTCAGCTTTCCATGTGATCAAACACCAGCCTGGGGGCTTCCCTGGTGGTGCAGTTGTTGACAGTCCGCCTGCCGATGCAGGGGACATGGGTTCGTGTCCCGGTCCGGGAAGATCCCACATGCCGCGGAGCGGCTGGGCCCGTGAGCCATGGCCGCTGAGCCTGCGCGTCCAGAGCCTGTGCTCCGCAACGGGAGAGGCCACAGCGGTGAGAGGCTGCGTACCACACACACACACACACACACACAAAACCACCAGCCTGGTTGTATCTGATTGACCCTGATTGGCCTGATCCGGGCCACATGCCCATCCATGGACCAGCCACTGTGGCCTGGGCCATGGGATGCACTGATTAGTTTAGCTCCAAGCCCCGACCCCTTGGTGAGTGATTCACAAGAGAGAGGTTGAACTGGAGGCCCGCTGTGCTATGAGAAGAAGTGGACTTAGAAGTAGCAACAACCATCATCCTGTACTGCAGGCTTCTCACACCCCAGCAGACATGTAAATTGTCATCAAAATGCAGATTCTCATCCAGAGGGCTTGGGTGGAGCCCGAGAGTCAGAGTTGATACCAAGCTCGCAGGTGTCGCCCATGAGCCGGACACACTGTGAGCTGAAAGGCATCGTAGTGGCTGAGGTCATAGAGTTAGCAGGTGGCAGAGCCATACTTGAGTCCTGGTCTGGTTGATTCCATAATTGGGTGCCTTCCACTACTATCTACACTGCCTGATCACCCTTGGTGAAAATTCTCTTTTCCTCTGAGTCCCATCAGCATTTTCTATTTCTTTCATAGTATTTAGGTTCCATGTCTTATGCCAGTTGTTTGGGTAGGTGGTACGATGCATTGCAAGTTACCATAGTTCACTTTTTCCCCTTGAACTTCTCACCTAGAATCCTATGAAGGTAGTCAATTGGCTGGAATGTGGTTTTATTGAGGTCAGGGTGGAATCCCTTCCCTGTATCAGAATCCAGTACTGAGAGCTGATTACCGTCTGGTCACAGAGGGATTTCCGTGGAGACTGACCATCGGTGGAAAGACCTAGTCAACCCATCAGCAAGGATGTTTGAGCCCCTTCTAGGGCTCAGTCTACGCCTGCTCCTCTTGGGCAGGACCCAGAATAAGTAAAAGACATGAAGACATGGGCCCTGCCCACTACGACCTACATCGGGAGACCAGAATAACCCACTTGAAACTGTGGTGAGCAATACAAGACAGCCTGGCAGTTAAAGGCTTATTTGAAGGACTAGAAGTGATGTGGGATTCAGAGGTGAAAGAGATTCCAAAGAGCCAGAGTAGGCTAGAAAGACTTCTGGAGAAGGTGGGACCTCAATTAAGTTTTGAAAGACAGGCGGGATCTGCAGGAGGGCAGAGGGCATTTTAGGCCAGGGAAACAAATAACTCAAAACATTCACTTCTTCATGTAAGAGACAGAACGTCTCTGTAGAGGTGTTTGTATTGGGCACTCTGATGGCATGGTAGGTAACTTCCATCCCTGCCAAAAGTGACTTGATATTTATTCAGACTTTAAAATACATTGGCCTATGACATCAGGTATAAAGAATCCTGTTTGAACAGTGACTAGATTTGAAGGGTCAAGTTCTTTCGCAACTTTAAAAAAATTCAATGGCTCATTCGATGAATCAAAATTAAATTGAAAACCGAAAATTAATTCAATGTTTTCCTTCCATGAAGTCTAAAAGCCTGGGAACCACAGACCTCGGAATGCAGGGAGCAAAGGACAGTGGGGGAGAGAGATGATGGGCAGTCACCTTGGTTATGCTTTGACTTGTTTGTTCATGCCCTCAGGACGTCTTACAGGCCTCAGAGTGCACAGTTTTTACTTAATTTGAGCACTGCAGAATTTGAGGAGATATTGGGGGAAAACTGTTCTCTGGGGGTGATGATTGAGGCTACGTGTGTGGCTCAGAGGAAGCTGGGGCACTGCCTTTGTGGAACCCACCTCAGACTCAGTCATGTTGCTCGGGCTGTCTCTCGGGGGAGGTGTCTTCAGGGATAAAGGAGGAGTAAGGTGGTCAAAGAGAATCAGGAACCGAAACAAACCTGTTAGCTCTTAGGGGCATTTCAACAGAAGAAGTGTGAGAAACAGTAATACGAGAGGTGCTCCTAGTACTTGTGGGTCCAGCAAGAATTGTTTACTGGGCACTGTGCATGGACCAGATGCTAGGCTGGATATATCCTCGGTTACTGAATAATGCTGCTTATTTCACCAGCATAAGCAGTGGTTTTTTTTGGCTGCGTTGGGTCTTCGTTGCTGCCCACGGTCTTTCTCTAGTTGCAGTGAGCGGGGGCTACTCTTTGTTGCAGTGCGTGGGTTTCTCATTGCGTTGGCTTCTCTTGTTGCAGAGCACGGGCCCTAGGTGCACGGGCTTCAGTAGTTGCAGCATGTGGGCTCAGTAGTTGTAGTTGTGGTGCATGGGCTTAGTTGCTCTGCGGCCTGTGGGATCTTCCTGGACCAAGGATTGAACCTGTGCCCCCTGCATTGGCAGGTGGATTCTCAACCACTGTGCCGCCAGGGAAGTCCTATAAGCAGTGTTTTATAGGCCGAATGAACTCATGAAGTGGTCCAAAGCCATACTACTTTCTGGTTGTTTTAGGGGATCAGTAGTTGAGAACGCTGCTCAGCACGCTTTGGTGAATTTGGAGTGTTGGATGCACGTGTGCATGTGTGGAAAGCAGCGGAAAGAAACCTGCATGACCAGGACGAGAGGGATGTGACATTTCTACGGTGGAAGGGACCAAGGCACTTGCAAGAGCCAAATAGGCGTTTCTTTTTTTTTTTCCAGTTTTATTGAGAATAATCGGCATACATCACTGTATTAGGTTTAAGGCATATGGTGTGATGGTTAGATTTATGTATGTTGTGAAATGATTACCACAGAAGGTTCAGCTAATATCCATCTTCTCATATAGATACAATGAGAAGAAAGAGGAAAAGGAAAAAGGGAAAAAAATGCCCCCTTATGACGAGAACTCTTAGGATGTGCTCTCTTCCTTTCCTATGGCTCATACAGCAGTGTTAGTTGTGATCATCATGGTGTACATTACATCCCTAGGACTTATTTATCTTATAACTGGAAGTTGGTACCTTTTGACCACCTTCCTCCAATTCCCCCACTCGCTTTTGAAAATTCCACTTGCAGGGCTGACAGTCTTTGTGCTAATGGTCCAAATGAGATGCAACTCACCATGAGATTCCACCTGGTCAGGTCGGTGCGGTGGCTCAGTGGGGAGGTGGGTGGGATTTAAGGCCCAAATCTTCAATGCCTGCAGATCTGGGTTGGAACCCTGACATCATTTCAGAGTCAGGACTCCATTATGTCCACTTCCAGAAGCAGGTCTGGTCACAGGCCAGCCCTGGCACAGGGGCTGACGGGCCTGCAGGGTGAGGGGCCCGGGCTGCTCTGCTGTCTGCTTCCGGCGGGGCATTGGTGCGAACATGAGCAAAGACTCACATCCTTCCTCCATCCGCTGCGTAAGGTAGTAATGGTGTGAGCAAGGTAATAATCCTTATTACAGCATGAAATATGTCGTAAACCCAAAACTAACCAAGGACACGAGAGGAGCAGGCAGGCGGGTAAATGGCAGGTCAGTCTTCAGCACACCTGGGCACGCAGCTCCCACCTGGAGTAACAACAAAGCCAATCCCTTAGAAAGGAAACAATTCCTCAAGTCTTCTATTCCATCAGCGTGCTTGCATGTCACTTGAAAATGCACTCATCCTCTCTGTTGGAAATTAGAATTTTCAAGTAAGACTCTAAAAATCAATAAGCAGATAAATATTGCAGCCATGAGGCTGGGAATCCCTGGGAGTTCAAGAAATAATACAGAAACCAGACCGAAAATACAAGGAATTTTCCTGTGGTGTACCCCAGCACTTAATTTTTATGCTGATTATACAATTATTATTCAATGTTATTTAACACCTGGGAAATCGACTTTATTTCGCTTGTGAAGAGAGCATAGACCATGGGATGGGGGTGAGGGTGACACTCATTCACAGATCTTAAACAGAATTAAAACTGCCTGCTTATATCAACAGGGAAGGTAACGAGAACATAAAAATCGACCAGCAGAAAAGGCCTGGGGAATCCAGTGAGACCCTAAATATAGTCCAGTGAGTAATAAAGGACAAATATTTCTAGTAGGTGAGAGGCAAGACGATAAACACCAGGTAGGCTGCACCTGTTTTTCTCATCTACCCTTTTAAGAATGCTCTCACTAACTTCCTGTTTATCCCCACCTCCAGCCGAGGAAGGAGATCGTTCCTGGGGGAAGATTCTCCTTGGGGCCGCTGGCTTCTCCACCTCCCCTAACACAAGCCTTTGGCTTTTTGTTTGATTTCACATGATGGATTTATCCACCTTGCGGAAGGAGGCCACCGAAAGCCGGCTTGGGAGGTGTGACTGCGCTTATTTTCAGTTATGTATTTAATACAATTAAATACATAAATGAGACCCTAGTCATTTCTCAGCACTCCTTTCTGCAAGGGCCGTATACACACACACGTGCGCGTTCAATAAAGTAAGTAAAGAAAGAAAGGCTTGAGAGCGCTTGGCTGCGCGCTGAGATGCAAGTCGGGCTCAGCATCCCCCGCCTCGACCCGCTCCCTGTATCCGGGCTGGGGATCCAGCAGCTGCTCGGCTGCCGGGGCCAGGCGCTCAGGCCACGGTAGGCAGAGCCCGGCGCGGCCGGCGCAGCGGGCGGGACCTCGACTTTCCGGGGAGAACGGGGCGGGCGGCGGGGAGGGAAACGGGAGGGCGCGCAGGTGCTGCAGGCACGGGGCGTGGGTGCAGCCTGAAAACGCCCCGCCCCCAGTTCCCCGCATCCCTGTCCCGCGCCCCTGCGCGCGCGCCCCCGGCCGCCCCCCAACAGGAGCGGGGCTGGGCACGCTCGCTAGCCAGGCAGCTGACGTCGGTGACCCGGGGCTAAGCGTCCCCTCGGTCCCGCGCCTGCCCTAGAGGGCCGGTGGGACTGAGTTCTCCTATACCTCGCTGTCCGCGGGTATGCAGTTTCCCGTCTGGAGGGACCGGGGAGGCCAGCGTCCCCACGTTCGTGGCCAGCGAGGCTGCGCCTGTGCCCGGCCAGGCGTCCTGCAGCCCCTCCAGGTGCCCAGGTGCCGGGCGCGCCCTCTGCCTTATCCCCGAGCGGTTCTAATGAAGTCTGAAAAGCATCTCCTGTGACACAAGCTTTCGAGGGCCCGCATCGCCGCTTGGCGCGGGCGGTCACCTTGCCCGTCTTTAAAACGAGCAACGAAACAGCCCACAGTCAGGGTGGCAGCCTCAGCTGACAGCGCTCAGCCGGCTTTGCGAACCGCCTGGCTGAGGCTTCCTCGAGGAAGCAGACCCGGCCGCCACAGCCCGCTGGTTTTGGAAGATCATAGAATCTCAGAGATCTGCTGCTTTACCGACAAAGCCAGCTGTCTGTGCGGCCCCCCTCCTTTTGCTTTTTCCGTGAGTGAGGGTGCAGACCCGGGTGGTGGGTGACGGAGCAGTGTGGGCGCCTGTGGAAGGCTGGGCCGGGGAGATGCGGCTTTGCCGAAGGCTGCACTCTCCTGCTCTGGGAGCCTTTGAAGGGCTTTTGGGCGAGCTAGGCGGTTGAGTTTCAGAGAGCAGCCTGCTTTCATTTTCTTGGTTGCCTTCATCAAGATATAGCTCATTCTTTGACATTTCCTGCCCAGAAACCTTTGAACCCTATTCTTTTTTGCTGATTGTGTGTTGTGCTCTGGGAAAGCGTGTTTATTTTTTTTGTCCCTTCTTCTGCCTAGCTCTGGGCGGAAGAAACCATGGAAAGGGGGAAAGGGTGGATGGAGGTCCTGCCCTACTCCAGGCCAGAGACTCGGTGATATGGGGAGGGGGGCCTCAGGCCTAGGGTGACCTTTGAAACGTCACGATTCCATCCTTGGGCCGTCGTACTAGGCAGGAAGAACCCGACCTACTTTTAAAGAACTCTGGAAAGATATCCTGTGTCCTCCTGAGACAGCCACTATCGCCCGAATGCTCGTTCACCAGTCGCCCTCTGACTTTTAGCTCCGAGCCCGTCTTTGTGACTAAGTTGTGTCACCACCGTGGCCAAGGCTGAGGGGGCCTTCCGCAGAGCTCTGTCAGTTACGCAGTATTCAGGATCTGGGTCAGGATGGAAAAAACTGTTTTTCTGTTGAAAGGTTTCTTCCGCGTCTTTTGTGAAGACGTGCTTCTCGGTGTTCAGTGAGCAGGATAAACTCCTGCTGCTGGTCGGATCTGGGAGGAATTCCCGCCCAGCGTAGGCGGCTCCCTGCTCCATGACTTTCCATGGATGCCTCTGCTGTGATCTGCGTCCGCTCCAGGTCTGTCCTGGTTACCTTTGTGTCTTTCCAGCCTGGAAGTGGCGGCAGGGCTGGACCTTCTCCCCGCCTGTCTTTCCTGAGTCTGTGTGAATGTGGTTTCACTGAGGGACATTTGGGCCCGTGCTCCGCCCCCTCTGGATGGCTTCCAGCCTTGGCCTGTGCTGGAGACAAGGCAGGAGGCAGTCACGCCCAGAGCGCAGCCAGTGGCTCCTCTTTTGTACGCTTTGGCCTGACTACGGTTGGCTTCCGCTGGCAGGATGCGTCCAGAGGAACTCCTGTAAGGTGATGTTGGGCTCCTGGGGGCCTCACCTGCAAATGGCCCTGAGGGTGACATAAGGGCCATTGACTTCGGTGGTGTCTGTGAAGGAAGCAGCCTCCTTCCCCCTGCTACAGCCCAGATTGCTCAGTACGATGATTCAGTACTACACCGGGCATCTCATCTGGAGACTGGGCCACGGAGCGCCATATTGAACGGAAGAAAGATGGAATGAGCTTGGAGTGTAACAGCTGACATGTGGGGATGTTTGGGTGCTGCTGCTTTAGAAAGGGTTGCAACTTTTGAGAGGCTGTTTAAAATTGATCTAACGATTGTTATGCTTCCAAAAATCCTCTTCCTTTACTTTGAAACTCTTGTTTTCAGCTCAGCATCCAGACTTGTCTGGTTCCACTTCTCGAACATCTGTGTTCAAGAGTGTGCACTCAGGAGCTAGACAGTCTGGGTTGGAGTTCAGGCTTTGCCAATTATGACTTGTGTGACTTAAGTGTCTTTGTGCCTTAGTTTCCTCAGTTGTCAATGGGGGATAGTAATGGTATCAACTTCTTCATGGTGTCGTTGTGAGGATTAAATGAGTTTAAGTGAAGCATTTGAAATGGAGTCTGGTAGACTCGGCACTACGTAAGTGAGGGCTTAGCTATTACTTTACTCTTGTGTTGTTTGGCTAAGCCATCGATCTTAATCCAGCTCTTGGTGTGTGACTTGGAATTTTCTTGTTTAAAGAGAGAGAGAATGAAAGAGAGGGAAAAATATAATTGACCTATTTCCCTGTTAGACCAAGTGGAAACCATTAGCTAATGTACGTTCCAGATACTTAGTGGATTCGTATTGGAATAACTAGGTTAACTTCTTGTGAGTTTCTAGGTCTTTAGACAGTTTGGAATGGTGAGGGTTCAGTAGAGTCCTGAGGGAACTGGATTTGAACATTGGCACCATAAACTGCTCATTCTGGCCAGAGCTCCACGGATGGGACCTATTCCAGGAGGTATTGGTCTGGGCATAATCAGCGCCAGCTCCAAGTTTGCAGAAAATGCAGTTTCAGGAGATTGTTGGTCAGAACACCCCTAGGTCTGATGAAATTGAAAAATGAGAAAGTATGGTGGTTATGTCAGTTTAATGATTCAGTACCAGTATCTGAAAGTAGCACACCTTACCAAAGGGGAATTTCTGGACTACACCAAGGACTGGGTAAAGGTTCACTGTCTGTTTCTGACCCGTGTGAATGCTGGGTGGTAAGTCAGGCAGGGACACATCCAGCAGGATGTGCATGGGAGCCCCACGCAGCTGTGCCTGTTCTCACTTGGAAGCCCCTCCCTGGTTGGATCCATCCTCGGGTGCCATTCCTGCCAATGGGTTCCAAAATTCTTTCTCCTCCAGGAAGCCCTTTCTGGCAATAATTCTGAATCAAGAGCTCTGGGGAGTGGGCTCGGGAGCCTGCATTTTTAGCACCGGATGAGAATTGCTGGAGCAAGTGCTGACTCAGGGCGGATGATGGAAACCTCTGGGTGGCACCTCGTACATGATGAGCCGTAACTCAGAGCAGTTGTGCTTATAGGCTCAGCCTTGGTAAGACAAGGTGGTCTGAGTCGTTTTTGTAGAAATGGAAACAGGCTTGCCCTGAGTCATTCATACCCTTGCCAAATCGCTTTCATTAGCAATCATTCACATTCCCTAGATAATCTCTTTCATGTGGGCTTCTCACAAGCACATCTTCCTCCTCATGGCCTCTGCAGTGACCAAAATTATGACCTGGTGTGTCCTCACCAACACTATACCAGCTGGTGAACTCAGAAGGATGCCCGGTGAAAATTTCACAATCTTAAGAAGGATATTAATGATGATACAGAAGAGAAAGTTTAAAAAATGACTGCTGTTTATTTATTTTTATTGAAGTACAGTTGATTTACAATGCTGTATTAGTGTTAGGTATACAGCAAAGTGATTCAGTTATATATATATATATATATATATATATATATATATTCTTTTTCAGATTCTTTTCCATGATAGGTTGTTACAAGATACTGAATACAGCTCCCTGGGCCATACAGTAGGTCCTTGTTGTTTATCACTTTTATATATAGTAGTGTGTGTCTGTTAATGGCTGCTGTTTATTGTGTGACAACTGCACACATGCCCTTGCTAAGGGCTGACCTCCCTTATCTGCAATCTTTATACGTAGAGAGTCTACCTGCCTGGTACAGATAAGGACAGTGAAACTTAGAGAGGACGTGTTCGTCTTGTGGTGGACTTCTGAGTAAGAGGAAGCGCTGCTGACACACTAGTAGTGGGTTGTGCTCTGCCCCAGGAGGGGGGATGGTGTGTGCTGATTCTCCAGTGACTCGTGCTTGTCTTGAGCTCCTTTTTGTGGCTGACGTTTTGAGCCTGCCTGGGTCTGGGGTTGAGCGTGTGGCAATGGACCACATGAACACTCAAGCCATGGGCATCTCCATCCTGGTGAAATCGAGTAATTATTTGAGTTATCAGTTTTCATTGCTTTTCCGTGCATGTCTCCCACTCTGGAAAGCTCAGGGGATGGGTAGCACAGCAGGGTAGGAAACTCTATTCTTGGCAAAACTCAGGGCATGAGCAATACATTTGGAAGAATACTAGCTCAGAGCAAGTGTTTCTTCTGTGTTGCCCTGAGATCAAATAAAGGTTCTAGAGTTTGGAGAAGGGCGGAAAAGATCTAAGTGGCCCAGGGCTCTGTCTTCACCCCCTTACCCCTCGCCAATGCTGGGTCCTTGGCTGGAGTGGTGATGGAGGTCCCTACAGAAACCTCAGACGTGTTTGAGAACTCCAAGGGGAGAGAGCTGTCCTTCTTGTCATCCCTGAAATGCCCTCGGTAGGACCTGGGGAAACAGTCGTAACCCAGAGTCGCCCTGGTCCCATCAGGTGAAGTAGTTTCATCATGTGTTTGGGTGGACAGGCCTGAAGCAGCCTCCTCACAAGCCCCGCCCCCCATGCCTAGAGGACAAGCAACAGCACAGAATGTTGACTTCAGGGCCAGAGACGCCTAGGGAGCCCCTGCACCTGAAGAGGGTCCACAGTTGCGCTGCGGAGGAAGGAGGGGTCAGTTGCATGAAGTGACGCTAGGAGGCTGGAGGGGATACTTTTGTGGACGCCCAAATGTAGACACTGGTGGATGGCAGTGACCAGGCTTGGAGGCGCTCACGCGTCCACCCACTTCATTGTCACTGCAGGGCGTCGATGTGAGCCTGTGAAGGAAGAGATGAGACTCTGAACTTAAATTCGGTCATAAAAATACAGTATTTATGCCGTATTTCTTATGTTCTCTGATCTGCAGGCCAAGATTTGCAGCCACTGCCTGAGTGAACCAGCAACGGCTGTGCTCTCACGTGACACTGGTGGGGAGAGCTCTCGGCTGTGGTACAGATTTCAGGGACACCTCAGTGACAGTGCTGCAAGGTCATGGGGTGAAGGGTCATGGGGGCTAGGATGCCTGGTGTTTCAGCTCTGCTCTTGACCTTTATTCAGAGCATGGCCTCAGCCACTGATTCACCTCTCTGGACCTCAGAGTTTTCACTGATACATTAAGATTGGGTTAAATTATCTCTAATGTCTCTTAGCATTCTTCTTTTGTGAGACCAGGAAATGAAAATCAGATCCTAAATTCATTTTAAATGGGGAAAGGAAAATACCACGAGTTTCTTCTCCCCCCCTTACTTCTATTATCAACCAACTCACATCTTTTCATTTTGACCCTAATTTGTGCTTAGTTTTTATGCAGCCCTGTAAGCGGTCACTTAAAGAATGTGGACAAGGTGGCTCGGTCCCATTCTGTTCCGCGGCTCATGGGTGACATTTCTCCTAGGTGACTGCTTAGGCATTCTAGATATTTGCCTTGGTCCTTGGCTCTCCAGTGTTCTTTGTTTGGTCTTAAAATAGGCACATGCTTTATCATGGGCTGACCTACTAACGTGAAGAAATCCCCAGTCTCAATGATTAAAAAGGGAGCCCCGGGAAGGTCACAGTGTTCTCGTCCCCAGGGGCGGCCATTAAGGATGCAACCTTCCTCATGTGGACATCTGTCCTTGGATGTCAGTTTTGTACTTTTAAAAAACCATGGAACCAGCGAGACCAAAATGGAGAGTCTTTGATACGTATGTGATTCTCCAAACAAAGAAGAATATCTAGGTCAGAAAACATATGAATTCTAAAATTTCACATTTTCACTAATTATCTAGTTGGGGAACATTATATTTATTTAGTTCTAGTGAACGACTGAATAGAGATGGAAAGAAGAATCGTTACTCTTGTATATTGGGGGCGTTTTTCTTCGTATGTCCTATAGATGATTATCCACAGGTCAACGATACAAAAGGTGACTTTGCAGACACAACGGTACTTTTACTTGTGGTTGTGATGCCGCCTGCCCTGCCCTGATGTGGTGCCCAGTGCCCATCTTCGTGCTTCTGTGGTACCCTCAGCTCGCCTCTTATAAAGCATTTCTCACCCTTTCCTATGATTTTTGTTAATGTGTCTTCTTTCCACACCGGACTGTGAACGCCTTTAAGACAGCAGTTGTGTCATGTATTATTTTCTACCAGTGCCTAACAACTGTTGAGTGGCTGGAAGGCCGGATGGAGGGGTGATGGGCGAAGAGCAGAGATGCTGAGAAGAAACGTGTGACCATATTTGGCACAATGAATTAATATCAAGTAACGCATGAAATGAAATGGTTGCAAGTGAGCTGTTGGATCAGTTAGGAGCCATCCACAGAGCACAAATGCTGCTGGTAGCTAGAATCCCTGATTTCACACCAGTTTTAAAGAAGGTGAAGACAGGTCATCATGTAAACAGCTCACTTGTCCGTGATGACTAAGGCACATTTGCCAGTTACCAACTTGATCAATGAAATGACTTTGGAAGTCAAAGTGGCTTCGAATAAAAAAATGACCAATTGTAAGAAGGAGTTCTGATTTGAAACTCTGTTATGTTTGTTTCCAAAATATCAAGCTCATTATAATATATATATTATATAATTATTATTATATATATTATCTTATAGTAGTGGTTCTCAAACTTAATTATACATTAGAATCACCCGGGAAACTAAAACAAGTCTGATTCTCATGCTGTGCCCCAGACATTCTCGGACTCCCTGGGGGTGGAGTCAGACACCCATAGCTTTTAAATCTTCCCAGGTGATTCCCATGAGCAGCATGACCTCTTACCTGGACTAAATACATACCCTAACCCTAGACTATAAATTGCAAGAAGAAGTTGGCCCAAAGAGAGCAAGAACTTGGTTCAGAGCTTAAAAATGGATACTTTGAAAAAGTATCTTCAATGAATAATAATTCAAAAACGCACACACACTAAGAACAGGGTGAAAATGCTCTACAAATCAATTTTATTGTTTTAAATTCATTGTTAAGTAAAACCATTGTTTTATACCCAAGTTAATTGGATTTCATGCCCTAGATCGAGCTTTCTCTGTGCTTAGAAGGGTGAAGATGTTTCTAGCACAGTGTAGATGTGAGTGTGAGAGGGCAGGAGTTTCCTGGCTCAGCTGCCACTCACTCTGGAAGCCACCGTCTCAAATGCCACAGGTGTAGCAGGGCCAAATCTTTTAATACCACTTCCACCCCCGGGAATTAAATTCATTCCCAGTGAAAAGGGATTCATAAATCCTGGCCCTGCCTCCCAAACAGCAGTCTGATTTCACCAGGGTGATAAATTGCTCCTATCAAAACAGACATCAAGCTCGCAGGGAAATAATGGGCTCCAACATACCAAGTGGAACATCTTAAGTGCTTACGAACAGGGGATTCCTGATGAAAAATCAACTCTTGGGAAATCAGTGACTCTGTGTGTGTGTGTGTGTGTGTGTGTGTGTGCTTGAACACCTTTCAACCTCTCTTAAATTGTAAGGGGTACAGAAGAGCAGATGAAAAGGCTAATGTGATTATTGTATTGTTTTAAAAAAATTTATTGGAGTATAGTTGATTTACAATGTTGTGTTAGTTTCTGCTGTACAGCAAAGTGAATCAGTTATACATATACAGATATCCATTCTTTTTTAGATTCTTTTCCCATATAGGTCATTACAGAGTATTGAGTAGAGTTCCCTGTGCTATACAGTAGGTCCTTATTAGTTATCTATTTTATATATAGATATAGTTATCTATTTTATATATAGATATAGTTATCCATTTTATATATAGTTATCTATTTTATATATATATATATATATATATGTATATGTCAATCCCAATCTCCCAATTTATCCCTCCCCCCACCCTTACCCCCTGGTAACCATCAATTTATTTTGTACACCTGTAACATTTCTGTTTTGTAAATAAATTCAATTTGTGCCCTTTTTTTAGAATCCACATATAAGCGATATCATACGATATTTGTCTTTTTCTGTCTGACTTACTTCACTGAGTATAAGAAGCAGAGTCTGCAGATTCAATGATTAACTTGAAATGAAAACAAAAGCCCCATCATAAACGGGTCCCTGGGAGCACAGTTGTTTGAGGGCGTTGGTCTGAGCTGGGCGTTGGCTGTGGCCGCGGGGAGGTGTGCCGGCTGATCTTTTGCAGGCCTCCCCGGCAGGATTCCTGGGTGGGGAAGCCGGCTGTCAGTGAGCCATGATTTACTGCAGGCTGAGGGGCATTCCTGGCCTGAGAGAACCTCTTCCTGCCCGACCCGCCCTAATTCCCTACAATTCTCTCATTACTGGGGGCGAAGTCAGAGGCCCCCCCAGTGAAAATGCAAATGTTATCTGGACAGAAAGACCCATGAAACCCTCGCCAGCTAGTAACCAATTATCTTAAATCATTTTCCCCAAATAGCCACCTGACCTCTTTAGATGGCCTAGAAAGAAATGGACGCAAGAGTTATGTCACGTGTCTCCCCCCCCCCTCCCCCGCCCCGTTTACTAACACATTATCTTGTGCTACTAAGACAATAGCCTCTTCCCCAACTCACAGTGTGTTTCTAGGTCCTGGGGCTGTTTCTTGGGTCTGGAGATGTCTTGGCTGCATCCTCCAGGACCCGGCTCAATGCCTTAGGAAGCCTTTGTGAATTCCTCCCACCCTACCCTGGGGGATTAGCCGCTGCTTTTATAGCCCTTTGTAGGTCCTGTAACACTTAGGAGAGCAGAGCGGCATCTGAGAGCACAGGTGACTCATTCATTCAGGCATTTATTCAACAGGAATGGGTCAGGCACTATGCCCTGTACCCCGGATAGAAGAGAGATCCTGGACAGAGACCCAGATCAGCGTACTTTGTATCCAATTCTAATATGCTTTTCCAGACGTCAGGGAAGCCTAGGTTCTGGTTCTCTGTGCAGAGAATGGGGGGCGGCCCTTGTTTCTTCATCAGTAGACTGAGAGGGTTGCAGTAGATAACACAAACTTTCTCTCAACTCTGAGAGTCTGTGAACTGTCGAAATCTAAAACAGGAATACTTTTTAAAAATGTGATTCCTTCTGTCTCTGAATTCCTAAAAAAGTAAAATACTTTCCTTGTAGAAAGTTTATATGCACAGAGGATCAAAAAGAAAAAATCATCATGATTCTACACCTTAGGGATGTCCACCATTAACATTCTACTCTGGTAATTATGTTTTATTATGCATACGTTCCTTTAACGAGGTCAAGAGCAGCTACTGTTTGTTTCCCCATCAATTCCCACAGGTATGGCTTTTTCCATCTGTCTCTCTTCCCCTTGGACATGATTTTTATGGTTTACTATTACTACTGCTACCATTATTATTCTTACTCTTTTTACTAAGTAGTGTTTATCAAGTAATTACAACATGTCAGGCACTGTGCTGAGTGTGTTATATAGCTTAGGCGCTTTAATGACCCAATGACCAGATGAGGTAGGTACTGTTATTTCCATTTTACAAATGAGAAAGTTGAGGCTGACAGTGCTGTACAATGTACTGAAGATTTACCCTGGTAAGTGGGTGTCCTGGCTGTGGAACCCAGATGTCATGGGTTCCACGATGACCTGTCACTGCACGTCTTTTCCAGGTGTGAGTGCTAAGGTATCTGATCCGCCCCCCACTGTCAGCCCTTTAGACGGCTTCCTGTTTCCCATTGTTATAAACAATACCCTGATGAAATCCTTGGAGCTAAAAATTTGCACAGGATCTGGTCTTATTCTCTTTAGATAAATCCTTAGCTGAAGAATTGCAAAATCAAAGGCCAGGTTAACTCTGAAATATATGTGGCCAAGTTGCTCTTCTGTCCACCACTAGAGGTGTAACAATGAACACTCCAGCCAGTGGTGTATGAAGTGCTCCAAACCTTGGTGAGCAGACAAAGGGAACCGGTAGAATGCTAAAGACAAGATGGAAAGATCAGACACATCCAAAGAGAGACAAGCATGCTGAGGATGGAGGGAGGCAACTGACCCCAAACTGGAAGCCTCCCAATTTTACTGGTACCTGGCACCCCTGATTTACAGCAGGTAGAAGGACCACCTTCCAGGTTATGCATTGTACCCAGTTGTATCATGTCCATTGACAGATGAATGGATAAAGATGTGGTACATATAGACAATGGAATATTACTCAGCCATTAAAAAGAATGAAATAATGCCATTTGCAACAACTTAGATGGACCTGGAGATTATCATACTAAGCAAAGTAAGTCAGAGAAAGGCAAATATATAATATTGCTTATATGCAGAATCTAAAAAAATGATATAAATGAACTTATTTACCAAACAGAAACAGACTCACAGACATAGAAAACAAACTTATGGTTACCACAGGGGTAAGGATGGCGGGGAGGGATAGATTGGGAGTTTGGGGTTGACATATACACACTACTCTATTTAAAATAGATAACCAACAAGGACCTACTGTAGAGCACAGGGAACTCTGCCCAGTATTCTATAATAACCTAAATGGGAAAAGAATTTGAAAAAGAATAGATATATGTATAGCAAATGACTTTGCTATACACCTGAAACTAACACAATATTGTAAATCGACTCTAATATAAAATAAAAATTTTAAAAATAATAAAACAATTAAAAATAAAGTTACTGATATTCAACAAATGCTGATTTTTCATTTGCCTTGAATTCAAAAGATAATACCGCCTTCATTGTCTTTTTCTGCTATCAAGGCTGATGCTTTTGCCAACTTTTCCCCTATAGAAATGTCAGAATAAATTCCAGGGCCATCAAGTGAGACCTTTATTTCTCCACCTGCACATTATGACTCTAATAAACAAGTTATCAGCTCAGGAGAATGATGGCAAACAGGTGACTGAAGGATTTGATAAGTCAGCAGTGAAGATTAACTGTTCTTTTCAGAGAAAGCTGTGAGAGGTTCCCCTATTTAAAACAATTGTGGCGTGTGAATTTACAGCACTTAAATCATTATCAGCAATTAGTTTGTGTCAAAAAGGTTGCAGCTGGCTTCAATTACAGGTAAAATTTTTATAATTTGAACTTAGTAGTGTGTCTGATAAGTAAGACTTAGATGAACACACTTAGAGGTATTTACAATTTGAGAAAAACTTCAAGGCATTTCAAAATTCAAAAATTCATTATTTTCAGCAACTCTTTGTTATTGACATTTATTATTAACTTCCAGAAAAATTTCCATAGACTTTATCCTTCTGCTGTTTTCTTCCCTAACAGAAAAATTACTGATTAAAAATTGCTTTTATATTAGAAAAGCACTACAGGCACATTATAGAAAAAAATCTGAGTAGCACAGAAGATGCAAAATAAAAATAACTTTCTGAACATCTCCTCATCCTTAGTCCTCCTTGCCCCAAAGATAGGCACTTTTGCTTTTAATTCTTCTAGAAATTGCCACCATAACTTCATATAGAATTATTTTTACCCTTATATCTTGATCAATCAACTTTGGATGATTGTATTAACTCTTAACTAGGAAAGATATGAAATTTAATGCCTTTGCATATTCTTCCATCTCTCTTTTGCTTGTTAACTTTTGTTGATTATGTATTTTAAAAATGTTTCCAGTAGTTTCATAACTTTAATATGATTCTCTATTTCATGATCCATTAACTGTAGATTTTCACCATTTTAATAGGTTTATAGTGGTATCTCATTGTTTTAGTTTGCATTTCTCTGATGACATATGCTGTGAGCATCCTTTAAGATACTTATTTGCCATCTGTTTATCACCTTCCATGAAGTGTCTGTTCAGATCTTTCACCCACTTTTTTAATGGAGTTGTTTATTTTCTTATTGTTGAATTTTAAGTGTTCTTAGTATATTCTGGGTGACAAGTTTTTCTCAGATATGTCTTTTGCAGATATTTTCTCCCAGGCTGTGGCTGGTCCTCTTATTCTCTTGACAATGTCTTTCACAGAGCAGAAGTTTTTAATTTTAATAAAGTCCAGCTTATTATTTCTTTCATGGATGGTATCTTTGGTGTTGTAGATCCATTAACTTCAGATGGTATCTGTTGATACTCCACTAAGGAAGGTGGAAAAATCAGCATATTTATAACTTGCATCTTTCTTTCCCCTCTGTCCAGCTGTGCCATTATATTTTTGTATTGTCAGAATCAAACATGTTTATGTTTACTACTGTAACTATAACTAAGTTTTCTATGCTTTTAAGGATCAATTATAAAAATTAAAATAAAAAAACAGCATTTATATTATTATGATTATTTAATATTTTATGTACTGCAAAATAAAGAAAAGTTATTTCTATGTTAACCAAACTGGTGTATTTGAAGAATGATCTCCTAAGAGTCAATATTAAATCTAATTTTCTTTTCCTAAACTCCATCTATTCCTCAAATTAGGGCACCTGTAAGTTTGCTTCATATTTGGAGCATGCATGTTTTGTACAGCTATCTTCCTCTTCCTCTAATTCCTCTGGTGTTTCCTTTCTTTAAAAATTTGTTTGTTTGTTTGTTTGTTTTTTGGTAAGTGTTGACTGCAGGGACATATGTAACCAACATGTCTTTTAGACCTGTCAGGTTATCATATAATGTGTGTGATTGGATTTGTTTCTGTCTTGAAGATGTTCTTCACAAGACATCTTACTTTCTCTTTTAAGGGGTCCATTGCTTTCTAGACATGCTGCACAGCTGTCAACATTGGATTTCTTTCCATTGGTCTCCTATTTCACTGTGAGTTAAATTTTATAGCATCTTTTTTCTTGAGTTCCCTTTTCAGTGTGTTAGAGTGTAGCCTCTCTGTGCCACTGTTTCTTCATCTATAAATTTGGGATAAAAATAACATATAGGGTCAATGTGAAGATTCAAGGAGTTAAGTGCATGCTGAGTGCTAAGAGGAGTACCTTGCAAGTATTTACTACTCTGCAATTTTTTCAGAAAGGGAAGTAAAACTCTCTGAGTCCTACAACTCTTAAAATATCTTTATTTTCCATCACCCCATTTGGTTAATAGTTTGGAATATATTTTAGTTCAAAATAAGTTTCACTTAAAATATTTGTTTTTGTTTTTGTTTTGCGGTACGCGGGCCTCTCACTGTTGTGGCCTCTCCCGTTGTGGAGCACAGGCTCCGGACGCGCAGGCTCAGCGGCCATGGCTCACGGGCCCAGCCGCTCCGCGGCATGTGGGATCTTCCCGGACCGGGGCACGAACCCGTGTCCCCTGCATCGTCAGGCGGACTCTCAACCACTGCGCCACCAGGGAAGCCCTCACTTAAAATTTTGAACGTCTTGATCCTTTGTCCTTCAGTGTTACATTCTATTGATAAATACCTGGGGATTTTTAGTTGAATCTTCATGAATGAAGGACTGTGTTGTGAGCAAACGTAGTAGATGTGGTTTCCTTTGCAAATGTATTGGTCTGTAAAGCAGAACCACCCCGCTCTTGACCCAGAAAGCTGCCTGCAGGCTCTATGCACATGGGCAGTTCTAGTGACACATGTGCTTCCCCTGAGGTATTAGAGAAGAGAGCAGGCAGGCTTGGGACCTTCCAGAACTGGCACTTTCCCCAAATTATCCCGATTCCTTGGAGTGAAAAAATATACCAATAAGGGCGATTATATAGTTGTCTCATTGTGCAAACCTGTATATTAACTAAATTTTATGTTCTCTCATTGTTGAAGGGAGAAGGCACATTACAAGGGACGGACTTGTAATAAAGGATTAGATACAGAATTTGTAGATTAGCATAAAGGTTTATAGAGATGAAGCCCCATCACAAGTCTTCATTCATGATTGCCTATAGTTTATCCATCTTTTTGCTGTCATTGAAGCCGAACACTTGTTATTGAAGCTTCCACAGGCGTGGAGAAGCATGACCCTGGGGCTTGAATGGTGTTGCTGTGAGAACGGCTGTTTAATGATGATGTGTTCATTTCCTATTGCTGCTGTAACAAATTATCCAAACTGGTTACCTACAACAACAGACACTGATTCTCTGTCAGTTCTGGAGGGCAGGAGTCTGAAATCCGTATCACCAGCTGAAGTCTGGGGGAGACTCTGTTTCTTGCCTCTTCCAGCTTCTGGTCACCGTTGGCGTTTCTTAGCTTCTGGACACATGACTCCAACCTCTGCCTCCGTGGTCATGTGGCTTCCTCTTCCTCCCCACGTGTCAAGTCTCACTCTGCCTCTCTCCTAGCGACACTGTGATGGTGTGTAAAGCCCACGCTGATGATGCAGGGTGACCTCCCCACTGCAAGATCCTTACCTTAATCCCAGCTGTAAAATCCCATATAAGGTAACAGGTTTTCAGGTTCTGGGGATGGGGATGTGGATTTTGGGGGGCCGCTTCTCAGGAGACCACAGATATTGTACACTGTGTCAGTGCTGAGTGTTGGGTAGTAAAGCACGGGACTGGGCAGGGGTTCTCTCCTTGCTTGCCTGTCCTGAGGGCAGTACTGGCTACCTAGGTGACTGTGGCTCAGTCCTGGGAGCAGAGCCTGGCACACAGTGAGAGCTGTGTGAACATGAGCCACTACAGTTAGGACCACAACATGTCAGCCACTCTCCAGCTGTTGCACAATGATCTTCGGGACAGGGCCTTTCCAGGTGTCCTCCTTTTAGGTGCATCCATCCCCTCTTGGGACCGCAGGTGACATGGTTCTGCTTCCTTGAATGCCTCTGGGTCTTTGGGAAGCTGGTAACCATCAGGTTTCAGGCACCACTTCTGGGAGTCTCTGAGGGCACGTGGCCAGGAGAGCCATGAGGCTGCCAGGTAGCGGCTGCAGCCAACAGAATGGAGACCAGGGAACCAGTCTTCCCTGGAAGGAATTACCTTCCCTGCTCTCAACAGATGCCACACGCCCCGATTTAACCAATTCCTATCAAATTCCCTACCTCACACCAGACATGGCGTGCTTGAAACAGAGATTCAAGGATGGTAAGACCAGGGCCCTGTCCCTCCGAGAGCTCTTGGTCTGGGGCAGTGTTTCTCAAACTCCAGAAATATAGTGATTCCTTTTAAAGGACCAAAAAAACCCCTGGGTCACCGGGTGTTGTTTTGAATAAGTTCTGTTTGTACAAACATAGCTAGGAGTCGACCTTTCTATGCTTGTAGCTCCCACATTTCTATAAAACAAAAACAGTTCTCCGGATCAGGTGTGAACCAAACTGAAATCCTCTAAAGTTCAAGTGTGTGCGCTGATCCTTTGCTGACGCACACGGGCCCCGGTGCTGGCGGCCGGGCAGATCCTGGTTAGTTTGGCCCCATCACTGCCCAGCTTGGGGTGACTCAGCCCTCCCGCTGGAGGCCTCTGTTTGAACTGCTGTGAAACTGTCGTTCATGCAGTGCTCAGTGATGTCATTCAGTCTTTCTCTCAGCCCAAGTTCATTACTTGTGTCTGGTCGGCCCGCATCTGTGAAAGCAGAGCTCCACATTCCAACATCGCCGTAAACACAGAGGCGGCAGAGCTGGGCTGTTAGGAGATTCGCCAGGTCACCAGGAGTATGTAGAGAGCAGCCTCTTCTTTGAAGATGATGATCACAGTGAAAACAGAAAATGTTAACTTTTTCTAAGAAAAGACACAGACTGTTAAGAATATATCCTGGGATCTGAGTCTGGGAAATGTCAATCTAGCCACCATAGCTGGCATTTTCCAGGTCGTTCCCATTTCAAATGCTCTGCTTCCTTGTCTGTCTGTTTGCTACTCCAGCTTCTTTTGGTTTGAAGAAAGATGGCCCCAGACTTGAGTTCTGACCACCTTGAGTCACCTGTTTTGTGCCTTCGCTCACTCCCCCCTTCATCCTGGAAGGCTTCTGTCCCTTTATTCCTGTTGAAAGGAGACCAGCTCAGATCGCACTTCCTCCAGGAAGCCCTCTCTGCCGTTGACTTGGTTCTTTTCCATCACGCCCTGACCTTGAGCGGCCGCGTGTGATCTGTCCATCTCCTGCTCTGAATCCTGTCTTTGCCCCACGGGATGAGGCAGTGTCTGCACTCACCAGGTGCTCAGTGCGCCTTTGGGATTCAACTGGATTTGCGGGTCCCTCTTCTGCATCGTGGATCAACCAGGGAACGAGTGAAATGCTGCTGTGGGAACAGGGATGGCTGCCCCTGTGTCCCTAGAATGAGTTTAATATAATTTTGCAACACTGACATGCTGAGGAAGACCCAGGAAGAGTCCTGAAGAGGGGCAGAGCTGGCACGGGCTGTGTGTCTGCACGTGTGTGTGTGTGTGTGTGTGTGTGTGTGTGTGTGTGTGTGTGAGGGTGAGCATCTTGAGCTGTGTGCTATAGGTCAGTGTACCTGCTGGTGGAGGTGAGAGCAGTGGGACATTCTTTTCACCCAGGGAGGTGCCCCTTCTCAGGTCCCCCTGCAATCCTTTCCCCATTTTTCCTCCTCCTTCTTCCAGCGGGACTAGTGGTAAACAAAAGGGGCAGTGGGACTCTCTAGAGGATCTTTCTTATTGGCCATGTTTAAAATGAATCCTATGAAATGATTTACTGGGTGAACCCCTTTGCCACCGTCCTTTGATGTGTGATACGCTGATCACACCCTTGGGGAGTTGCCAGACACAGGCTGCTTCTGAGCATCTCTTCTTCCCAAATGGTGCGATTTTATCTCAGACTATTCATAACACTCCATGGCGTTTTGGTTTTGTTTTTAACCGGTATAAGTAAATCAATTATTTAAGGCAATCACTTTGGTCATTACCAGCTGCCGGTTTGCGGTGGAGAATCTTAGCTGTTCTCGGAAGCCCCATCCCCTCCCAGCACGCGGTGCAGCCCTGCCCTTCAGCGGGACACTTTAGCATCATGTGTCCTGCTGTGGCCAGCAGCTTTGAAATCAGTCACCAGGCGCTCCTCGGAACCCAGAGCAGTGTGGGCTTCGTGGAATTCCCACAGGAGGCCCTTCATCTGAGAACGTGGGCACAGTCTAAGCTGAGCAGATATCCCAGGGCATCCGTGATGCCTGTGATCTGCGCCCCCTTCAAAGGGGGTCCCCAGGGGAAGCCTCTCCTGTCATCCTGGGAATCCGGGCGGTGTGTTCTCTGAAACAACACTGACACTGGTTGGGCAAAACCAGTGGGTTAGCATTATATCATAATGCTAATCACAAATTAGCATTTATATCATATTAATGAAGTGCTAATTGCTCTTGCAATCTTTTTAAGACACAGTCTTCTAGTCCTGTTTACACTGTCAGATACCCAGTGCAATATACTCTAGCCTGTCCATTATTGTCAAAGTCATTATCAGCGTGTCCGTGGATACGTAGCATCTTTCACTGTGGCTCTCCACTACACACTTGGCATCTTTGGGGGGAATAAGACTGTTCTAAGCCTGTTGGGGTTGTTTTAAAGTTACAGTGTCTCCCAAGGAGAGGGGCATTGGAAAGGGTGCCACAGTGACATGCTCGTGTGGGATTTGCGTGGACGGGATGAGCCAGCTGGCCCTGAGCAAGTGGCACCGGTGACCCCGGGAGGCTGGGAGCTGGCTAATGCCATTGGAGGTCCTCATCCTTGTCTGTCTCCTCCCTGCTTTCTGGGTGCAAGAAACACTGAGCAGCTGGAGGGAGGGGCTCACACTGGGGCTTGAGGCAGTAATAGGAATAGGTACCCCATATATACTGAGCAAAACCTCCTCCCATGTTTCAAACCAGGCAGAACAAGTAAACAGAAGCTCTGATATCAGAAAACCATGACTATAGATAATCCCTCATTCCTCAGGCTGTTTGTGCCCTGACGTTCAACCCTCACGGGGCTGAAGGCTGCCCCGGCCACAGTAGTGGGTCTGGGGACACGGGAACCATGGCCCGCTAGAAACCACTGTTTCAGAAACCGCAGAATCTAACACATAACAGCCTGCCTTTGTTTAAATGTTTGGATATTTTGT
Organism: Aethalodelphis obliquidens; assembly: GCF_003676395.1. Classification (NCBI taxonomy): domain Eukaryota; kingdom Metazoa; phylum Chordata; class Mammalia; order Artiodactyla; family Delphinidae; genus Aethalodelphis; species Aethalodelphis obliquidens. The sequence continues at coordinate 37,766,295 of NW_020837956.1, forward strand.
TCATGATGGATTTTGGGGTTAATTTTTATTTTTAAAGTTATTGCCTTAAAAATCATGTATCTTGATGACCGAGATTCCGGCTCCTTCTTCCGTGGTGCCTCACTTGCTGTACCCAATCCTGGCCCCGAGTTGAAAAGGCCATTCATCCAGTAGCAGAGGTGACAGCCCTGGCTTAGACGGAGTATTGTCAGAGGAGCTGGGGATTCTGGGTCTTTCTTGGACTTCTCATCTTCTCATACATTTGGGGAAAATCCCAACATTTTTGTTGTCTTTGAAAATGAGGGCTGGGTCGTTCAGCTACGTTTTTATAGAGGGTTTTTATAGAGGTAGCTGTTTCCAATCTCCTTAGATATAAGTGGGGTATTATGAATAATAAAAATCACTCTCCAGATAAAATTAGAGTCATCTGAACACGTGTAATGTTGAAGATGAACTTTGGATTTGGGTCGTGTTTGGGTTTTAGTTGGCTCTTCCCCTTTTTAGCTGAGTGACCTTAGACTTTGATTCAAGATCTTTGAGCCTGTTTTCTTATTGGTAAATGAAAATAATGCCTATGTATAGGGTTGTTATAAGGATTCAGTAAAACAATCTGGGCAAAGAATCTGGCATACCTTAGACTCGATAAATTTCTAGTTTCCCTCTTCATCTGAAAAAAAGACCTGTGTTTACAAATGAATTCTGAATTCATGCCCAGCGAATGGTCATTTGGTCTTTTATTTATTCAGTCACACAGCTAGTAGATTCTAGTTGCTGAAGGTCACTGTGCTTCCTGAGGCCCCAGAGCCCCAGGGTCCCAATGTAGTTTCATGCTACAGCAGGACCTCTGCACCCCGCCTCCCCCAGTCATTCCCTGCAGAACTGAGGGCCCCTTAGGGATGCGGGGCGGTCCCTGTTCTTTGCCCTGCAACATCTCTCTTCTTTCCTCCTTTCCTGCCCCAGCTCCTTGGGGTGATCTTTGCGTGCCACAGAGCTTCTTCCGGGCTTCATGATGGCTCTCTGGGGCAGTCCATTGCTGTAGGGGGAGGGGCACACCAGTGAGGGGGCCCCGTCACCGTGTGGGGTGGTCCTCGGTATGTCCAAGTCACTCTGTGCTCTTGGCAGGCGTCGGGGGAAGCTGCTTTCCAGGTCGGGGCTGCGGTCTTGCCGTTTACGCTAAAACTGAACCCCGTGTCGTAGGACTCCCCTTAGCGGCAGATGCCACAGGCTCACGGTCCCAAGCCCCATGTGCGATCCCCTTGATATCTGTTATCTCTCAGCTGGGGGCGGCCACCGGGTCTAGTGCCAGCCAAAGGGATGAGAGGAAGCAGAGTTCGCTTAGAGTTCCTGAAAACTTGTGCTGCAGGGTGACTTCCTTTTTCTTTCTGATGGAGCACACGCAGACATGGTAGGTGGGACTGTTCTCACCAAACGCAGCCCATGACCGGGTCACCACGGCAGTCTCAGAATGGGGCCACTGAACCAGAAAAGTGAGCCCCTGATTTGTTTAAGCCACTGCGGTCAGGTTTGCTGTCACTTTCAGCCAGAAGTCTTCCTCTCTGGTACACCACCAACTCCTGCGATCCAGGGAGCACCCGAGGACTCCTGGAGGATAAACACGAGGCCAGGCCTGTCTAGTGCTTTGGACGGTCACCGCTGTGATCCGATGCAGCCGGGTTCCTGGCCTTCTCTACACTTTGGATGAGTCACCCTGGTTTCTGATGCACATGGAGCCCTGGAAAGTCCACCTCACCTCCTGCCGGCCCTGCCCAGATGTGTCAGTTACAGCCGCAGACTTTGCTTGTGCTCCAGCTGGGCCCCCTGTTTCTAGAAATGCATTATGACCTCTTGACTGGGAAAAGACATGGTTCCCGCAGAGTGAATACCTGAAGAGGGGGGTGAGGTAGGCTTGTGGACACCACCATTAAACGCGACAATATGACCTTGTTCTAAGAAATTCTTAAAAACCTACTCTTATCCACTTAAAGTTTATTGATGAGATGACGAACAGTAACTTCTGTAAAATTGGAGGGAAAAGGCATTGCAGAGACAGAATAAATCATGAACTGTGATTTTCAAGGAAGGTGCCTTCCAAATGGATGAAGCATGTCAGAGGGAGGGGTGTCACATGCTGTCTACTTTGCAATCATGCTGGGAGGCTCTGATGCAGATGCAGGGGTCCTCGGGCTGCTCGTTCAGCGCCCCTCCCTCTTTGATCCTATAGCACCGCCTGGCCCTGGGGTCCCTCTGGCCTCCTTTGCTCCTCGGTCTGGCTGGGTCCTGCCCATCACTAACTGTTGGCAACTGAGCTGATCGCTAACGTTGCCCCCAGGTGAACACAGCCGACACGAATTCGGTTTCCCAGTCGTCACTATAAGTTCTAACTCAAAGGCGTGAATAGCATTGCAGGCACCAGGACACACTTGATGGGGCTGGGGGGCTGATGGGCACTGTCGAGTGGTGGGAGAAGGACATGTTTACCAGACGGAACAATGCATAACCCCCTCCCAAAGTTCTGGTTATGTATAAGGGTGACATATGTTTATCTAGAATAGCTCCTGAGGAATCTGCTTTTTAGAAAGCTCCAGACAAAAACAGTCTTTTGTAGGTTGTGCAACTGGGGGGAGGTTAATTGTACAGCGAGCCATGGGGTAGAAGATGATCCGCTCAGAGACTGAAGTTGGCCAGTAACAGGCGACGACTTGGGTAGCCGAGGGGCGGAGGGGGCTCGGAGCAGATACCAGGAAAACAAGCTGCGGGAGGGACTCCAACCAGAGGTCCCGTGGCTTAGGCCAGGGCTCCAGTTGGGCTTGGGAAAGAAGCTGACCCAACTGCACTCTCTAGGGGAGAGCCTTGTTGAAGGGACTCTGGGGAAGGGGGTGCTTCCTGAGTGGAGGCCGAGGCACTTATACGGCTCAGGCACAAAGGATCAGGATGCCCATGACCTCCAGAGAGCTCAAACAAAACCCAAAACAAACCAACAAACAAAAAAACCTCCAACACTTTACTGGTCTGGGAAAAGGGGCAGAACAAGAGGAAGAGCCCAATCTATGGATTTTTAAATTTCATCTTTACCCCTGTGGTTTGCCTGCCTTTGTTACTTAAACTCGACATGGAGACTTGAGTGATCGCACCATGGGGGGTGGGGTGTTTTCACTCCGCTTGTCTCCACGTGAAGCCCAATGCTTTGTACTCGCAGCGCCCGGGGGTGTTTGCTGATTGGATGTGAAAGCTCACCTGGGCAGGCAGGCTGGACTGAGAAGCCTGGGGTCCAGGAGAGGAGAGGCCCTACTCCTCCCTCATGCTGCTGGAGGCACTGGATTCTGGTTGGGGAGACTTCCTGCTGCAGGAGTCTTTCTGTCCCCATAGACTCCACCCTCCTGCAATGAATGGGAGAGAGACAAGGGATTTCACTTTCTGGGCCCAACATGTGCCTCTGGGGCTACTGCCCCTAATCAACGATTATAGCAACAGAAGAGGGGTGATCGGGGCACATTTTCTCATCGTTTTTCATGAACTGTCTTTGTTGGGAACATTTGGACACCATTCCAAGTGTGATCTTGAATAAACGTGAATTTTGACTTGATTTACTTTTTAAAATGGGCCCCATTCGTAGAGCTCACTTGTAAACTGAAATTAACCATTCCCTGCCTGTGGCCTCCACCGTACAAGCTTCCATCACAGCATCTATACGCCAGATTCACGTTGCTGTCCTTCTCATGCCCCCTCCTCCCCCCATAAGATGGGGACTTCTTTTTGGCATCTACACCTTTCCCAGCACCTGACACACAGTCAACTCTCATAGACATTCTGCTGAAAATGATTCCAGTGCTGAAGATTCCTTTAAAGTGTATCTTCCATATATGGTGGAAAATAGACGCTTCAATTATCTAGCTATTTCAAACCAAGAAATTCACCTTGACGTCAACTGTCTCTGTGTATAGGGCAAAATGTATTTTTGACCTGAAGCATATAGATAACTACCCTCTGCTTCCATGTTGCCCAAATAAACATGTCATTGGTCTTTCCAGGTACAGTGAAAGCCTGGATACTGTGTGAAGCACTCACAAAATTAGATGCACGTATAATTATAATTCAACAGTTCACTTTGGCTGCCCCCTCCTCCGTGTGTGTGCACGTGTGTGCATGCCTGTGTGTGCCCTGTGTGCACACTGACAGCCGGCATGCACATGGCATGACATGCATTATATTATATGGCAGCTCTCTGCCAGGCTAGTCCCTGAGCCTCTTGCTTCTCTGGGTTGCAGGTACTGTAAGAAGTAAGATGATGAACAGAGGGTTACAAAATCCTGGAAGCCTGATACGGAAAGAGAAAAGAGAAGTCCACATTTTTGTTTAGCAGTGTCTTCTAGTAATTAAAATATTTTTAACTTGATAGAAAGTTGGGTCAGAGTGTAAATTTAACAACATTAAATCAGTTAGCACTTAGTGACTGCCTTCTCTGACGGGTGCAAAGATGAATCAGGAATGGTACCTGCTCCCAAAAAGCTGATAGTCAATGAAAGCAAAAAAATACAGATAGATACAGATATATAGAGACAGGTAAACAGAGAGTCGATAGATACAGTGTACATTTAACTGAGTGTTTATTGTGTGCCAGGCTCGGATGCCTTAATCATAGCATCACAATGAATCTTCATGACCCCCTGTGTGGTAGGTAATATTACTATTACTCTTTTTTAAAATTTTTATTTATTTATTTATTTATTTAGGGCTGTGTTGGGTCGCGTTTCTGTGCGAGGGCTTTCTCTAGTTGCGGAGAGCGGGGGCCACTCTTCATCGCGGTGCGCGGGTCCCTCACTATCGCGGCCTCTCTCGTTGCGGAGCACAGGCTCCAGACGCGCAGGCTCAGTAGTTGTGGCGCACGGGCTCAGTTGCTCCGTGGCATGTGGGATCTTCCCAGACCAGGGCTCGAACCTGTGTCCCCTGCATTAGCAGGCAGATTCTCAACCACTGCGACACCAGGGAAGCCCCACTGTTACTCTTTTATATCTAAGTAACCTAGGCACAGAAAGGTGACAAAACGTGTGAAGGTGCGCAGAGCTAGTAAGCAGGAAAGCCAGAATCCAAGCCAGATTCTATGACCATGAAGTCAGTGGTTGCCCTAGGTGTCAGGTGGACACCGTGTCATTTGCACTTCTGCTTTTAGCTCACTCAGGACAGGGAAGTGGGGGAGGGCAGACGGGCCCCTTCTCCCTGGCGGCAGCACCAGGGACAGGTCCTGGCCCATGGGGACAGAGCCAGGCACGGGCTGCCCGAGCTCCCCAGTCTAGATATGGCATGTGACCATGTGTTGGCAGGGCAAGGGGTTTTAGAGGACATTTTAAAAATTGAAGTGCTGGTTAGAATCAAGTTGAATCAGAATCCCGAAAGTTAGAACCTGATCAAGGTTAATGGGCGGTTCAAACTTTGGAAGCAACCACATGAAGTTATGGAAGGTTAAAGACTGATTCGTTTACAATTAAAATAACATTTTGGAGTCAGGGTACAGGTTCTTTGGCAACAATGTATCGGGGAGGGTAACAGTAGAAAAACTGAGGTCACAAAGTAATTAAGTCCAGGTGACTTCTTGTTTCAGATAAGTGGAAACACTAAAATATATATGAAACGAAGGCAGCTAGAAATCCTTTCCTTATGTAGTCACGCATTGCTGGCATTCATGGGCTAAATAATCCGTGCTGTTTTTAAGAGGGTCTTGACGTAAGCCCACCTTGAGAATATCAGGATTTTGTTCCGCCGCTTGGTTTATTGATGGTATTGGAATCCCTCTTTCCAGAAGATAAGCTATTGCTATGAACAGGCAGTATCACATACGAGATGTTGTTGCCACGAGGTGATTACAGATGCTTGAAGACGAGGTGGCGGTGGAAAGAGGCCAACTGAATATGGGGCCCAGCCCGGCACGATGTGAAGATGCCTGAGAAATTGCAGATGTGGGTCACAGAAACCGGAAGTTTCCTTGTCCACTCAGCTGAGGGACTTTCCATTCTGGGGAAGTAATAGCACCTTTGCAACTGCCTGGTAAAGCTGACATTAAAAAATGATATCTACACTCCAACGGGGCTGCAAAAACTGACGCGGGAGGACTGCTGGGCAAAAATGTGGCAGCCCTGATTTACTACTTAATTTCTGAGATCTGGGAAGTTTCCATAAAGAGGAATGTACAGGAAAAAATGCTTTCATTCATTCATTCATTCACTTATTCATTGAAGCACTATTGAGAGTTGAATTTGTGCCTAGTTCCTGGCAAGGCGCTGATAACTCCCAGAGACACAGGCTTGGTCCACTGCTAGTGGTGGAGAAAGACGATGAGGCACACGGTGACGTGCACAGGGCAGTGCAAATGGCAGGCACCCTGACGCGGTCATTAGAATGAAAGGGCCAGGATCCCCAGAGGGGCCCATGGAGGAGTTGTTGAGCTGAGTTTTGCAGACCGCGCAGGTGACTGAAGTGGTGTGGAAGGGCTCTCCCAGCGCATGCAATGTCCCTGATTCGTGTATATTCCGCTTAGTCTCTTGCCTTGCTAAGGTTTTCTGTTTTGCTTGGGTTTAGAATTTGGGATCCAGTTATTCTCTAGTCTTGCCTCCGCAATTAGATTCACTTCCTCTGTAGGGCACAGGGCATGAGATTGGGCACAAAGTCGGGGAGCAACTGGAAATGTGTGGCTCTTCACTTCTAACTCTAAAAAGCAGCTCCATCAATACCACCTTCTGCCGGGAGACTTGTATCAAACACTGTAAAATTCAGTTGTTAGTGTTTACTAGACACAGGACCCTTTTTGTTTCAGATTAAACGAGATGACATTCATTTGCAATAATTCAGGGAGCAAGCAGTCAGAATTAGACTTTTGAAAGAGTTACACAGTAGTACAGCTAAGACAGAAACGTGGCCTTTCGGAGTCTTCAGGGAGCTGCAATAGTGAATATTTAACTGTGACTTATTTCCTGTAACAATTATTTTGTGAGTGAGTGCTTCCCATGTGCTGAAACAATGTCTTCCCTGATGCATTTTGACACTTTCCCCCCAAATACTGTTTATAAATTTAAATTGCTGTGTGAAAGAAGAAGAGGATTGCTGGGCAAAGTTAAACCTCAGCCCAGCACGAATGATTTCAAATCAGCGAATTCTGGGTAATGAAATTTTACCCTGGGTCACAGTAATAGGTTTTGCTCTGTCAAAATGTGAAACATGCTTGGGGAAGGGGACGTGGTGGAGGCAACATTTTGGAGGATTGATGGGGCCAGTCAATGGAAAACAGTTCAGGGAAGTTCTATTTCTTTCCCAGGGTCTATGCAAAGGACATGTATTACATAGGGGAGCTTGGAGGGCCTGAGCTCTCAGCTGCCTGCTTTCTGCATGGTGTCTGCAGCTAAGGAGCAGCAGAGTCAGAGCCTGGTCTCAGGGGGACGCAGAACTTTCTCAAGACCCCTCAGCACTGGCTCACTCTATGCTACATGCACCGTGCAGGCTCGCTGGAAGCCCGCTGTCCAGCTCACAGCCTGGCAGTGACCGTGTTGTGGAGGAGCGAAACAGCTCTCCTTCCCTCCCGTGAACATCTCCACAGTACTTTCCTCATTAACCACATTAGGCTCCGCCCCCAGCATCTTCGTCATGAGATAAGGGGACTAAGCGAGAGGTGTGAGATGCTGGGGACCCCCCCCCTTTAGATTTGCATGAAGTATGGCTCAAGACGACTCAGGTCTATTTATTTTTATTTTTTATTTAAGGAAAGGATTCAAGATCCAGGACTAAGAAATGTACTAGCTAATAGAAGAAAATGTTGCAAGACGATCCCCCTCTATTTTTAAAACTCTGTGGTCACCTTGATTTCAGATTTTTAGGGTGCTTTTATTTTGGGGTGGGGCTGGACTGGAAGAAGGCTTGTCTCAAATTACCTGCCCTTGAAGAAACAGACAAGGGCAGCGCCGTGGAATCAGTCTGTCTGTTCTGAAGTTCTGCAGGAAGCTTTGAAGTCACCAGCACGCATTTTCTGTATCCGATTGTCACCTCTTTTTCAACATCACCTGATTGGAATACAGATTATTTTTGCCATGCAGAAGCACTTGGACATGTGAGGCAAGGCTTCACTTTCACTTTTATGGCTTATTTTTAAAGGGGAGAAATGCTGATGAGTACCAGCTGACAGTTACCTTGGGGTCATCTGGCTGCATCTCTAACTAGCTTGTGCACCTCTTGCTAAATGCTTTCCTGTTTGCAGAAGCCCGCTGGTGTGGCGAAAGAATTTCACAAGAGCCCTGGCCCATTTCTCTTACAGTTCTTCCCATATTTTATTGTCTGCTTTTGCTGATAAGAAATGCCTATGTAATTTGGGTTGAAACCACATCAGGGAAAAGTCAAAGAACTAAGTCCAGAGAGACCTTCTTTTTAAAAAAGTACATTTTGGCTTTTATAATCTAGGTACACTTTGTCTTCCATCTGAGGGTTTATTTCACAGAGAACCACTAAGAGCCCTGGGGAGCATGCTTGCTCGTTTGCCTGGGCAGGACCGGTTAGCACCTTCTCTGTTTGCTCTCAGAAATGTCCTGCTTTGGACAATGTGTATATGAGACAGGCACCACACTCAGAGTGCACACCCTGGCGCGTCTCTGGCTCACGGATATTCTGAAACACTCCAGGTTTCTCCTGGTTTCTACAGCGCTTTCACTCTGCATTTTCAAAGATGCAGCTTTACAGCTGGTCCCGTGTGGGAAAACAATCCCTTTTATTTCAGAGTTATTCACGGCATAGTGACCAGTTATTTTGCAGACCCCTGGCTCCTTTAGAAAAACAAACAAAAAATGTCAAAATGTACCTGATGCCTTTGGACCAGTTTTCAAGTGCAAACTTAGAGTAGGGAAATGTGCTTCCACAATTTCTCAAGCCCTCGAATGCCTGTGCGGTGGGGATAAAAGCCATCTTTCCAGCAACATTCAAGGGGGTTGGGGTGCGTGTGGACAGCCGGCCAGACCAGGGGCTGCGAGGTGTGCTTCCCTCCCCAGGAGTGGTGCTGTGTGGCCATGATGCTCTAACGGAGCTTGTTACTCTAGCCTGCCGTCTGTTGCAGTTTTATAATGTAATTTCCCCAGATTCCTTGAGGAATGTTTCATCACAAAGGCCTGCTCTCGCAATGCCCCAGGGAGTTGTTCTGTCTCTATTTTCCCCTGCACTTTTTATTGCCCCATGCTTAATGAACTTCTCTTGGCCGTTTAATCTGTCAGTGTTTAAAGTCCACTGGTGAATGTTGGTTGGCTTTCTCTGCACTGAACTGGACTGTTCAGTGGCAATGATTGTTCTTAATCACCATGAGAAATTCGAGGGAAAGGTGAACCTTCCAAAAGTCTGTCAGTACAGCAGCAGGAACTGAGTCTGGCAGAAATGGGAGGGGAGGAAACGAAGGTCCATTCTATTCTCCTGAGACAGAATGTGGCATGCACTGGAAGGGTCTATGGAAATAAAGCCAAAAGGAAAGCAAAAGAGATGCCACACTGATTTCTCCCTTTGCTGGTATCGTTTATACGACACAATTGGCATTTGATCCATTCACTGCTGGGTTAATAAATCATTAATGGAATGCCTACTTTAGGCCAGGCAATGCCTAGGCTTTACTGCAGGGACTTCTAGATAAGCATGCATAATTCTGGACTTCAGGGAGCTCTGAGCTTAGTGGGATGACCAGCAATAAAAGGGCTCTTAGAGAATAGTCTCTGAAAGGGGAGATAGACCTGGGGAAGGCCTGGAAGCTGCTGCGCCAGCAGGGAGCTGGCTAGACTGGGATGAGGATGGGCAGAAGGCTGTCTTCCTGGATGACATGTCTACGGAATCAAAAAGAGTTCAGAAGGGCCACAGGGAAGTGCTGATGGGGAACCTACGGGAGATGCATTCATTCTTTCATTCATTCACTCATTCATTGATTCTTTCCAGCTGTTTATGGAGAGCCTGCTCTGTGCTAAGTAGGGGAAACCCACATTTATGAAGATGCGGCTAGAAAAGCAGTAAAGATCATAAAGGGCCTCGAGTACAGACATTAGCCATGGAGAGCCTTGGGAGGGCTTAACCAAGAGAGCGATCTAAGTAGATCTGTGTGTTGGCTGTTGTGCGGGAGACATGTTGGAGGGGAAGACCCAGCCCAGAGGCAGCGGGGAAGGACAGAGGAGAAATGGTAAGTGGATGGTAGTGGGAGTGGGAAGGGGTTCATCCCGTGCGATGTTTTATTGGTGCATCAGGTCTATTTAGGGTTAGAAAAGGAAGGGCAGGTCTAGGACCACCATCTGAGTTCTCTCATGGGTAACAGCTGGCTGGTGACGCTACTCACCCAGATCGGGGAGGAAAGACAAAAGGTTGAAGAAAGATGATGAATCCAGTTTTAGATGGATCTGGAAAGCCGGAGGTGCCTGTCAGTATGGCGAGAGTTACAGGGCGATGCCCACAAGACCGCTGGGTTACAGGGCTGACTGTTAGGAAAGAGAGATGGGCCTTGGATCCAGACTGAGGGGGGTGTCAGCTTACAAACCATGGTGAGGGCATAGGTGTGAGTGAGATCACTTAGTAAGAAAATAATAACTAGTAAGAATTAAACTTTGTGAGCACTCACTCTGTGCTAAGTGTCCTGGGAAGCACCACCTGTTTCATCTTCAGTAGAATCCTATGAGATACTTTTTTTCACCATTTACAGAGGAGCCGTTTGAGGCAGAGAGCAGTTAAGTAGCTTGCCCAAGGTTGCACAGCATCTTAGGAGCATGTGGGGAGGTGCCCCCCAGGAGGCTGAAGAGGAAGTGCTGAGCCCGGGCAGGGAGTTGAGCAAGCCGATGGCGCAGGATGCTCTCTCCTCACCCTGACTCTCCCGGGTTCCTGGTCTGATAACTGCCCCAGTCACTGCTGACTACTGATGCCCTCCTTGTCGGCACAGAGGCCATAGCGCAAAATACCCCTCAAAATACCCCTCATGCTAAGAGAGCGAGGCTGTGTGCTCTGGATGCGATGCCTGCAGGGCGTGAGACTCCCTCCTTCAGACCCCCAGTAAAGGGAAGGAAGCGCTGTATGTGCCTTTGTGCCCTCCCGAGGCTCCCAAGACTTCGGCCCAAACTAACCTCCCATCCCAGCCTGTTGAAACCCCACTCGCTCCTGGAGGCTCATTGCAGATGGCAACTTCTCTGGGAGACCCTCCAGACTGTCCCAAACAGGGCTCCTCTGGACTCCACACTCCCCTGGTGCTTCGCATGCGCAAAGAACTTATGACAAATCCTTTTCCACTGTTGTTTGTGTCCCTGTCTTAAAGTCCTGAAGGGCAGAAACGATACCTCTTTTATTTGTGTGCCTTGCAAGTAGGAGGGGCTTAGTAAATGCCTGTATTAGTTGGTGCCCAATAAATGGATTTGAATGGAGGGAGAGAAGGTCCTGGAAACTTTTTCTTCTTCCTTAACTTTCCCTTTTCTGGTTGATTTCGCAAGCAGGCTCTCCTTGCAGACTATTCTTCTGCTGTTTCTTGGTTTCCTCTCTTTATATTCCTGGGGTTCTTGACTGTTTCCTCATCTGTGCCTTCATTGGCCTGACATATATTAGAATTAGCTGTGTCTCTGTGTGTCTGAGACCGCCCCCCCCACCTTGACTCTAAGTCCTTGGGGACTGGGTTCTTATTCTCCTTGAAGCGCCAAGTCAGTGGCAGTAAGGTAGGGGTGGGATTCTAGTCCCCCGAAGCCCCTCTCCAACCTTCCCTGGCCCATCTCCCCCGCATAGACCATTCTCCCTAAGCCAATCAGCTGCGCCCTTTCCTCCCATCCTAATGGGGGGAGCAGGTGGCCCAGCCTTGCTCCGTGTCCCCTCTGTGCTTCTTCTGGGTCTTCCCAGACCCAGGCTCACATGTGATGTTATGACGATATGGGCTTCAGCTCTGATCAAAGTTGAAAACTGCAGCTGAGACCTGAATTGGCTGATAAATGAGCAGGGACTTCAGCTAGTTGGGCCAGAGTCAGTAAATATGCAGGGCCGAGAGCCCTTGCCGCAGCTACAAGTCAGACCCTCTAAGCCATTCCTCAAAGGGTGACACACCGTTGGGGGGTGGGGGGAAACAGGTGCATTGCCCAGGTAGGATGATGGCTAAGGGCTCCCGGTGACTGAGAGGCAGGCCGTTGCATTTGTCATGTTGATTTTCTGCCAGGTCACTCCCACTCTCTTGATAAAGAGCCGTAGGAAGAGGTAGAAAAAGAGCAAAAGCAAAGGAGAGAGCATGCATGTTTCTGTTACTTATTTCCAATGTAAACATTACAAGCAAGCTCATGAGGGTAATATTCTCAGTGGAAATAACGTATTTCCACTGGACACAATGCAAGAATGTTTTGCTCATGGAATTTTCACTCAACAATAGGGAAAAAAAATTGTTTTCACACAGGCAGTTTTGGCTCCAAATATGGCTTTGACAAGTGTTTCCCCAAATGCCACCAGGACTGAAGCATGCAGCTGCTATGGAAACTTCAGAACTCTCCAAAGAACCCCAAATGCAGTTTTTTAAAACTATCACTGAATCACATATCTAAGCCGTGCTTTCTATTGTTATTAACACTGGCGTATGATAATTGGAGAAACCTCAGAGATCTCGTTGAAGAAACACGAAACAATCATTTTGCTGCTGGACTTTTCTGCACTTTCATTTAGCGTCATGGCGAAATGAGAACCGTCTCTTTGGCTAGTTTCACATCCTATTCATTGTCAGTTTTACTTTCTGGGCCGAAGGCATTGATGTTTGGGTTTTCAGAACAGAAGGATGATCTTGAGTTTGAAACTCATGTATCTTTGTAGCATTTTCGCTGAAGTCTCACCTCTGGTCTCTGCATCCCAGGTCAGAAGCTGTCCACGCATCTCTCTCTTGATCTGATGTGATTTCCGGTCAGTTTAATGCAGTTCCCATACAGCCCGCCATCCAAATCAAAGAAAGGCCATGTCTTCTATTCCGAGTCACCGTGTTATCAACTCGGCCAGGTGATGCCATCACCGCAGGGCTGGGTGCAGTTGGTTGGCTCCGAGAAGAAGACAATTGTGTGACCTTCCCTCCTATGCTCACGCTGGGGACTTCCACGGGGTCTTGAAATTCAGTCAAAAATGACTCAGCTTTCTCATGGTTTTATTTTTCAAGCTTTTTTTTTTTTTTCCCCCTCAAGCCTGATATTGGTTTTCTCTCTCTGTTCCTTCTGGTTAATCTGATTATCTTCGAAATGTAAAATTAAGCTGCTCAATTTGAAATGAATTTGCATATGCTAAGGACTCTTTTTAGGTGACTTTCTGTCGTGATGACATTCGGCAGGGAAAGATCTGCTGAATTCCTTGAGTCCATTCTGAGATGAATTGGCAATTCAGTTTACGCACGTTAAAAATCTGTATCAAAGTCTCTCCCGATATTCCCATGAACTGAATCGTGTGGCTTATGGAGGGTAACTTGGGCATTACCGGAAGGATAGAAACAGGAGGTCTCAACTGTTTATGGGCTTTGCTATGTACCCATCACGGACAGGTAGGTAGTGGGATTGAGTAACTCAGTGAGCATAACTTTTCATTTTAAAAGAACTTCTCTTTCTCAATGTTCAGTGTTACACCTGTAGAACTTTGACTCAATTTCACCTTTACCCAATGACCTGAATTAGCATCGTTCCTGGAATCTTTAGTGAGCGTAACTGTACAAACTAGATTCAACTTTCTTTTGACAATTGAAGTGTCAGGAAGTTCACTTTTTTTTAAAAATTAATTTTTATTGGAGTATAGTTGATTTACAGCGTTGAGTCAGTTTCTGCCGCGCAGCAAAGTGAACCAGTTATACATACACACATGTCCACTCTTTTTTAGATTCTTTTCCCATCCAGGTCATTACTTCTCTGTGCTACACAGTAGGTTCTTATTAGTTATCTCTTTTATATATAGTAGTGTGTATATGTTAATCCCAATCTCCCAGTTTATCTCTCCCCTCCTTTCCCCCTTGGGAACCGTAAGTTTCACATGGGTTAAGAAGTTGCAAGGTGGCAAAACCTGTACCTCATAAAAAACGTTCCTATCTTGAAGCTCAGGAAGTATTTCCGGTGAATTGCTGGTTCTGGGGAAAGCCGGAGAGGAGAGTGATGATTTTGGACATAACTTCATCCGTGCTGGGTCTACCTGGGAAGCAGACCTGCTCTGCAGTGTTCTGTGCGACTTTAACAAAGACCATGCTAGAATTCAGCTGTTTCCTTGATGGCTTTATCCGCTATGTTGAATAAGCGTGGAAATTCATGACGAATGGAAAGCCTGGCTTAGTCTCTTCACGTTGTCCTGTTACCTGAGAGGTAGGTCTGAGGCACCTGTGTCCTCCTCGGTGCCCAGGGTAGGCAAAACATGAAACTGGGGCTCCACCTGCATCCCGAGGCTGTGACCTATCGGATGCCATTGTAAAGCAGTTCCTTTATTTGTGCAAGAAAGAAGACACAGCGTTCTTTTTAAATTAGTCTGTGTGTGTGTGATGTCTGCCTACTTCTCCACGTGTGTCTACACTGGTGTGGCTTGTCTCCCAAGTTCCCGAAAGGAGTGGATGGTGGTCTTGACACCATTTGAATTGAAATTTCTTTAAGAATAATTTTAAAATAAAACATTTTCTAATTTGGAACAAGAACATATTTATTAGAAGATTTTTGTTTCAGGATCTTTTTTTTTTTAAATTAATTTATTCATTTTTGGCTGTATTGGGTCTTCATTTCTGTGCGAGGGCTTTCTCTAGCTGTGGCGAGCTGGGGCCACTATTCATCACGGCGCGCGGGCCTCTCACTGTTGTGGCCTCTCCCGTTGCGGAGCACAGGCTCCAGACACACAGGCTCAGTAGTTGTGGCTCACAGGCCCAGCCGCTCCGTGGCATGTGGGATCCTCCCAGACCAGGGCTCAAACCCGTGTCCCCTGCATTGGCAGGCAGACTCTCAACCACTGTGACACCAGGGAAGCCCTTATTTCGGGATCTTATCCATGGGCCCTAAGTGCTCATCTTAGAGAAATCCCCTCCTGATATCCAGGTGAGACCACATGTGAAGGGCTCCTACGATACCCAGGCTTGTCTCAGTTGGACAAGAAGCCTGCATGCTTTGAAAAGGCACCTCCCCAGGAAATGGATTCCTTTCTCTGCTTCCTTATTGTAGGGAATTCTCACATGTGTCTACCTTAATGAAACTTAAAACCAGTTTCTCTTCTTCCTTTAGTGAAGGAGCAGGAAGCCTAATGAGTTATTCTTAAAGCTCTTTATTAAATTACCCGGTTGATTTTTTCCTTTTAATGCTAAAGTAATCATGGTTCTGTTAGCCTTTCCTCCTAGGTCTTAATCTCTTCTCTTTTAATCACTTCTGTAGATGGAAATTACCTTGTCGTGGATTTCACAGTTCCGAGGTCTCTCTCTCTCCCTGAACCAGAGCCCAGGCGGCCTGTTAGTTGCCTTTCTGAGCCTCCTTATGGGGGTGTCACCCTCCAGTGACAATGACTGCCATCCATTAAGGTGTGGAGTCCAAAAGAACGGGACTTGGATCCAACCAGCCACTCATTTTGCAAATGTTTATTGAGCACTTACTAAGTGCCAGGCATGGTAATGGAGCTTAAAGTCTACTGGGGAGCCAGCCTGCAGTACATAAGGACACATGGGGATTACAGTTTGTGATTGTAAATTACAATTATAGCTCATAATCAGAATTTAAATATAACCAACAACAATCATTGTCGGTTATAAGTGCAATGAACATGATAGGAGAGAAGGACGCGTTGGGGGTGTCCTTCAAGGCCCAGGCCCAATGTCGCTCTTTCAGGCCTTCACCCCGACCCCTCCCATCCTTGGGCACTGGCGGGGACCCACTCCTTGGACCCTGGTCATAGTCTGTGTTCCTGCTACTTCAACATTTCACCCCACCCTTCTTGCTGTCTTGCTGTCGGCCCCATGGTGAGCCTAAGATCTTTGAGGGTCCAGGCCATATTACTTCTTTATCTCTTCACTTCCCAGCAGCCAAAGGGTCAGGGTAACAGTGAGGAACTAGAGGATTTGGAAGCTGAGACCCTAAGATTGAGCACAGGGACTACCGATTATTAGCAGTGTGGTCCTTGTCACTCCAATGCCTTGGAGGCGTGATTTCCTCATTTATAAATGGAGACAAAGGCCACTCCATTCCCATTTACCTCGTGATGACCCAGCGAGACCAGGACGGACCTCTGGCATTTCTACAACGCTGCACATATGCCAGTGATCTACCCAGCGCACTTTAGGTGCCCGACAAGGAATGGGTGAGTGCGGGGATGGCTGGCTGGCATATTTGTTCTATCTAATCTGTTCCAGGCTACTAACACCATGGGAAAGATGGTGGATGTCAGAAGAAAGAGACGAAGCATATGAGGCAGAGAGGCGTGGCCCCGTGGAGCTGGCCCCAGGAAGGCCTACTGTGTGGCCTGATGGACAGCTTAGTGTCTCTGACCCCACTGGATGTGGGCTTGGTCTGGGGACAGGGAAAGGGATGGTTGGCACGTCAGGACCGTTGAGTGAGAGGGGATGAGCATGGGACAGGGCCTGGGAGGTTCTCCAGGACTGCCCAGTGCCCCTCTGAGACAGCGGACTGGAGTTCATAAGGCTGGAAAGGTGGTGGGTGGCCAGCATCGCAAGATCACTTCAGAAACTGGGGCCATTCATAGCAAGGACTTTGGCTCAAACACAAGTGTGAGCCTCAAATCCACTACAAGTCAAAGACAATACCTTTGGGAGCCCCAAGTGCACAAGGCACTTAATGATCTCTCCTGCTGATGCACCCCATCACTGAGAGGAGGGTTGGGATTGAAAGCAGAAGATGGAAATACTTAAAAAAAAAAAAAAAAAAAAAAGGAAGGGGGAAAGTAAGAGGAAACGATCAAAGACAAGAGATGCGGCTTCAGAAAAATGTGTGATGGGAGGAGGGCGGCTCAAAGGGTTTCTATTGTGGGAATTCACTGCAAGAGGGGGTCTCCTTTTACTTCTTCTCCAAGGCTGGGCTTTAGACATCATTACTGTCCAAACTGTGATTTTAATGTAATGAGGACTTGGGCACCCTGGGAGTGCGAAGAGCTCTCCAGCACTAAGAACGTCCTGAAACTTCTGTGTTGCTTCATTGAAGAGAGTCCCCTGGATCATTTCTTTCTGAACTGTAAGGGCTGTAGTTATTTTCCCTCTTGATCAACATTTTCCTTTTCCCTCTCAATCTCCATCATTGGTGCCGGGTTTTGGGGTTAAGGTGAGTAATTGAGTTGGGAATGTTTCCAAAGTGACCGAGCCAGGGTGGGAAAGGCACCAGATGCCCAATGTCAAGTCAACGGTCATTGGTCATTTTATGTCTCTCTATATTCTCCAAGTAGATGACTTCTGAACCAAAAGGCAGAACAGAAGCTATGTTAGAAAGGGAGGGTGAGATTGAGTTTCCAACCAGTAGAGGCAGAGCAGAGACCCCGGATATCTGTCTCCCGTTCTGGGATTTTGTTATTCTGGGATTTTGTTATTAGCTGACTCAGAACGAGAGGCGGCCCATTTCAGAAGATGCCGATTATCAAGGGACCTATAGGCAGCAGTGCCACTGACCTCCAGGGCAAGTGATGAGAGATGCAGGGACCTGCAAGGACAAATGCACCCGGTGAAATGACAGTTGGCACATAACTGGACACCTGGGTGGAGCAAACAGGTGAGAGGAGATTGGCTTTCAGGAGTTGAAGCTTTCACTAAATGGTGTCTGAAAAACATACTGAAACAGGCTTGTGAGAGTCGCAGATGAAGGAGAAACCTGTGGTTAGAGTGAGTCCACAGTCATTTTTTTTTTTTTTTAATTTTATTGGAGTACAGTTGATTTACAGTGTTGTGTTAGTTTCAGGTTACAGCAAAGTGAATCAGTTATACATATACATATATCCACTCTTTTTTAGATTCTTTCCCTATGTAGGTCATGACAGAGTACTGAGTAGAGTTCCCTGTGCTCTACAGTAGGTCCTTATTAGTTATCTATTTTATACACAGTAGCGTGTATATGTCAATCCCAACCTCCCAATTTATCCCTCCCCCTCCCTTACCCCCTGGTAACCATATGTTTTTTTCTACATCTGTGACTTTATTTCTGTTTTGTAGATAAGTTCCTTTGTAACCTTTTTCAGATTCCACACACAAGCGATATCATATGATCTTTGTCTTTCTCTGATCTGACTTACTTCACTCAGTATGACCACCTCTAGGTCCGTTGAGCCCACAGTCATTAAGGGGAGAGCGGGCACCATGGTGGGGTGAAGGTCACCTCTCTCTTCTTGAGAACTGCGGCTCCAGGAGTGCTGCCCACGTGGCCCGCTGGCCACAGGGGTCCTGGCGCTGAGAGTGGTGACAACGTGGATGAGAAAGATAACTCCCCCTCCGGCTATGCACACCTGGCGGGCCAGCTCTTTTCTGCAAGAATGATTGAATTCCATGGGCGGGCGGGGTGAGGCCCAGAGTCACTGAGTCCCCTCTGTGGACAGCTGGGCCCGAGGTGCACTGCGCTAAGGGCTCTGGTCACAGTGCGGGCCTGGATTCTTGCCCAGGGGCAGTCAGGAATGGGGCTGTCTGGCCCCTGGCCCCAAAGCAGGGAGCAGGGGGCCCAGATACAGTGTGGGGTGCTCCAGCATCCTCGGGGCCCCAAGGCACAGAGGCACACGCTGGAGTTTCTGCTGGAAGGGCAGGCAAGGGGGCATCACTCCTAGGGTCAGCCCAGAGCGCAGGTCACTTAGCACCAGTGCCCACCCCCCCCACCCCGTTCCCTCACAACACCCGCCCCCTGGGCACTCCCATCCCCTCCCCGGCTTGGCCCCTTTTCACCCAAGCCTGGGTGAGGCCTCTCTCCCTGGTTGTTCTGGTCTCAGTGCCCTTTCGCGGCCTAAATACGTTCTTTCTGGCACACAGGACCTCCGGTGTCACTGCCTTCCAGCTCTTCCAGCAACCCGCAGGCTAGAGACACCCCCCTTTTCCAGCCAGGGCTCCAGGAAACCACTCAGCGGGCTTCCCTCAAGCCCCGTCTGCCTGTCCTGTCTGCAGCTGGGAGAGGAGGAGCGAGAGGCTCCCGACTGGAGAACGACTTCCCCCAGAAACAGGGTGAACAACCCCTGCAGGGGTCCACAGGAGCGGTCAGTCAATTGTCATCAGGGCAAATGAGCATTTGTCAGCTGGCCTGAAAACATTTTTTCCACGGGACATTACAGTCCGAAATAAAAAATATCGACTAACAAATGCACTTTTAGAACAAGGGTTTTGTTTTTGACCACTTACAATTTTCATTTATTTATTTATTTATTTATTTATGGCTGCGTTGGGTCTCCGTTTCTGCGTGAGGGCTTTCTCTAGTTGTGGCAAGTGGGGGCCCCTCTTCATCACGGTGCACGGGCCTCTCAACACTTACAATTTGTAAAATTAATTTTGGACTGTAAACTAACGGGACTGCGTTATAGAAGTTGGAAAAGGAGGAGTGTGCACGCCCACCCTCCCAAGCCATCTATTCTTGTGCTTCTCAGCTCGTCGCTTCCCTGCGCATCAGTATTTTACATCGTGGCGATCTTGGTGCTGATCCAATTTTGCATATTGCTTTTTTTCCCTTGAGGTTTGGATTCTAGGCCCATTCGATGTGGCTGTGAATCCCTGCGACCCAACAAGGATAGCGAGTGAAGAGCCTGGTCCTGAACGAATGGCCTGTGAGTCGCTCAGGTCGCTGAGACACCATCTGTGTGAGACCTGGGAAGTGCCTATCATTGGAAGTGTCATTAATAGCCTCATTCAAAGTTCTAAAAAGGGAATGGAAAAATTAAATGTCAAGTCACAGGAGGTGGAACAATCAGGGTGTCTTGGCGTGTCCTCTCACCTAATTAGGCTACTGGCTGTGTCAGCCATCACCTGCCAGAAAGTATGGTCGTACGAGAAACTTGGGATCTGGGAGTGTGTTTCAGTGAGTTTCCTCTCATCTTTTCTCCCCTCCTGCCCGGCAAACCCGAGCTCCTGATTCTCTCTCCCCTTCTTCCTGTTGCAGATTTTCGTTTTCATTTGTGCACCTGGGGATCCAGGCTATATAATAGGAGGGGGTCTCAAGACAAGTGGGTTTGTGAGTGCGGTGGCTCCCCTCTCCCTTCCTCCCTGGCTCCATCCTCAGAAGTTGGGATAAAGCTCAAATATGACACATTTGCCTAGATCTTTCTCTTATTGCCTGAGATATTGCATTATTTAGTAGCAGAAACACTGCCTTTTCAAAAATTATAATTTGGGTGCAGAGCCTTGTACACCCAGGCGGCATTTGGGGAGCATTGCTTTGGATATTATTTTGCGATGAGCCTTATTTTCTTGGGGAGCAGAGCTGCTTCCTGACATGTGAGGAGCTGATTCCGGTGACTTCTGCCTATTTATGATCTAGGAGCGGTGATCTAGCTGGATTCCGGTCCTGTGGCTAAAAGCTAAATCAGACCCCAAAGTATACAGAAGACAAGAGGCTTCCCTAGTCATTGTTGGGGAGCACAGGGAGGAGGGACAAGAGGTGAGCTTTCCTCCGGGGAGGTTCAGCGAAATGTCATCAGGACGAGGGAAGTGACCGCAGGCAGTGGCTGGTGGACCGTGTCAGGCACTGTGCTAAGAGATGCATTTGGGTCATCTTACATCCCCCAGCAGCCTTGCGAGGCTGGAGCTGGGATCCCATCTTGCTGAGGAAGAAATGGCACTCGGAGAGGGTCAGCCCATCACTCTGCGGCTTAGGGGCCAAGCCGAGCCTCTTCCTGGGTCTGGCTGAGTCTGCTGGCAAGGAGTCTGTGGGGGGAAGCGAGGGGGGAAGAGGAGGAAGGAGGGGAGAGAGATCCGGGAGCAGTGCCTGTGACTCAGGGCATAACCGGCGTGTCTGTTTTCAGGGAGGCTGCTGATTCCCACTGCAGAGCCATCTCCCACCGGTGCTGGTGCAGTCCCGCCCGCCACCACCTTCTGGGGCTGGGCGTCTGGATCCTGAAGCCCCACGCATTGCCCAGCGCGGCTTTTGCATTCTTTTCAAAAACAGCTAAACGTGATCCGATTGTGGTCCCAGAAACAAAGAATTGAAGACCAGTTACCCACCGAACAGGCGATGTCATTCGTGGGCCACGTACAGTCTCTCTCACATCTTATAGCACAGAACAAAATAAATCAAGTCAGCTTAGAATTGAATAAAGCTGCCTTGACACGCACTTTAAGATGCTGAGCTGCGCACTGCAGTGAAGCTCAACTTAGAGACGGAGAATTAGAACAAACCCACC
Organism: Aethalodelphis obliquidens; assembly: GCF_003676395.1. Taxonomy (NCBI): domain Eukaryota; kingdom Metazoa; phylum Chordata; class Mammalia; order Artiodactyla; family Delphinidae; genus Aethalodelphis; species Aethalodelphis obliquidens. Next base: position 37,787,562 of record NW_020837956.1, read on the forward strand.
TACTTATCTACTCACCGCTTGACGGTGAGCCCTTGTCGTATTTTGTGTCGGTCTCTGGATAGTTGACATGTGTCACCTTCCCTGTGGAAACCATAAAATTTACATCTTCTGGAGCATCTTGCCTTTGATGCACTTTCTTCTATGCTCTGTTTTAAGAGCTATGTTTCCTTTCATCCTATTTCTTTACTAAATATATGTTTCTAAGGTTTTGCGCTTCTCCTTTACGGAAACAACTTGATTTCACCGTGGTTCCTTCTGTGCTTTCAGGTTTACTGTAATTATTGGCTGCCAATTACTTTTTGATTAAGGGACACGCTAAGGCTTATTTTAAGAGCATTTCTGCTCATAAAACTGACACAACAAAAAGGCCTCCGTGATGGTCAGGCCTAAACAAGAGACATGCCTGCTCTGAAGGCCGAGTGGCTTCTTTCTTTCCAAAGCAGTGTTGAACTCTGCAAAGAGGCAAAGGATGAAAAATGGCCCTCTGGCTCCTGACGGGAGAGTGGAGATCACCCACTAAATAGTGCACTGAAAGTGGGGACCCAACCTTCCACCAGAAGGGAAATTGTCAAAGTGAGTGTTTCTGTCTAGGTAGCCAGTTCTTAAATTTTGAACACTGTAAACGTAGACCAAGTATCTGAGGAGGGCTAACGGAGAGCGTAAGCCATTCATTAATTCGTTTGTTCTTTGAAAGATTTGTCTGTTATCGAGTTGATACAACCAGAGGTCAGATATTCACACATCTTTAACTGCAATTCCACTGCGTGGAACAGTCCGTCCTTAAGGGAACGGTGGGGCCAGGCGGCATCTGAACTGACTCCTCGGCCTTGGCTGAGTTATTTAGCATCTCTAAGCCATCAGTCTCCCTGCCCTCAAGTTGTTTTTACTCAATGGAGATACAGACAACAGCCAAACAAAGACCCAAATAAAACATGTAAGTTCACAGTTGGGTAGGTACTTGGGAGGCTGCATCGGGACTCTCTAAGAGGTTAGGGAGATGGGGAAAGCGTCCGGAGGACGTGAGGTTGAGCCGACCTGAAGGATGGGTGAGAGCTGACTGACGGGCGGGGTGGGGGGTGGGGTGGGGTGGGGGGTTGGGGGTGTGGGGGGAGGGGAGGAAAGGGGGCTCTCGGCGGAAGAAGCGTGTGGGCAAAGGCCCTGTGGTCAGAGGGAGTGAGGCAAGTGTGGGGACTGGCCAGTGTGCTGGGAGGGAGGGCAGAGACCAGGACATATAGAGTCTCGAAGGCCAAGGTCAGAAGTTGCATTTCTCAAGAGCGCTGGAAAGCCAGGCGTGCATTCCTGTACGTGCGCGAGTGTGCAGGCAGCTGGGGGGAGGGGTAATCAGGACTCGATGTGCATTTGGAAGGGTCCCCGTGGCTCCAGCCGAGAGAGCCGAGCGGACGCAGGACGTCTAGAGGAGGGTGCACCACTGGGGCCCAGGTTAGGGCTGCCGGCAATTTGCGCAAGGGTGCGGTACCGAGATTGGAGAGAATTGGACGGGTTTGACAGTATTTTGGAAGTCACCGCACGTTTTGGTGATGGTTTAGTTATGGCCCTTGGGAAGAGTGAAGGGGAGAGAATGACCTTCACTCCAGCCCCACAACTGGGTAAATGGAAACCATCCCCAAGCCAGCCAGGGGGTGCTGGAAGCGGGCAGGGATGATGAGGGGAGATCAGGATTTCGGGTTATGTCTCAGGCATCTGTTTTAAGCTGCCTTCGAGGTGTCCTAGGGAGAGGACAGCCAGGCAGGCGGTTGATGCACGTGGAATGCAGAGTTTGGGCTGGAATCATACATGCTGAGTTGTCCATGCTGGGAGGCGTTTGAGGCTGAGGTGTGGCCGAGCTTTCCCAGGCAAAGAGCCCACCGGGAGAGAAGCAGAGGCTCTGGACTTGAGCCTTGAGGGCCTCCAGTGGCAACTGGCCTGGGGAAGGTCTTCGAAGTGGCAGAGAAGGTGAGGCTGCAGAGGTAGCAGGCAGACAGTCAGAGAAGTTTTCCGAGCTGGGAGCGTGGTGGGCTGGGCTAAATGCTGCCCAGAGGTCAAATGAGATGTAGGAGGAACATTTTTGGTTGGATTTAGGGATAGTGAGATCATTGACAATTTTTGATCACACTTGGATTTTGTAGAACACAAACTTTCAGGTCACATTAGACAAGATTGTTTCAGATAGAAGCAGGATTAAATGAGATCATCTCAGCAAAGCACTGGTGCATTCAAAGCACTCAAGTCCAGGGAACTCTCTCTCTTATTTTCTATAAGAAGGAGAGTTCCTGTTGATATATCAGATGTTATTGCCCTTGGGACTGTTGACATTCTGGGTGGGATGAATCTTGGTTATGGGGCTGTCCTCTGCATTGTAGGATGTCTAGAATCATCCCGGGCCTCTACCAGGTGCTGGTATATCCCCCCCTCAGCAGGAGTGACAACACAAAGTGACATTATCAAATGTCTCCTGGGGGCAGAGGACAAAATTGCCCCTAGTTTAAATAAAATAAATTTTAGAAATGAGTTCGATAGGCTCATATTTTTTCTTACTTTTAGAACCAAACAGCTGTAAGGGTTTGGCATCTTTGAAGTAGCTATGATGTCACAAATATAAGTCACAGGGAGGGAAAAAAAATCATTGACTTAGTATATTTGAACGTCTTAGTTGCCACCAAATATGCAGCTACTGTGAAAGATAACATTAAAAATATGGATGGGCTGACTCTAAATGTTTTCTATTTCTTTAGAAATCATGAAAGCAGACAGTTTATGTCCTAGGGGAGAAACAACCCAGCTCTCCCTAGGAAAGGCACAGTCCGTACCTGGGGGTACAATCTGCTAGTTGACCATCCCCCACACTTTGGGCTTATGCTTTGCAACAAATTTTGTTAATATTTATGAAGAGATTTAATGCCCTTTGGTGTTAAAAAAAAATCTAAATGAACATCAATCATAGGACAGTGCCCTATCTCCCCAAACATATAATCTCCTTTCTGAGGGTTGGCAAAGTTTGCAAAATACATCTCCTCCATGCCACACACTGACTGCAGGATTTATCTCTGACACCCTGTGCTATTGAAGTTCTTAATGCCTTCCAGCTGACTTCAGCAAACAAATTTAACAACCTAGTTAAAACCAAATAGTTTTATAGAGATGCTGTAACTTCTTTTTTTAAGTTCTAGCAGGGCAGATTTAGACAGGCAGACAATAAAAGTCCTGTAGTTGCTCATATACTATATATCACTGCAGAACATGGACGCATAACTCCGACCCCAAGGCATCCCGGGACGGCTGGCTTCTGGAATCCAGGGCTCCTTTGGCTGGTCACTCTTTGGTCCCAGAACAAAAGGCATTTCAGTTTCCTGCTATATTGCAACGTCGCGGGACATGCATTTAAGGATTTTTTACCCTAAATGAACCATAACAGGAATGTACTAATAGTCTCTGATGATTCTGTGACAAAGGGAGAAGCTTCCCAACAGGGTGGCATGGATCTTATTTTCCTGCAGAAGCCGTTCCCCCCGGAACAGGCACTTTAGGCGGTTCAGGTCGGGCAGGTCACAGAACAAGGCTCCTGAGCCTGTGGGGGAGGAATCCCAGGCTTTGCCTTGTCTTTCTTCTCTGAATTAGTTTCGAGAATATCGACTGATGATTGACTGATTGACTATGAGGAATTGGCTTGTACAATGAGGGAGTCCCATGGTCTGCCGTCTGCAGGCTGGACGCCCAGGGAAGCTGGAGGAGTAATTCAGTCTGAGTCTGAAGGCCTGAGAACAGGACCACCAGGGACAGGAGGGGATCAAGGTCCCAGCTCTGTAGTCAGGCAGGAAGGGCCCAAGTTTCCCCTTCTCCACACCCTCAATGGATTGAATGAAATCCCCTCTACCCCACACTGGGGAGGGCAAAGTGCTTTACAGAGTCCATCAATTCAAATGCTGATTTCATCTGGTAACACCTCACAGATACACCCAGAAAGAATCTTCAGCCAAATATCTGGGCACCCTGTGATCTAGTCAAGTTGACAGATAACATGAACCATCATAATGGGTCTTGGGGGAAAGCTGTTCTCATTCTAGGAATGCTGGGATTTCTATCATGGAATGAGGGTATTGTTGCTGAAGGGAACCCATAGAGCTTCAGATGCAACTAGCTCATGGGACAGAAGGGAAACCAAGGCTCAGAGCGAGTCTCAGAGCGATGACCTGACTTGCCCTGAGTCTCGCACTAAGCGCGGCAGAGCGGGGCCAGGACCTCAGTCTTCGGAACCCCAAGCAGTGTACTTGTCACACTAGCATCTTGGGTTGATTCCTGGGTCTGGCTCCCCAAAAAAGGCGAAATGCAAAAGGGCGCAGGAGCTCTGGGCTGCTGGGCAGGCCTAGGTGTCTGGGCCTGGGTGGTCAGCCTGTTTCATTGTGGCCAACGGTGGCAGTCCCCTGCGGGCTGTGACCGAACTGTGGCGTGACGATGTTGCCTTTTTGTGCACCACTGAGCTATCTCACCCTTTCTCTCCTTTTTCCGTCATCTTTGCCTTCTTGTTATCTGCCATTCATATCTTAGGAATTAGGTTAGTTACCTCTCCCAGGGGACGTTTGCCTGTGAAACCTTTTTCCTCATTGGATTCCAGCACTGATTTGAGCAGAAGCCTCCAGAGGCTCCCACAAAGCCCTGTTCTGTGGGGTGAGGTTCTCTGTGTCAAGATCCCCTGCAGAGCGGGCGTCAAGGGGGCCTCTGACTTGGTGGACCTGGCAAACTTCCCCTCAACCTAACCCACTGGCTAGAAACCTGGGAAAGCCTGTGGTCAGAGCTCCTGACCACAGAGGGGAGGGAGACTTCCTGTTTCCGGTTCTGGAAGATGGTGTCCATCGTGAGCTTCTGCAAATGACCCTGAAACGGCTCCCTGTGCCCCAGGCTGGGACGTGTCCTCCAGGAACAAGAAGCTACCTGTGCTGCTTTTGCCTGAGCTTAGCAGCCGGAGCAAAAGCGCAGAGGATGCTGGCAACCTCTGCAGGCACCCCTCCTTTTACGGCGCTTCACAGATACGGCATTTTTTACAAATTGAAGGTTGGTGGCAACCCTGCCTTGAGCAGGTCTTCTAGCGCCATTTCTCCAACACCATTTGCTCACTTTGTGTCTCTGTGTCATGTTTTGTTAATTCTCACAATGTTTCAGATTTTTTTTTTTTTTTTATCATTGCTGTATTTGTCAGGGTGATCTGAGATCAGCGATGTCACTACTATGACTTGCTGAAGGCTGGGATGGTGGTTATAGCATTTTTAGCAAGAAAGGATTTTTTAAATTAAGATACGTACATTGTGTTTTGGACACAACGCTATTGCATACTTTATAGACCACAGTAGAGTGTAAACATGGCTATTTGTGTAAGTAAACTGTTTTATTTTTCAATAACTATGTTCACGACATACATAGCTCTCTTTAACCATCAAGTGTGTTAATGTTTCAGAGCATTTTTCTCTCACTAGATAAGGTTCTGAGAAGGAATGTAATACTTATAGGCACCGGGAATCGGAAAAATTCACGTGATTCACTTTACTGCAATATTTGCTTTATCGCAGTGGGCTGGAACTAAACCAGTTTTATCTCCGAGATCTGTCCGTATAATGATTTTTCAAAGAGAACGTTGGTTTTGCGTCTCTATGTTTAGAACTTTTAATGTATTTAAAGAAATATCCTCTTTACTTTGCAAGTGTGAAATTCTTGCAGAGAAGTTTCCAATTTGTTAGTTTCATTTATTCTGAGGCTCTTTGGTATTTTCAAGTAAGTTTTTAAAACCCAGCAAATATTTACTGAGTGTGGAATGCAGGCTACCTATCATGGAGATTCAATGGAAGGTGTGATACAGTTCTGCCTTCATGGGGCTTCTAATCTAGAAGGAAAGAGAAGCTGAAGCCAGGAGATGTCAACTGCCGATAAAGTAGCCACAATTTAAATAGTGATGATTTCCCAGAGCTGTTAAAAAGCCCGAGGTCTAGAGCGCTGTGGTTTTGAGTGAGCGGCATTTGTCTGGGACTCCAGGTCTGAGTCGGCTGCCTAGTGGGAGACGCACAGAAAGGTCATCTGCATCTGTACCTACAGCGGCAGGAACATGCTTTTCCTTATTTTTTAAATTTGCTCAATATTGATTTCATCTTAGAACTTCAAACGATTTTATCCACAAAAGTCTTGTTGCAGGAGTTTTCTCAGAGGAGACTGGAATTCCCTTCCTTCTCAGGAGGTTACAGGAACCGAGAATCCGCAGAATGGGGACTTGGACAAAGCTGACGGCTGAGGCCGCCGCGTGCGGGACAACAGCTGCTGGGGTGCCACCTGCCACGTGGCGAGGCCAAGTGGAGCTGGCAGTCATGATTGTCACTGCCTTCGCCAGCCTCTACCACTGTGTCGCATACAAGGAAGACAGGGCCCAGGACCGCCTGTCCTGTCACGTGTATCGTGTGACTGCCCCTGGCCAGTGTCTGTCTTGGAGGATGTGAGTGCCGATGACATAGTCACGCTGCTTTTCAGGTTATAAAATGCCCCATTTTAGGACTGACGGCAAAGCCAGCGTGAGAAGATAAAGAAGCTGCAGGGGCTTTCAAGGCTGCACTCAATTTTATCGAGAACGTTTCTTTCTTCTTTGATTTTTTTCCCCTTCAGATCAAGATAGTGTGTTTTCCTGTAAATGCTAAAAAAAAAAAAAAAAAAGAAAAAGAAAAAAATCAACCTTCTTCCCCCAATATACCTCATAACCTATTTTGAGGTCCTTGCTCCAGAAGCGTTCTGAAGCGGTTACCCCCCGGGGAATGAGAGTGAAATTACAAGGACAGCGTGATCAATCAGGAAGGAACTGGTTCCCTCAAAAGCGAGAAACAGCTTACTGTATAGCACAAGGAACTCTACTGAATACTCTGTAATGACCTGTATGGGAGTAGAATCTAAAAAAGAGTGGATATCTGTATATGTATAACTCATTCACTTTGCTGTACAGCAGAAAGTCATGCAACATTGTAACTCAACTGTACTCCAATGAAAATTAATAAAAAAACCGAGCATCAATCAGTCAACAGACTTACTGTGATTGAGACACTGCGTGAGATGAAACGGTGGGTAAAACAATTTGAGCGGTAAATAAACCAACGTTTGAAAAGGAAAAAAAAAAAAAAAAAAGAAAGTGAGCAACAATTGCTTCGGATCTAACCCATTTCTGGCCCCATTGCGCTAACATTTACTTCTTCTCATAAATGTCTCCTGCAGCCTGGGCCTCCGCCCATGCTTCTCGAGGGCACCCGTGTCCCCGGGACCCAGGCTGGAGACCAGGACTCCGTGTGACCCTTCCTTCTTCCAGCTCTTTGTCCACACCAAGCAGCTGCTGAATCCTCACCCCTCCAGCCTCTCATGCCTTCTCTCCCCAGAACCATCACCCAGGGCGCCTTCCCTGGCCCTTTAGTGGGCTTGCCAAGGAGAGGGGGAAGACAGGAGGGCTCAGAGGTCTCCCTGCGGGCACCCCAGGCCTGAGCCTTTCCCCAAAGCAGGATTAAAGTGGATGAGGATGGGGCTGACCAAGGGACCCCCCCCCCAGGGTGCAGCAAAGGCCAGTGGAGAGTGGAGTGGGAGTTTTGGGGCCTCAGGGGAGCCAGGCAGGTGGGCTTGGCCTGGAGACCCCACTCTGTCTCAGAGCATGGCTGGCCAGCGGGCCCCTGTGTTACCCACGCACTGGGATCTCAGGGCCTCCAGGACAGGTATTGTCCCCCCAGACCTGGCAATGGAGCTTGAGCTCTTGTTGGGCCTGAAAGAATTAGGTTGAATCTAAGTGAGTTCTGGGGACCCGCATTTCCACTAGCAGGGAACACACTCAGGTCTGGAAGTCCAGGTCTGCACAGACCACTCACCGCTTGTCCAATACCCACACGAGTACTTGCCCGGACTCTGAGAATTAGCTCAGGGAGGGGCTGCACATAGGCCCGCCTTGGGCCCCAGGGAGATATTGGAGGCTGGCTAATCCCTCTGGAGATGCGTTGAGTGTTCCGATGGAGCAAGCCTTGTTTTGCCCAGTAGACGTTATTTGAAGAATCCTTTCCCCAAGCCCATTTCCAGAGCCCCCGGCTGGATAGGATTTTTCAGGACTGCTTGATTCCTCGGAGCCTGGTTTGAGATGGAGACTACAGAAGACAAACGTTAAGTGCTTTCATCTCTAAAATCCCGTGATTTATTTCTAAAAAGGGATTTCCTTATAAGGAGTTTGCCTTAGATAAGTGAATTCTGACTGTCCAGGGCATTAAAATATCCCAAAGTAGTTTCCTGTGCAGATGGTGACTGCGCGGAGCCCCCAGGTTGGCTCTCCTTAGGGTGGAGGCTGGTCCTCAAGCTCCTAGATGCCTCTCTCCCCACATAGGGTCCCCATGGCTTCTGGGTTCCATCTTCTCCCAGGAACTGGCCTCCCGGTGTTACACCGGGAATACTGGCGCTGCTTTCAAGAAGGACCTCGAGGCCTGTCCCATGATTGGAAGCCGCGGGTCTAAGGAGCGTGGGCTGATGTTTAAGGAGGTATAATGAGATTTGGAGTCGTGTTTGGCCTGGACACTCATCCCTCCTAAAAGTGGCAGAGGACCTCAGAAGGTGGCCCAGGAGGACCCTGTCCCTGGACATTCTGACTGGTGCATAGACTGTTTTGGCCAGATGTGACACTTTTTAACATCTGAAGGCCCACAGCGGGTTGACCACGTCTTGGTCCTTTGGGATGGAACTGAGAGCTCCTTGTTGAGAGGCTGACCCCTCAACCAAGAGCAGCTGCTGTGTTTAGGTCCAGGCTGCCTCTTTCTAGCTCCTTCCAACTCCCAGGCCCCACGGACTTCACAGATGGCTGGTGTCAGGGGACCTCTGAGCAGGGCCTCTGTGCCACCTCTGCCTTGGGTTCCGTAAGGAAACTGGAATCTTGTCCTGCTGTTTGCAAGCCTCGAAGACAAAACCAAACCCATGCTGCATTCTCTGGAAAGAAAATCGATCATTTTCCAGCACTTCACCTCTTCCAGGTACCTGGAGGAAAGATGTAAGGACAGGTGCGTGCAAGGTATGGAGCAGCAGGGGCCCCTCACCTGGTCCTCACCGTCTGTCTCCTGACATCCCCGTGGCTCCTGTCTCCAGAGCCAGCTGTGCATTCAGCTCATCCCATCCCCTTTCCCTGAATTCCCTTTGGTTGAACTCCCCCAGCCCCCGCCCCTCCGCGTTTATTAAACATCTTCTGTGCAGGACTGGTTCCACTGTCTGCACCCACCGCTGACTAGCTGTGTGTCCCTGGGCTGCTATTTCACCTCTCACAGCCTCAGTTTTCCCACCTGTATAAGGGGAGTTTACAAGTGATCCCCCTTTTGCGGGTGAGGAAGTACCTGGTGCCTAGTAAATGCTCTTTTGTTTGTTCCTGTGTCCACAAACAAGGCAGAACATGACCTCTCCACCAAGTGTGAATCCAGCCCAGGGATCCCTTCCATCCAGCCCAGGGATGGAATCCAGTCCAGGTGATGTCCCTGAGTCTTTTCTCATACCCTCAGCCAGGTTCAGTTTTATGTTCTATCTGGGCCTCAGGAGAGATAATTGAAAAAAAATTGAATTAGAAAAAAATAGAAGTTAAATACTACTTATAGCTTCTCAGCTGCTTCAACTGTTTCTGCCCTTTTTGAAGGAGCTGGGGGTGGAGGGTGTGCTTATCCGCCGGCTCTGTGGCTGTAAACACTGTCCACATTGTCACACAGCTATTTGTACTACATGTCTCTCTCCTCCTAGGGTGTCAGCTACTCACAGCAGAATAAAGGAAGGAAGGAGGGAATAAATGAATAATTCTGCGCGTGCGATACATGACCCAAGATTTTGAAGGTGATTAATATGCTCTGCTGTCTTCTCCTTTTCTGGTTAGGGTTGATAATTCTCTACTGTGCAACAATTTATTTCTTTTAATTTAAACAATCCTACAGCTGAAGCTCAGAAATATTTAGAAGAATATGTTTCATATCACTTCTTTTTCTATGAATGTTGGGAGGAAGGTGTGGGATATGGACCCTGGTTGGAATTTGAGAGCGTAAAGGGATCAAATCAGGTATTTTCTGACGGCTCAGTTTCTATTTATAGTGCTGCAATGACTTTCCTTCACTACCAGCCAGGGTGGAATTTAAATGATTGACCAAGGAAGAAGTAATTCATTTCTCTCTGCCATCCTATCCCTTGCCCTCTCTTCTGCTGTTCAGCTCCTATTATGATCTTTCTTTGTCAAGGACATTTCTCAAAATTAAGTGCTTGTATCTGCTGCCCCCCATCATATCTGTTTAGATATATTTAGGACAGATACAAATGCTAAAAGCAGCCTGGATTCCCTCTGCTCTAGACAGAAATGCAAGGAAGATTGTTAACTAATGGCATTTGACTTGTTTCAATTATTACAAAGTTATAAAGCTTTGAGTTCTATATGCCTCTAAAAGTCTAGATCTTTTTGGTATTGAAGAAAACATGAGAAGCTTGAGTGAACTACCCAGTTTCACCTAATCCTTTTTATTTGGCCACTGGGAAGACCCATACGAAACAAAGGGGGCTTTGATCCCGACCTGGACCCTGACTCTGTGTGAAATGGGTGATGGTGTTAATAAAAAGTTGTTGCTTTAAGCCAATTTCCTTCTGGTGAAGTCTGTACTTGAAGTTCCTCTGCTAACGTATGTTTGCAGGTGGGCAGAGCTGATGGAGAGCCTTGACCGACAACCCTCCCACCTTGGGCCCCTTCCAGTAACCACCAGGTCTATGGGGAAGTGCAACTCGAGGGCTCGTGGAAGTGAAAACTGCAGTGGGAGCCCAGAGCCCCAGTGTCTATTTAGAGGTTTCTGACTTGGGACACTCACCTATCTGAAGGGCTGGCTTCTGGCGGACTGACTTAGGACCTTTCTTTATAGAACTCAAAAGCTTTGGTTTGTAGCCTCATTTTATTTGTCCTTGTAAGGTCGCTTGTCATCAGAAGCAAAGACATCTTCAACTACAGTTTTCCATAACTTGCATTTTTGTCCCATGTTCTGTGGTCATTGGTGGAACTGATGCTAGTCTTGTTGCCAGATTGTAGCCTGGGTCTGAAGAGCTGGGACCAGGAATGTCTGACATGGTGGGGTTGGACCCCTGGCTCACAACTTACCTGTGTCACCAAAAAGGTACATTGATACACAGAAAATCATTACTGCCCTTCTCATTCCCTCATCCTTGAGAAGGGGCAGAAGCTGAATTTAAAGCAGCTAAAAAGTTGTAAAGGGTATTTGGCTTCTGTTTTTTCCCATTCTGGTTTTTTGATGATTCACTCTGAAGTCCACTTAGAACATACAGTGGAATTTGATAAGAGAAAAACCAGTGCAACTTGTATAACCTCCTTCAACCGCTTCAGATAAAAGATATCACTTTGATATTTCCAATTAATTTATTACAAGTCCATATGCCCCTGTATACCTGCATCTTGAGGGTATCCTCCAAAATGTATGTAAACTTGGGGAGGAGGGATTACTCAGTCCAAAGAAGTCCAGTCAATCCTGCTTCTAAATGTCAGCCCTGGAGGGAGTGAGAAGTTGCTCATCTCCACTGTTGCGGTTGTCCCTTCCTACCACATGGTGTCACTGTTGTAGATCAGCCCTACGCAGCCCTGTGAATGCTTGCCTACTACGTGTCCTCCATCCCTGTATAGGCTGGTGTGGAGGTCCCTAAGTGGCCTCCCACACAGACAGGCTTAGCCAGGCTTTCCCAGGAGCAGGGTGCAGTGCCCGGGTACCATGCTCTGAGGAGTTACCAGCACAAGCTGTGACAGACCAGCACCCCCTGCACCCACCGCAAGACTTCAGGTCATGCGTTGAGCCCAAGCAAACAGTGAGACTCCCAATGACTCTCTGCTGAATTGTTCTTTGGGACCTTTGATATCTTTTCTTACAGACCTTGGGTCAGGGCCACCACAGTTCTTCCTGACAGGTCCTTAATTTTGAATGTCTGCCTCTGTATTTTATTTTCTCGACAGGCTTTGGGCTTCTTTTACAGACATCTCAACCCCGGCTTCAGTGGCCAGTTCATCATACCAAGGGGGAGGATGTGTTTTCTTTTGTTTGAATGCAAAATATTCATTAGGCCCTAAAGGAAACCCTCCAGAGACTCATCGCTGAGCAAATAAGAGGTGTTCTGGAGTGGATTGGTATTTTCACTTGGACAAAGAAGGATGTGTGTATCCCTGGAGAAGGGTGGTGGGTACGGTGGATAGCAAATAGTCTGTGACATTCAGTTACAAAAGAGTCAAAACCGCATAGATGATGGTTTGAACATAGCACTTATGATCTGTGGGCTACAGAAGCCTTAATCTCTCTACAAACTCTGTTCACTATCAGAAAGTCTCACTGGTTATTTGCTGGCAACTTGACCCATATTTCTGAAGTTTCAAAATTGGTTTCTAAAATTTAAGTAATTTCTTTTCACAAGAACAAAGTCTTTAAAATTGGGGGGGGGAATATTTCTTTAAAAATAACTTTTGGAATTTTTAATATTAGAAAGTAGACCTATGTTAAAGGATAATTTTTTAAAAGGATTAGAATCCTGACCCTTAGACAAACACAAATGAATGCCTATCAGAGGTTTTATTTAGCTTATTAATTAATGAAGGAACAAATAAGATGTTATAAACAGTTCAAAAGAGAATTCAAAATGCACACATAGAGGTAATCAGGGACACCGAAGTGAATTTACAAATCGATGCAAAATTGATCAAAATCCAAAGAGCAGCAATCAATTGCATCAACACTAAACACAATTTGAATTTCTATGGAAAAGAATCATTTGAAGTTCTACCAGTTTCCTACAATTTTTTCTATTTCTACAACTATTGTAAAATAGCTCAAAGACAATAAAAGGTGGAGAGAACCTGAAAGGAAAACTAGACGAGGCACACAGTAATCTTTTTTTGGGTCCATTTCAAAGTCTTACAAAATTTTTATAGACACTAGACTGGTTCTATGGTCAGAAAAGGGTTGATGGATAGCTGGAAGGATATGTTAATGATGGTGGTAATTGGCTTTGGTACCTGAACTTTAAATCAATACCTGTGTAAGCAAAAGAGTAAATTTCTGATATGCTAATTTCAGATGATTCTTAGGCACTCTCTTCTTGGACTCTGTGTGCTTCTCAGTTTCTGTGTGGCGTGGTGGAAAGGATACTAGATTTGGAGGAGGTGATTCTATTCTCAGAGATTTACCTGTTGCTGCAGCCTTAGTAGTGCTAACTCAATCTCTCTGAGGCTCAGTGTTCTCCTGGAAAATGGGGATAATAGTTACTCTGTGTACCTCACCATTAGTGGATTCAATGAGAGGCTGTGTGCTGATGAAGTAGAACAGTGTACCTCTTTTCAGGTCAGATGACAAGGAGTTTCAGATTCACGTATCCGATGATCTATTCTATGGCTCCACTTTGATGTCTTACCATCATCTCAAAGTTAACGAGGTCAAAAACTCAACTCCTGGTTGCCACTGTCCCTCCTCAAGCCTGTCCTCTCGTCTTACTTGTTTCGATTAATGGCATCACCATCCACCCAGTTGCTTGATCCAAAAACTCAAAGGATTGTCTGATTCCTTTACCCCTGATTCCATACATGGAATCTAACAATGTCTTGTTAGCTTTACTTCCAAAGTATCTTTCCAATCTAACCAACCCCCATAATTTTCAATGTTGCCACCCTGGACCAAGGCAACATCAGCTCTTTTCTGGGTTACAGTTCTTGAGTCTTAATCTCAAGTTGGTCTTTCTACACCCAGTCTTTCCCATCTAAATTCCTTTCCCCCAAGGCAGCCAGATGACTTTTAAAAACTGTATAGCAGAGCATATTGCCCCTCTGCTTAAAATCTTCTGATGGGTTTTTCTTGCAATTATAATAAAAATCTAAAGTCATCCTCCTTCACCCCTACCTCCCCACATCTCAGAAGGTCTACGTGATCTGCCTGCCATCTGACTCTCTGACTTTTTATCTTTATGGTCCAGCCGCACTGGTTTTCCTGCTCCAGGCCAGACTCATTCCTGCTGCGAGGACCTCTGGTTGGCTGTGCCTTCCGCTGAGAACATTACTTCTCAAGAGTCAGTCTCAGGGCAAACGTCACCTTCTCAAAGAAGTCTTCCTTCCCCATCCTTGTAGGATTTGTCATCGTTTTTATCTGTCCTCTGATTTTGTGTTTTCTCCCTCTTTTCCCGACTCCTTCCCTCCTCCTCTCCTTCTCCCATTGCTTTTTCATCTGTTTTCCCTCTTTTCTTCCCTTTTCATCTATAACAGACCAGACATAGCACACACTGGGCTTGCCTATCGACGGTGCCTTTTACCGAAATCATTTTATGTGCCCCATTCTTAATTTTAAAGGCGCTGAGTCACATTATTCATATTTTTGGTCTCTAAAACACTCTTTGCACACCCAACCAAAACATATGGATTTTAACATGTTTATAGTTCTTAGTGCATGTTTCTGTAAATCAATGGCTCTTAAGGAAAAAAACCAACCAAACAAACAAACAAAAAACCCCAGGAGAAGAGCAAGGGTCTTCATTGCTCTTCTAGACACAGGTCTTAGTTCTTGTCCTTCAAGGAGGAAATTCTAGAACAGTCAATTTCTGTTACTGGTGAAAAAATGCAATGACAAATGTTCTATGAAAACAGGCTTCAACTTAGGTTCATGCATTCTTGAACTTGACTTATTTTCCTTTCTAATTGTTGCACTGACAGGCTGCTTTTTACACAATTATTATTATTTTTCTCTCCCAGGAAGATAAAAAGTCTTTTCATGATGCACATTAATTCTAGAATCCTTAAAATAATTCAAAAAGGCGGGTGAGATAAATTTAGAAGTCATTAATAAATTTGTAGAATGGTTTGACTTTAGAAGACCTTTATAATTAAAATCTTTCTTTTTAGCCTTCAAAGTATTGCCTGACTCAAGCAAACAACTAAACAGAAAAATGGACTGTAAAGAAAGATGAACACACTGCTCCTGGGTGAACACATCCTTGAGCGAAGTTGATAAGATACACTCTTGCCTGAGGTCCCCATAGGCTGCTACTCATGGAACAGAGTGATGTGTAAGTCCTTCCCATAGGGAGCACCCAGCATCAACTTATAAAGTGTGAATGTGGCTTTAATTCAGTTGGAGTTTATAAACCGTCTTGCTGTATACATTAGCCTGGTCTGCTTTGACCACTAAACTATGCAGAGTCTGTATTCTATCTGGAAGGCAGCCTTGGCACCAAGCATTTTATCTGTCAATTTAGTCTTGCATTTGGGGAAGTTTCTCCATACACACGTCACAAGAGCAGCCTTTGTGTCACTACCAAGTGTTGAGTGCATTTTGAAAGACACTTGAACCTTACAAATCACGTGTGTGTGGATGACACACACTCAAGAGTCTAAGAAGGGTGAAGCAAGGCAGGTGTTTTACAGTTTGACTTAATGCAGTTCTGGGGGTCACTTTACAGATATTGTTTTCATGGATTTTATTGCAAGGATTGTTGTCACTATTATTGTTTGGATTTTATTTGGGGTTTTGTTTTTGTCTCCACCTGCCTGTCGTTCTTCTGTTAGGACCTGCTCCCTCAGCTGCGATGGTTTGAATGTAGGTTTGGCCTGCCTGTGGACTCGTGGAGGACACGGCGTCTGGCTTGTTCACAGGTGAGGAATTTGGGGCCTTGCTCATGATCAGGCATGGATACAACTCCTGGTGAATGTCTAGTAAGTTACTGATAGTGCATCTTAGTGATGGATGGCTTAGTGGCCAAAGGGGAATTTTGTATTTCAGTATCAAATCTAGCTCAGTCTGTAACCTGAGAGACGTATGATATTTGTTCTCTTTCCCTGTGTTTTGTTTATAACATATTAACGTTGCTATTTATGTTTGGCAAATGTCCAAGATCACCAGTATGGTGAAGACACTGCCATCTGAGAATAGACCGAAGGTAGGACGGAAGGTGTGATCCGACGGCGATGTCAAGAATAGAACTGTTAGAGCGAAACCATTAGGGAGTGTACAGACCCCAAACCCTGCTGTTACCCTTAAATCTGGACGAGATCTCAGGTGTGCTGCCTGCATCCAGCCATCTTTGCCCTCGGTCAAGCTCACTCCCTCAATCCCTAAGGACTAGAATGTGGAACTTGAAGGAATGAAGTACGGAAACACCAGTGATGTCGTGAAAACATCACTTGGGTTTGCAGTTAGAGGGTTCCAGAGTCAAGGTTTCGTAGTCCTAGTCATGCAAACTGGAACCCTTGCAAAACAAAACGGGGGGAATATCACTGAATTCATAGAGTGCTTTTCACATGGCTTAAATATTTATAAAATAATGTATGTGAAAGCATGTCTGGCACACATGAGTTGGGTCCCACCATGACCTGACCTGCTGTGGGGTGGCCAGCCCTCCAGTGTTCCACTGCTCCTGTTTATATTTTTTCATCCACAAGTCCGACTGTGCCAGCCAAGGCTGTGCTGTGAATGAGGGCTGCTCTAGGTGTCGGGGATATAAAGAGGAAAGCGCTATCCTTTGCTAGCCTTTTCGTGTGGGGCAGAGAGGGTTTGATTTCATACCACCTTCACTGTCCCTCATGCAGGGAAGCCCCGAGGACACAGTGAGATGACAGTCCAGGTGAGTAGGACCCCCTAATGCTGGTTCCGAGCGCCTCCTCCAGAGAAGGCACGTAGATGATTTAGGAGATTCTCCAAAATCTTACTTAAAATGAGAGAATCCTGCAGTCTGGAAGCCAAACGGTGTAATATTTGTTGGCCAACCTGTAAATTAGGTGAAAGCATTCTATTCCATCCAAAGCAGACCTGCTCTCTCATTCAAGATCTCCCTTCGTATGTAGAGCAGAACAATACACCCACAAGACCCAGACCTGGGCGGTGCTCTATAGAAAAGGGTGCCCGGGTCCAACAATCTGGGGACACTTTTCTTGCTTCATCCCTCCTAGAGAGTCATGACCTATAAAGTTTGGAGAGGATGCACAGACCTACCAAACCCTAGTGTGGTTACCTGGGGCGGGAGATAGAGTAGAGAAGGTGAGATTATCAGTATTGATTTTATAAAGCTCCAGATGGTGTGTTTACAAGGACCGTGCCATTGTCTTGTAAGTAAAAATATCCTGTAAAATAAATAAAAATAATCATAAGAGGAGACCTGAAAAAGTTCCTGAGAAGTCCTATCATAAGGAAACCTAGCACTTCCCAAATGTCTCTGGTCATGCCACCCTTAGCTGGTTCTCTGGAACATTCTCTGGGCAGTGCTGCTCTAAAAAGCATCCGTCTTCCTCGACTGCATAAATCTTAGACTAGTGCAACTTTAGCGTTAGAAGAGAGTTAAAACATAACCCGAATGCCTCATAAAAGGAGGCCTAAGGAGGTTGGTTAGAGCTCTTGCCTAAGGTGACATGGCTCAGTGGTGGCAGCAGGGGGGTGGTCTCCATGTCCTTCACCAGGAAGGAGAAGGGTCCGTAGCCCACTCCCATGGGGCACGGCACCCCTCCCACCACAGCATCAGCAACAGGGCAGCGCAAGCAGGGGTGTGCGCCGGGAATGCAGACCTCCAGCTTGCTGTGTGCTTTGCACCAGGGCATGGACCATCTCAGGCCTTCCTCAGAGATAAATACATTTCCAGATCTGGGTGCAGGGACCTGCTGTCACTACCCTGGGCGATGAGAATATATTGTGTCTTTTTTCTCTCCCTACACAGCATCCTCTCTCAGGAGGGTCTGCCCTGCATCTGAGCCGCTCTCCCAGGCATTACAGCTGTGATCTTGTGTCCTTACTTCCTTGACATGCTTCTGTTTGGCTTCCCAGAGACCTTGCAGGGGCTGGGCGGAAGCAGAAGGCACAGGAAATGACTGACTGGGCGTCTCTCACCCAAGTCCCAACAGGACATTTCGTGGGAAACTTTGTGGGTATGAACCAGCTCCCTCTACCAAATGGGAAAGCCACCGGCCCTCAGCACTCCAGCTCCTGCAAAGGCCAGACTTCTGCCCCCATCCACATCCCAGGTAAGAGAAGAGACCCCCAGGTAAAGGAGCTGTCACTGCAAGCAGGGAACAACCGGCACGGCTGTATTTCTGTAGCTGTCAAAGTACGGGGGGCAGAGCCACAGATTTTAATTTCGACGTGCCTTAATTTAAGAAATAAAAACAAAACAGGCTTGCAAAAACTGGGTCTGAAGTCCCGGTGGGAATCACGAGCAAAGGCAGAGTGAAGGCGGGGAGGGGAGGCTGGGAGCACGTGGAGCAGCCTCACGATCAGAGGTCCCCCCCAGTCATTTATAAAAGGCAAGTGCTGCCTTCCCCGGGGCCCCCCGAGCACCACACTGCAGGTGTGATTTACGAGGAAGAGACTGGCTATAAATCAAACCCCCTTGTTTTAAGCAGTAGTTTCGCTGTAGCCGATCAATTCACATTCAAAAGAGAGGGAGGAAAAACCACACCATATTATAATCTACAAATATCATAGATTCCAATTGCAAAATTGAACAGTTTCCACTTTCTGACCAAGTGCCCTCCGTGGAGTCCTTTGCAGGGCAGAGACCAGAGAGCAACAGCTGGGGGCCTCCAGGTCACAGGAGGGTGGCTTGATGGGCCCCAGGTGAGGGGCTTCAGAGCTGGGACCTGAGGGGTTCGTTCCTTGTGGAGCTGACCTGACCCTCAGGGCTCTCAGAGCAACCTCATCAGGGACAGACCCTGGGCGGTGATTATCCTCATCACCATTTTTGCCCCTTGCTGTGTGGCCGCTCTGGTGTTCGCTGCATCAGGAAGGAGTAAAAAGACAAGGCTCCAGGCTGATTCCCATCAACCCCATGTATCTGGGGATGAGAAAGAAGGTCTGGTTCAAGAACACCCAACTGGCTCTCGGAGTTTCTATGGGACACTTGCTCTACTGATTGGGACTTGTTTACTGTCTTTTTTTTTTTTTTTTTTTTACATCTTTATTGGAGTATAATTGCTTTACAATGGTGTGTTAGTTTCTGCTTTATAACAAAGTGAATCAGCTATACATATACATATGTTCACATATCTCTTCCCTCTTACGTTTTCCTCCCTCCCACCCTCCCTATCCCACCCCTCCAGGCGGTCACAAAGCACTGAGCTGATCTCCTTGTGCTTTCCGGCTGCTTCCCACTATCTATCTATTTTACGTTTGGTAGTGTCTATATGTCCATGCCTCTCTCTCGCTTTGTCCCAGCTTACCCTTCCCCCTCCCCATGTCCTCACATCCATTCTCTAGTAGGTCTGTGTCTTTATTCCTGTCTTACCCCTAGGTTTTTCATGACATTTTTCCCCCCTTAAATTCCATATATATGTTTAGCATACGGTATTTGTCTTTCTCTTTCTGACTTACTTCACTCTGTATGACAGACTCTAGGTCTATCCACCTCATTACAAATAGCTCAATTTCGTTTCTTTTTATGGCTGAGTAATATTCCATTGTATATATGTGCCACATCTTCTTTATCACTGAAGAAGTCAAAGAGGAAATCAAAAAATACCTAGAAACAAATGACAATGGAGACACGACGACCCAAAACCTATGGGATGCAGCAAAAGCAGTTCTAAGAAAGAAGTTTATAGCAATACAATCCTACCTTAAGAAACAGGAAACATCTCGAATAAACAATCTAACCTTGCACCTAGAGCAATTAGAGAAAGAAGAACAAAAAACCCCCAAAGTTAGCAGAAAGAAAGAAATCATAAATATCAGATCAGAAATAAATGAAAAAGAAATGAAGGAAACGATAGCAAAGATCAATAAAAGTAAAAGCTGGTTCTTTGAGAAGATAAACAAAATTGATAAACCATTAGGTAGATTCATCAAGAAAAAAAGGGAGAAGACTCAAATCAATAGAATTAGAAATGAAAAAGGAGAAGTAACAACTGACACTGCAGAAATACAAAAGATCATGAGAGATTACTACAAGCAACTATATGCCAAAAAAATGGACAACCTGGAAGAAATGGACAAATTCTTAGAAATGCACAACCTCCCAAGACTGAATCAGGAAGAAATAGAAAATATGAACAGACCAATCACAAGCACTGAAATTGAAACGGTGATTAAAAATCTTCCAACAAACAAAAGCCCAGGGCCAAATGGCTTCACAGGCAAATTCTATCAAACATTTAGAGAACAGCTAACACCTATCCTTCTCAAACTCTTCCAAAATATAGCAGAGGGAGGAACATTCCCAAACTCATTCTACGAGGCCACCATCACCTGTTTACTGTCTTAATGGTTCATAATTATTTCACTTCTTGTTTCCTTTGAGAGATGAACTCCCCAGAGCAGGGCTCAGACTTTGGTCCTCTCGCATTTCTCAGAATGCCTAGCGCTTTGTTTGGGAAATAAGTGATTCTGCGCCATACTTGTTGGCTTGAATATCCAAATATCTACGGAAACAGCGGAGAGCCATTGCATGAATCATCAAAACCCTGGGGAGATTCAAAGCCTTCATTTCAGCTCTGAAATTTTGTTCTATTTCCCCTCCAACCTTTTATCATAAATACCACTAGAAAAAAAAAGGGAGATTATGATGTCACCTCTTTTTGCTTCTCCTGGCCTCCTGCTGGTATTGAAATGATCAAGAGAGTAGAAAAGTGGCCAAAAACAGGTAGAAGGGAAGAGATGCAAAGGACTTAGAGAACCACAGAGAGAAGGCTGGTGTTGCCCTGACTGGCACCTTCTAAACACCTGCCTCTTTCTTTCGAAACTGTCATGTCTCAGAGTCCATAAATAACGGAGGCTTCTTTGTGGTGCAGTGATGGCTTTCCCAGTGGGGCAAACTTAATTTTACACATTTGCATATGTTTTCACATTAGGGTTTCAGGTTGACTTTGAAGTGCATTCTTTCAAGGACAGAAGGGAATTCCTAAGAATTCACTGACAGTAAAGTTTATGATAAAGCACTTCATCTGCATACCAGGGCTGTAGGTTTGGATGTTCTTGGAAACTGTTATCCTTTTCACTTAAAAAAAAAAATCTGTTTATTGAATACAAATGCTCAGTTTTTAATAAAATTTTGGAGCATTCTCGACATCTGTTAGAGGTGATCTACCGGTTATCAGTATTTTCTAGATTGTCATAATTGCTGGCAGGGAGAACCAGGCCATATTACCAGAGAGTAGCCTCAGTGGATTCCAGCTAAGACAGAGACCATGTGGGTCAAATCCCAGAGGGGAATTGAGGTTGAATTGGGTAAAGGGAAAGCCAGAAACTTTCTGGAACTGCTCGCTTGTTCCTTCAGCAACCATTTACGGAGTGCCCTGCACTCGCTGAGAACAGTGATGAGGGCTTGGGCCTCTCAGGGGAGAGGGGCTGTGGTAATGGACGTGTCCAGGGCCACGGAAAGGAGAGGAGGGGCTGGAGGAAGGGCCCTTCTGGGCAGGACAACTGACCTACTTTTGAGAGATGCACTCTTTAGGCAAAGAAGTGGGGAAGGGTGTTTCAGCTGTGTAGACACATGCCAGGATTTGTAAAGAAAATATCCAGGTAAGGCATTTTCCAAAACACAACTATGATACAAAATCAAACCCTTTAATCTTAAAACACTGGTTACTGGCACGTTAGAGGAGGTACTGGACTGTGAATTGCTCAAAAGCATACCTTCCGGCATCTTTTCTGTATACTCAACAATTAGCACCACCTCCTGGCACAGAATAGGGGCTCAGTTTGTGTTTATGGAAGAATCAATTTACCTCTTTTTTTTTTTTTTCTGGCCGTGTGGCTTGTGGGATCTTAGTTCCCTAACCAGGGATCAAACCCATGCCCCCTGGAATGGAAGCACAGAGTCCTAACCACTGGACTGCCAGGGAAGTGCCTCAGTTTACCTCTTATATGTGTGTTTCCTTCATCTTCTTTTAACACTGAGCAATTAGTAGTAGAATAAAATGTCACCATAGCTGGTAATTCAATGGCTATCTTGGAGATAAGGATGAGATCTTTAATCACTAAGAAAGTTTACTCTGTTTGTAATAACCACATTTTCTCCATCTAAATCAGGATGGTTCTTCTAGGGTGATGAATGACTTTCCTAAGTGACCTACTGCTTCCAGGGCCCAATGGAAGAAGGCAGTGGTTTTATTTTTGAGAGTGAGAATTTTAAAATAAGAGAAGTTTGTAAGCTGTGGGTTCCCTTTGTGCCAAACTCAGAAGGAGAGCACGGGTTTCTGGCTTTTCAGTCTCCTTACCTTCCCACACGAAGACACCGCAAACAAGGAATCAGGACCAAAAGAGTCCGGCATCACATACACAGCCGGGCTAACCCTTCCTCTGCTGGCAGCCTAAGAAGGCACTCACTTCTCAAAAGAGTTGAACTGAGGGACTTCCTTGGTGGCCCAGCGGTTAAGACTTCATCTTCCAGTGCAGCGGGTGTGGGTTTGATCCCCGTTCAGGGAACTGAGATCCCACGTGCCTTGCAGCCAAAACAAAACAAAACAAAACAAAAACAAAGAAACAAAACCCATAAAACAGAAGTAATAATGTAACAAATTCAATAGACAAAAAAAAAAAAAAAAAGGTTCATGTCATGAGACCTCAAATCTGAAAAATAATCATTTGTCACTTCTGGACCACTTGGCATGGGCTAGTCACTCTTAGGTGTTCTACAAGAATGAACTCATGTAATCCTCACAACAGATTTAGGACAAGGACACTGTGATCATCTTCATTTTACAGATGGGGAATCTGAGGCATGAGGAGGTTACAAATTGCTCAGGGTCACAGACTGGTAAATGCCAGGGCTGGGCTCCGAGGCCTGGCAGCCTGGCTGCTGGGTGATGTGCAGACTTCCCATCTCCGTTCTGAACAAGGCAAAATACTCGAAAATGGAGGAGACCATCCCACAGTAATGATGCTAGGGTGTTTTGTGGTCAAAACCAACATGGAACTAGATGGCACTCTGTGTTTTGGTTTAAAACAACTTTAAATGTTGTTATAAGAGCATAACAGAATGGTTATTGCTTTTTTTCAACAGTTCCTGAGATGTGAGTTTTGAGACCCAGAATTTTTATGAGCTTTTTAAGGCTCCAAAGATAAGAATCCTTAAGAACTAATCATGAAATGAGAAACACAGCCAGTAAGAATACACTCCTTTCCTATTGATTAGAATAGATTTTATTTATATTTTAGATAGTTCTTATATGCATGTGATACAACATTCAAAGCTACGAATAGAATACCATGAAAAGTGAGTCTCTTCCATTTCTGACTCCCATTCACCGAATTCCCTTCCTCAGAAGCAACCACAATTAGGTCTTGTGTACCCTTCTAGTGATAGCCTATGTGTATATAAGCCTATGTGTCTGTATAGTTTATTTTTGGGAGGGAGTGAGGCACAAATCGTAACTTACTATTTATAAATAGTTCAGGACTTTGCTATTTTTACTTAAGACTGTAGACTTTGCTATTTTTACTTCAGGCTGTATGCTGGAATTCAATATGAACTTGGTCCAAAGTAGTACACTGAATCTTATCAAACTAGTCATTATTTATAAAAGCAATGATTTTTCTACATAAAATTTGCATCCTACAAAATTATCTTATTCGTGATAGTTTCTCAATGATTCCTTTTTATTTTCCAAATTAGAGGTCAGAAAATCTGAATTCCTCTTTCAAATTTTTATACTTCATTTGTATTTCTTTTATCAAATTGGATGGGCTACTACTGCTAGAACAATGTCAACAGCTGTGGTAACGGACATTCTTTTCTTTTTCTTGACTGAATTGGAAGCTACTAGCTTTTCTCCATTAAACATATTGCTAACTTTTGGGTTGATACACACACAAACTAAATATACATACACACATACTTAATTGACATTCTTTCAATAGATGTTATATCTTTATATCATGTTGAGGAATCATCCATCTTTTCCTATGTTTAAGAATACTTATTAAAAATAGATGTTAATGTATATAAAATGCTTCTTTATCTTACACGGAGATGATTATTTGTTTTTTTCTTTTGATATACTCATACGATGGCTTGTGAAAATTAACAATAAATTTTAACCATTCTTGCATTTTGAGATCAATGTTACTTGGCTGTTGTATATTTTTCTTTTAATATCTGGTTTGGGATTTTGAATTGCTATTCACAAATGAGACTTTTCCATGTCCTCTTTGTTTTTATTGTTGTTGTTGTTCTTAATCAATGTTATGCTAGCTTGAAGGAAAAAAAATGGATTGCCAGCCTCCGTTATTCTTCCATGATCTAGAATAGTTTGAAAGAACACTGGAGTGAATCTGTTTCTTAAGGGTTTGGTAGATGTCCATTATCAAATAATTGAAGCTCACTGCTTTTGGGGGATGTTAGCACTTAAACAATTCTTTCTACTTCCTCTATAGTAATTGATCTAATTTGAATTCTTAATTTTTTTGATGTGAATTTTAGTGATTTATATTTTCCAGGAAATATTTCAACTCAGATTCTTAATTAGAGCCACATAGAAAACTGGTCTTGTGTGATTCCTAAAATGTCTGCCCTTATCATTTCTTATAGTGTTTGTTTGTGGTTTCTTATTTGTTAAAATTAAGCTAATTAATAGCTGACTTATTTATTTACTTATTTAAGCACCTGTATTTATCATGACTATCATTTTTCAGTTTTCTAATTAATCAATTTCACATTTTATGTTTGTCAATTCCCCCTCTCATTCTTGGCTTTATCTATGTTCTTTCACCTTTCATTGGATGATCTATTCATGTATTTTTGTCTTTTTCTGTTTATTAACGTATCTAAGCAATTCTATGCCTTTTTTTCCTGAGCCCTGCTGTAAATGTAAACCATAGGTTCTGCTCTATAGCTTTTAAAATGATTGTTGTTTTCTAGTTATAATAATATTCCAGCTTTGATTTCTTCTTTGACTATGAATTGAAATTGTTTAAGTTTCCAAGTGGTTAGGACTTGTTTGTTTGTGTGTTTTTGTTTCATTGTTAATTTCTAGTTTGTTCATTGTGGTCAGGGCATTTGGTTTCATTATGTCTACTTTTGGGAATTACTTGATTTTTTTGGGGGGGCCTAATTATCTTGGTATGTGTATGCATATTTCTTCCAATAGTTTCCATGGTTTGCATTTTTGTGCTTATGTTCTTTATATTACTTTAGAATATACTTAATCCTCTATTTCTTCAATGTATCTATTGACCCTGTCAATTTTTCCTTGGACATATCTTTTGAGTCTGCATACTAAAGCCTTTTATTTCTGGAAAGTTTTCTCAACATGTCATTTAAATATATGTATTTAACCCTGTTCCATCCTGGGGACACCAATTAGGCATATGTTGGATCTCTTGATCTGTCTTATTTATCTTTCATTTTCTTCCTAGCCCTTCCTAATTCTTTGTTTATTTTAATTTTATTTTGATTGTGCTTCTCTGTCTCTTGATTGCTGTGTCTTTTGCTAGGTTTTCAGTAGTTTCTTTACTCTTCAGAGCTGCTGTCAAAGTGGCCTTCATTTCTGTGATGGCTTCGTTTTTCTCTCCCACATCTTTTCTGAGCTCTATTAACTTGTTTTATCTCCTGTTCTTAGAAAACCATGGATTCCCTGAGCTCCTGTATCTGCTTTGACATCATGTTTTGTCAAGGTGGTTGCTTTTTAGTTTTTTAAAATATGAGTTGATATGCTGTAGGTCACAATTTCAAGCTTCCCCTTAGTAACATTTTTCTGGTCAGTGTTTGTCTTTTCTTTGTTTTACTGGATTTTTACTTCCTTTTCATGCAGTATTTAAAAAAAAATGATCTGGGTGTTGGATCCTTTTTGGTCATTAGTTATATTTGAAAGAGGCAATTCTTTCTGGTCCAGCTAATTTCAAAGTGACACAATGGAGAGCAGGACCATGTATCATACAGCAGGAGTGACTACTTAACATAGACGCTTAGCAGAGTTCTTCAGAGGACACAAGGCCTTGTGTTTAAGAGCATTCTTTCCAGCCTTTACTTTCAAAATCACCTGACATGTTCAGAGGCAACTCTGCCCTGAATAATGCTGGGTTTCTCTTCTGCTTCCTGCTTCACTGATGGACAGCTTCCTGCAGATATGGTGGACCTGACTGATTTCCCATCCAGCCCACCACATCCTGCTTTCCTTTTGAGTTTTGTACGAATCTCAGTCCATGGAAACTTCCCACTTCCCACCTCTGCCTGCTGTCCTCAAGACAGGAGGTGAGCTTGACCCTTAGGCTTGCCACTTTCTTTGGGATCTTTACCCTCTCAGCCTTGTCTACAGTCTACAGCCATGGAATCCTCTCTCCTGTTTGACCATTACTGAATTTCACTTCATTCCTTATACAGCATGGTTTGGGGCTTCCTATGCCTCTGAGTTTTGTTAAAACTTGCAGGTTGATTCTGCAAGAAGGTTGAAATATCTTCTTTACACTTCTGTATTAAAACTGGAGGTCTCCATCATGTTTGAAAAATATTTGTGTTTTAAATACAGAGAAATTCAAATTTTGGAAAGCGTTTTGTACTGTAACATGTGTAATATTTTAGAATTCTCTCTTGGCAGATATTTCCTAGCAATTCAAGAATTTTGTTAAATACATAGTTTTGTACGGCTTATAAATTTAACTTAGATTATCAGATAAAATGTTTTGATATGAAGAAATAATGATGTGATTTATGAATTCTTATACTCAAATAGTTATAGTTTATATTCTATATAAATACCATTTTGGTAGATTTTGCATGAAAATCTCTTACAAATTTTCAATTTCTAAGAAAATTGATGCCACATGCTGAAATCCTCAAAATGCTGTCTGTTGTAAAACATACACATTTATATTAAAAAAAATCATCATTTCCCTTTGCATGATTCAAACATTAAGGCCTGTTCTCATCTCTCTTTTGTACCATCAGGTGGTGCTAAATATGTCATCTTCTGATGATTACATTTTCAGGAACATTCTCTATGCATAGTTAATGAAGTCAGAACCTTTGAGTAGATTGACATGATTATTACATCAAAATTAAAAATAGCATGATTAGAAAGTACAACAGCTTAATATAATTACATAAACTATAGAGGATGCTAAGTATCAACAGCATTTTTAGTGTTTCAACATGAATATCATCATATGTGAAAGTGAATTCATGGCCTTTTGTAAGGAATGGCTCGGGCGTATCCTATCCATGTTTAACAGAGAAGTTATGTAACTTTCCTTCAATATCATTTCACCCCTTTGTTCTTTGGTAAGTGAAAGTTTGCTTAGTTTATTTGTCTAACATCAGCATATCTGATTTCTCCATGTCATATTTGATTGGGGTTTATTGCATTAATCTCGACCCTGGGATGAAAAATCGTTTCTATAATTTGCTTAACTTTAGAACCTGGAGGAGGAACTCCACATAACCGTGACCTCAACACATTCTTTTTCTTACATTTACTTTTCTGCTCATTATGGAGGTAGAAACATAATAGACCTTCCAGAGGGGAGCGGGTGACTTTTAGTGACTCTTGATTGAATTTCAGAGGCCAGACATTATACTGAATAGTTTGCATTTAGCAGCAACATAATTACTAAATTTCTTTAGCAAGGGAAAAAAAGAGAGAGAGGTCATATGTTACTGATTTCCAAATCCCTGGGGAGCGCTTGCAGTTATTCAATGTTGTATGCTTTTTGAAACAGATTTTCTGCTTAAAAACAAATATTCACTTCCTATATTTCAAAACTACAGTATCACCATGAATGCAAATATTTGGTGATTCTCCATTATCTCATATTTAGTAAGTGTTTTTTATTTTATTATTTTTTTACATCCTTATTGGAGTATAATTGCTTTACAATGGTGTGTTAGTTTCTGCTTTATAACAAAGTGAATCAGTTATACATATACATAGGTTCCCATATCTCTTCCCTCTTGCGCCTCCCTCCCTCCCACCCTCCCTATCCCACCCCTCTAGGTGGTCACAAAGCACCGAACTGATCTCCCTGTGCTATGCAGCTGCTTCCCACTAGCTATCTATTTTACATTTGGTAGTGTATATATGCCCATTCCACTCTCTTGCTTTGTCACAGTTTACCCTTCCCCCTCCCCATGTCCTTAAGTCCATTTTCTAGTAGGTTTGTGTCTTTATTCCTGTCTTACCCCTAGGTTTTTCATGACATTTTTATTTTTTCTTAAATTCCATATATATGTGTTAGCATACGGTATTTGTTTTTCTCTTTCTGACTTCACTCTGTATGAAAGACTCTAGGTCCATCCACCTCATTACAAATAGCTCAATTTCGTTTCTTTTTATGGCTGAGTAATATTCCATTGTATATATGTGCCACATCTTCTTTATCCATTGTTCATCATCGGATGAATGGATAAAGTAAGTGTTTTCTAAATCATTAAAAGCTTTCATAGCTTCTCTGTTTAACCATCATTAGGCTACACAGTGGAGAGCTGGATGTGGAAAGCACAGATGCAGGGATGTGGTTACCTGAGCTAGGTAAAAGTCAGTTTAGGGGCCAGAGGTCAGAAGAACAGGGACGTTATGCACAGGCAGCTCACACACAGAAAGGATGGGATGAGACTCAACTAGGATTTCATATCCTCTCCCTGGCACTCTCCAGGCCATCCTTAATTATCGTGATTATCACAATCATGACAAAGACCCAGAAGAATAGCCTACTATGATTAGTTAACTGCCTGACACACCTCCATGATACATTTTCCCCCTAGGGAAATTTTTGTCATAGGACAAAAATTTTATAAAATTATTTTCTGTTTAGTGAGTAGAAAGAGAATCCAGTCTTTCTCCTGGTGTAAATGATGGATACTTGTTTCAGATTATTGGCGGTTTAGGGAGGGCTCTTTCAGCTGTGGGACTCCATACTGGTGGTGACACTTTCTGCAGAGCTGCTTCCCGGGATGGCCTGGGAGAAGGGCAGCCTCACAATTCCAGGTGTGGGCTAGTGCACGACTACCTTAGCAGCTCCGCCAGGTCCTTGCACCCCTGGTCCCCAAGCTCAAGAGCTGTTGGTGGTCAGCTGGCCCTTCCGACTGGGCTGTGATAGCCCCAAGCACAGAGCAAGATCCGCAGGACAGATGGCTGCTGTTCGGTTCCTTCCTGATGGTCAGACCTGGGGCCTGGATGCACAGTTTGGGCCAGTTTGTTGGCAGTGGGCTGGCCAGTGTGGCCACAGGGCTGCCACCTGAAGCTTCGGTCCATCCCCGCGACCATCCCCAGGGCAGAGAGGGAGGCCTGCAGACTGGGGCTGAGCTGCGTTCTTCCAGGGAGGGGCTGCAGGTGCTGCTTCCTCCTATGTCTGGGAAGAGAGCATGTGGGGCCTCGGAAGGGCACTGGCAAGTGATGGGCCCTGAAGCTTAGGCTGCGTAAGCAGATGGCATCTGCTTGGAGAGCATCGTTGGCTGTCATGACCCTCCCCGAAGGTGGAGATGGATGTGGGATTCTTTTCTTTCCCAAGCTCATAATATGGAACAGCTATGAGACGTGTAAGTGTGTAGCTGAGCTTCTGTCTCATGGTAACGGTCAATGGCTGGCAGCTATTATGGCTATTAGGAAATTACCATCTGCTTTAATCCTTATCCTGTGAGTTTTCTCTGAGCTGAGCGTCCCAGAGTCTGCTCATGCTGGGAGGACTCAACAGGCTGAGCACCAGCTTTGACCGGGGCTCTCCCGGCCCTGTCATTGACACCCTTTGCTGGAACACCTTGAGTAGAAGTGTGGATCCTGCCTGGTGAACAGCGTGTGAATTACCCTTCAATGTCATGACCTGGACTGTCCATCCTCTCCGTAAGCACTGACTCAGTGGGTCCTCTGGGGAGCACCGTGCTGGGTCCAGTGGAGGATACAGGAGAAGATACAGGGCTCTTGCCCTAATTGATTACCCCAGAATCAAGTGGATTCAACACATCATTAATGTAGATGCTTTGATGACAAGACAGAAATTCTCTTCTGTAGCTTAAGCCGAAGAAGGGAGTTTATTGATTCATGCAATTGAAAAGTTTAGGGTTGGGCCACCTGGCTTACATGAGTAGAACTGGAGAAATGGGTTAAGAAACCGTCAGGACCTTGTGTCTCCCAGCCCGTGGCTTCGTGCTCAGCTGCATGTTCTCCACACAGTGGGTTCAGGCAATTTCAGCTTTACGGCCCCAGATCCAATAAAACAGAGAAAAGAAAACTGCAGTGTCCTAGTTTCCTCCCCTATTCTGGAGGCTGATGTTCTGGTTCTAACTGGCCTGTATGGGTCACACTGTCCCTCCATCCAGTTGCTGTGCCAGAGTGACAGAATGGTCCAATGGCCCAGGCCTGAGCACTCCGTCCACCCTGGGAGTCGGGCTGCTTGCCAGTCCAACCCTCGCCATCTGGCCTGAGAGTGGATGGGGGGGACCCCTAAGAGTAAGCTTGGTCCTTCCCCAAAGTGGAGGCTTAAGTAGGCAAATACTGTAAACACAATAAAACAATGTAAGATTTAACTGTATTAGAACTCAACTGCTGCTACTGCAGCATTCTACATAAATGATAGATTTGGTCACAGTTCTTAGCAAGTGATCAAAAAATGCTTCCTGATTTGATCAGCCACCAGATAAAAGAGTTCTGGCCACAAACACTGGTGTATCCTTGTCACCGAGCAGACTACTTAGCATGTACAGGTGTTTCTTAAGTATGTGTTGAGTGACTTTGCTATAGGATTTCCAGGAGGGAAGAGAGCATATCAAGACTGATGGCTTTAACTTGGTTAACTGGGAGGCTGAGATGATAAACTTTTGGGGTCACAGCTATATTTTTGTGAAAATGCAATGCTGCCATTTTCTCCTGCATTTAGAAGTTTTCCCATGAAAACGTGAGTGGAGCCATAGGTTTGTGGCCTCTGATAACAAGCTGTCAATTTTACGAACATTTGTCAAACCTATTTATTTATGCTGTGATGGGAGCGCTTACCTTTTCTTGTATTTTTAGGCTTTTTTTCACCTTGCAGTGGAGGTCATGGCAGATGGATTTCAACATTTGTTCCCTGATGCAAACAGTCCTGGTGTGTTCCTGTCTGTAAACACATCTTCACCCTCGAGTGCTGTGTGGGAAGCCGAGAGGCAGATAGTTTAAAGTTGCAGAATTGGGGCTTCCTCTTTGGGGCTCCCACCCTCGTGCTCTGCCCTGATCTTTCTTACACTGCCGGGCATGTGTATGTTATCTGGACTGTTCGCCTCTCCAGCTAGGCAGGAGCCCTGTCACACAGATACCTGGGTCACCGGCACACGGCACCAGCACATAGTAAGTGCTCAAGAAAATACATAGCGACTGAAAGAATGAGTGGGGCTATTTTGAGGGATATTGCCTTTCAGAGGCAGGGACAGATAGTAGTTGTTTGGGGAAAAATTCTATTGAAAACGAAGGCAGCACATCTAAGGTTATGCTAGATGGTACACACAGAAGGTTCTACTTACTGAGCATTTATTACTGAGTACTTAGACCACAGGAGTCCCAGGAGAGTGTAGAATCAGACACTCTGGTTGAGGCACTCAGGATATATTCAGGAAGGCGGTAGAGAAAAATGCAAAGCAGCATGTCCTCTATCCCACAGAAGTGATGCACGTGGGTTCTCTCTACACTTTTTAAGAGCTTCTGTGGAGATGGGGACAGTGAACTGTCAGTGGTCTGTTAGTCAGGATTCTTCCAGGGCGATGACAGGACACCTAATCAAAGCAGGCTTGGAATAAAAGAAAGGATGGGGGAGGGCTTTATTAGCTCGATTAACAGAAATGACCTGGGAGTTCGGGCCTGGAGAGCCTGGGGCTGGCACGGGGTCATCGGGGGACCCCTTTGCTCTGTGTTCTGGCTCTGGTTTCCTCTGGGCCTTTGCTTCAGGCCATCACAACATAGCCCCACACTTACATCCACATGGGTCTTGCTTAAGGTGGGGCTCTCTTTTCCGATGGCTCCAGCAAGTGTCCAGGCTTAATTCTGGTCCTCTCCGGTCGTCTCTGCACCAAGCAAGGCTCTGTGTCTGAGCCTGTACTACATACTAACTCCCCGACCAGTGGTGGATCAGAAATTCCACCTGTCAGGGAAGTGCGTTAGGTAAATAATGACACATAAATAAACCGTGAGTGAGGGAATCCGTGGCAGGATCGATTATGGATTGGGGGAGATTCAAGGGCATAGCATAGAGAGGAAAGTGCCTCTGGCTTCTGTGGGTGTGAAACCCTCTCACTTGCGGCCCCAAAGGAAGCCCAAGCACGGGCTCAGAGATGCGTTGCCCATGTGGTCCCCATGTGCACAGTCTGGTCCGCTTACAATAGAGCCATACCCACTTTTTTTTCACTGAGCAGGTGCAACGTCCGCTTAAGGCTGAAGCTACTGGACCTTTCTTGCCCCTGGATGCCTGAGGGCAGGAGTGGGCTCTGGGCATGGGAGGGGACACGTGAGGTTGCTTAAGCCCTGAGGGGAGACAAAGCCTTGCCTTTGTCCCTGTCTACATGGTTTGGACAGGCTTGCCCTTCCACGTGTTAGAATCCAGGGTCTGAGGTTGGGAAGGTGAAGCTCAATGGAGATCTCAAAAATGCGTGTTGCTTCGAATGGCCTGCAGGCCCTTCACTGATGGGTTCTCTGGTCCCTGGTGTACAGCGTGTCACCTGTAACACCCGACCCTTACCATTAAGATCTGACTCAACATCTGAGGGTCAGAATATAAGCAGCGCTCTGCCCCGTCGGGTCCTGCAGGCTGCTTCCTGCCGAGGTGGCCGGGATCCAGCCCTTGGCCGGCAGCTGGTCTTGCCGGTAGTGAACTTGCACAACTGCCCCATGTGGAATGCTGATCACATAGACACCCCCTCTTCTCCATCTCCTGCCTTCGCTCTCCTTTCTTCTGGAAATACTATGTGATATACAGAAACTAGCAGAGTGTTGTATCAAAGTGCGGATACCCCATACGTCATACTATCACCAGTGGCGGTGGAGTCTCCTTTAATTATCTGTCAGCTTTCAGATTGAGCTGAAACAAATTTTTATTATTAGCCAGCTTCCCAAGTCAGTACCTGGGAGTTGCCCTGAAGTCTGTCTTCCCCTCGAGCTCTGGCCAGTCAATCACCAAGTCTAATCAATTTCGCATCCTTCAGATCTCTTGAATTGCTTCTTGCGTGGCTTTCTTATTCAAATCACCTAATTGTCTCTCTGCCTTCAGCTCTGCTTACCATCCCATGCATTTTCCACACTTGCACCTGCGTGATATCACTGAAACCCCATCCGTCTACCACCTTTGCTGGTCTCCCCTATCTTAGGGGACACCTGCAGACCCCCGGGAACTGGTCTCCACCTCCTTCTGCAGTCCTAGCTCTCACCTGCTCCTGGCTCTGGATCCTCTGAGAAGAAAGGGGATGGTTTTTTGGCCAAAGGTCACCAGAAAGACCCTGATCTTTGGACCTTCTGGATTTCTTCCTTTGCTAGCTCCCAGGTTCAGGGCCAGCTTGGGATCAAAGGCTGTCTTGAGGCCATGTGTCTCTCTCCTCACCCTGATTTCTTTCACCCACCTGCAGGGTTCTGCATTGGCTCTTACACTGGCACCCTCAGTTTTACCCCATTGACTTAAACAGGGCAACACAAGTGGCACAGTCCCTGGTAGAGCTGGAGTCAATGTCACGACCAGTTTCTGTTCAGCCCAACTTCCCGATCTGTTATACATTCTCCTGCCCATCTTTATGTCCTCCATAAACATAAGCTGTGACCGTATTTATGCCCATCTGAGTTATTGACCAAGATCTGGATACTGGTTGTGCTGGGGACAGACCTCTTGTGCCTCAGAGAAGACCTTGCTCTGGCTTAACAGAAATCCTTCAATTGGCTCGGCACTCATGGGTTCAGTTTTGCAGCCAGCTACTCCTATGTTTCTTTTCTTTCCAAGGAAAACACAAGAGATTATGTCAAATTAAATGCTGAACTCCAGAAATATCCTGCGTAAGGTACAGGCTGGTATCTGATGGAGTGGGCTTTGAGTCATAGCTTCCTGACACAGACCCGTGTGAGCCTGAGCAAGTGGGCAGTGTTCCTCAGCATTTCTGTCTGCCCTGTGGGAGCAATGACCTGGGGGTAGGTCCTGGCTCCACCACTGTTTTCTTGTATGACGCTTGCTGAGTATGAGTGCCGTTTTGAAAGCTGGGGTAGGAACAGTGACAATAACCCACGCAAATGGCTCCGGAAATGTAGCCCGTAGGAAACAGAAGCAGGAGTGTCAGCTCTTGTTTCGGTTATAGTTACCATCATTTAACTTCTCCACGCCTCAGACCCCCATGCACAAAACGGGAGTATGCTACTAAAAACACTTGTTGGGCTGTCCAAGAAACGTGGGAAATGTCCAAGCCAGCCTCCAGCCCGCGTAAATCCTCCGTCCGTGGCGCTGGTTAAATTCACGGCACTCGTTTCCTCTGTCCCTTCAGTGATATTAGAAGAGAAATGATATGGCAGTGGCTTGGGAGGAAAGGGACAGTGTGAGTGTGTGTGTGTGTGTGGGTGTTCATGCTCTATTGTAACAGATTTCCTCCTGTGTTTTGCAAAGTGTGATGGCTCCTTGATTTCACAAGTTCGATCCTCTCAGTGTGCCCCGAAAACAGGCTGGTAATTACCTCCTTGGCAATTGGTATTCCCTAAGGATTAATGTGTGATGCCAGCTTTAACATTAGAGCCATAATTAGAATATTCATTATGCTGTTAATGTTACACCATTCATCGTATGTATATTTACATACAAGAAGATAAGATAATTCTGTGTAACTTACTCGGGGAGCAGGTAGGCTCCTGGATCATGTGAAACATTCTTTTCCTAATCAGCTAAGACAGGAAGGAGGAGGAAATAAACATTGGCCGAGGACCCGAGATGTACCCAGACCTGTGTTAAGTGCTGTGAATACATGATTTTGCAGAATACTCACAATAGTGTCCAGAATACGCATTACTGTTTTCTCCATTTTCAGAGGTTTGGGGCAGGAAGGGGCTGACTTCATGTCACAATAGTTAACTGGTGCTTAAGTCAGGGGTTGAGCCCAAGGCATTTGTGAATCAAGATGCCAGGTCTCTGTCCAGCTAAGAGGACCACTCCATCTTCACCTTCCTCGTGAAGGGCGTGGCCGGACTCAGCTATGATTTTTGCAAAGCAGTTGGGGAGATTTTAGCAAGAGAGGGATTGAGGCAAACATGAAGCACCGTTTAAATAATGCAGGATCTCATGACTTAAGTCCTTCGTTAAAGGCATAGAAATGTGTTAATTTGTACAAACCAGAAGCAGCAGTAAGAGAATGGCTGGATTCTCAGTTTGGGGCATTTTTAAGAGATTTCCAGGAGCGACCTAGTCTTTCTGTTGCCGTGACTCTAGGTCAAGAGTGGTCAGGAGAAGGGCTGGAGGGGGTGGGAGGGGACGTGTGAAAGATGCCGGTCACTCATCTTCCTGGGGGTCCACTCTGAGCACAGGCCCTTGGTCGCCTCTCAGCCCATGCAGGGGAGCTGGTGCAGCAGGAAGGCCCTGGCTGGGCCTTGGGAGTCCTGAGGTCTCCTTGCTGTGACCTCGGGAAGTTACTTTGCCCACCTGGTCCTCTTTCTCCTGCCTTGTAAGATGAGATTGTGCTAGTTGGGGTTCTGATCTGTAGGTGACAGAAACTCACATAATAATTGCTGAAACATCTCTCTTTTTATGACCTGCAGATGAGCTTCCTTTAGGCAGTGAGAAGGCAGTGGCTACAGGTTTACCCTGCCCCCCAGATGAGGACCTGATCCAGACCTAAAATTCCAAGGAAGGATCCGGATGGTCTGTCCTGGTCTCAGCTTTACTCAGGTGCCCGTGACCAAGAGAATGGGATAGTGAGGCTGATTTTTATCAGAAGGTAAGGAGCAGAGATGCTGGGCAGGCAGTAACGACCGCTGTCTGCCAAAGAGAAGGAATAATCACCGTGAATTCCAAATTAAGCAAAATATGTTTGCCCATTTTATCAGTTAAATATTTACTGATTTCTCCCAACAAGCACTTTCTTCTTTCCTGTTTTCTTCCTTCTTTAGTGTGACCGAAATTGTTTATAGAGTAGGTTGGAGTTTTATCTTCCTGTTCAGCATTTCTTCTGCTAAGAATTCGTTTGATCACTGGCCTCTCTTCCCTTCAGCGGGTGCAGAAGACCCTCCCCACTGCCACCCCCCCCCACCATAAGGCCTCTGTAGTCATGATAGACAGACTCCCAGTGCGTAAAGGGGCCCCTTTCACTGCAGTTATCAAGACAGTGAATTTACTCTTCTCTCCATCTTGTTAAAACATACCCAGGGGAAAAGAGATCAACTTCCAAACTTTAAATTTTATTCTATGACTCCATTTGCAAAAGAATCTGCAGCAACTCACCCCTAAACACTCACACATACACACACAGACAAACAAACAGCAAATCACCCAACCAGCCAGCCAACCAACCAACGAACCAGCCCAAACAACTACAGCACCAACACAGTAAGTTCATCAAAAATCGGGTAGAAATAGACATTTGAGGGAATAAAGCAGAGGGCAGCTGGGTCGTCGCTGAACATAAGGGTGATAGCGGTCCTTGGGTTTAACATCACGTCAGTCCCAGGTTCTTGGTGTCCAGGACAAAGACAGAGACATCCTGTATGTGACCTTAGAGAACATCCCAGTTTATAGGGAGCTATAAAGATCCTCCCCCCTTGAGACAGGCATTATTATCCTCATCTTTTCTAGCTCTATATTCTCAAAGAGATTTCACGTCTGAATTTCTGCTTAAACGTCCATGAATGGCACAAGGGCCTATTTCCTCAACTGCAGGAACAGACTGCATGTGACAGGTTCCTGTGACTCCTACTGACAAGAAATGCTGGTCATGACATTGAGGACTTCTGGCTGGCTCTGCATGGAGCTCACTTGGGGGCATTTGAGGGGCACTTGCTGTAGAAACTGAGCTGTGGTTACACACGTCTGTCACTGTCAAGTTCCAGGCCCGTGGATGCATGGCCTGAGTGATTTCACAACTTCCCTTGTGGCCATGGGCCACGCCTCCTTCCTGAAATGCCCTGAGGTCCTTCAAGTGCCCCTTCTGGGGAGGTTTCTGATCTCTCCCAAGGCTGGCGGCTGCCCCTTCCCCGTGGTTGTCTTCCCCGCACTCAGCCCTCCCAGAGTCCAGCTGTCTGCACATGCCTCCAGTGGGTCCTGGAAGCTCCTTAGCAAGTATTTGTCTACTGAATGGACAGAGGCTAAAGGCCCATGATCTTCAGAAAGAGACACTACCTGGACAAATTTCAGGTGAGCCACCATACGGCCCTGAATTAGACACCATTTTTAGTGCCATGGAGTGAGAAGGATGAAATGTATCCGCCAAGGGAATCAGAGGTAGGAACTTTCCAAAAGTCTGAATATACTGGTTTTTTAAAATTTATTTTATTTTATTTTTTACTTTTTGGGTCTGCCACACGGTATGGGAGATCTTAGCTCCCCGACCAGGGATCGAACCCATGCCCCCTGCCGTGGCAACGCAGAGTTTTAACCACTGGACCGCCAGGGAAGCCCCTCAATATACTTTTATTTAAGTGGCTCTTCTACAGAAAACTGAAATACTGGTTATATTGGAAGAATCCACCAGTCAGCTGACGGTAGTTATTGAGTGTCTACCATGGGCTGGTGTCATGGGCGGCGTGAGCGTCGGCTGGATGGCCGTGCAGTGCTGGGGTCCCCACTCGCAGGACCCACGGCTCCTAAGTTCCTGCCTAAGCAGCTGGTGGTGATCCGGCTGTTTCCTGAGAGAGAAGAAACAAGAGGAGACCTGATCTTGGTGATGGGCTTGTAAGGAAGGGGCTGGGTGGGAGGGTCAGGTAATAGGGTTTTTTTGGGGAACACATTACATTTGAGATGTCTATTGGATGTCCTGTCAGTTATAACCAATGGGAAGCTGCTTAATGCCAAGTGCATTTTCCCGAAGAACTTGGAATACACTGTATTCCACTTCTGTTATAGGGGTCTTAATTTTTGTTTGACTTTTCACCAACCGAATGCTGCTCAGGCACCACCTCATTCCTCCTCCACTTCCTTCCATCCTTCTCTTTCTGTTTACTTTGCTTCCTTTCTGTTGATTTGGGGGAAAGAAAATAAGCCCTGTCCTTCTCTACTCTCCTCAGGTACGGTATTTCTAGATAACGGATGCCTGCAATGCATTCATTCATTCAACAGACCTTTACCGACCGCCTTGCTCTGCACTAGGCTAGCATGAGAAGATGAAAGGAGTAAATACAAAGAAGAATAAAGCAGAATACGAAGTGAAGTGAGGATACAGAATGGTAACCAAGTAACTGGGACATTCAGTTGCAAGCAAACATGAAGAGCAGAGGGAACCTCGGAGGGGTGGCTCTAGGTGTGCCAGAAAAGTTGCACAGCGGAAGTGTCTTTGAGGTGCTCTTTGAAGAATGCGAGTCCATGAAGCAGAGGGGAGAGGGGAGCAGCTGGGGCCGGGCTGGAAGAGTCCTGGGGGCCGGGAAAAGGGGTTTGTACTTTGAGAGTCTGGAGCTTGTCAAAGTTTAAAATAATAACCTAATGACACCATCAGGTTGGACGATGTCTTACCTGCTGATTCCACAGTAACCCTGTGTCTGGGGAGAGGTTTACTGCTCTCCTCCTGTGTTACAATGAGACCCAAAATTCCAGAACCTTCTGCACTGGCAGACTCTTCTATCCTGGGGACATAGGGGTGCAGCCATTACTCCCTCCCCATGGGAACAGAGCTCGCTCTCTAGACCCCTGTTACGCTGACCCTCACTTCCAATTCTAGAAGGAATTAAATGTAAAAACTACGGTTGGAGGTAAGATTGCTCACCGCTTTCTGTGGCCAACAAAGTGGGGTCCCATCTGCCAGCATTTCGAAATAAGTATTCCATTTTTTACATCTGGTCAGACCCCCCCTACCCCAGGTGGTGATACACCAGTGTGCGTGCTAGGGATATTTTATATTGGTGTTGTGGTCATGTGTGAGTGTGAGTATTTGTGGGTGTATGTGTGTCTCAAGGTGGCAGCCACAGCTGACCCACCCTGAAAGAGGGCATGTCAAAGTCAAGGTAAAATGCTCGTCAAGCTGATTCACAGGCAAAGAAAAGGACTGCTTTTTTTGTGAGAGTATTTTCACAGTTTAGAACCAGAGGCTTCCAGACATGGTTGAAAGCTATGCTGGGCAGGAAACATAAACCTTCCTTGCGAACCTCCTATGAAGGGCATGCCAACCATAAATATTTAGCATTATTAAATGCAAGTATTTATTAAAAACATGGGGCTTTATTTTAAAGGATTTCCGGGCTTATTGTACTTCGTGTCAACAAACGTTAGCATGTATGGCTTTACCTCCCAGAGAAAAGTTTCAGTAGCGGGCATTTAGTGAGATCTGTACACCTACACGTTGCAGATGGTCTCGTTCTATAAGAGATGAAACTGCATTTGGTGGAGCTGATTAAATATAAAAACACCACCATCTGCCATTTATTCTAATAGAAAATGGTTTGGGCAGATGCTGACATCTTTGGAGATGATTGATTCATCCCTGACAAGAGAAGTGGCTCAGAGCCATCTAGCTGCCCACGGCTCAGACAATCCCTGTTCACAACACAAGGGCCAAGCCGGGCGCTCTGATTTGGATGTAGCAGGTGAACAGACAGCACTTCAATAACGAAAAGCCAAGAATTTCTAAGCGCATCGACTGTCTTCTCCCCACTCCCTGCCTCTCTTGACTTCTGGCCTATATTTAGCTGGAAGAATATTCTAGCCACACGCTGCATTGTATTAAGTGCCGGTTACTCCAGCACCGGGATACCTGGAGGAGAGTCTATTCTCATTTTAGTGTTAAAAACTTTCAAATGCTCTCTTCATGTGCTACTGCTGGGTAGAGAATTATTTTCCCTAAGCCGACTGTAGGGTTTCATTAAAAAATATATTGTTTACAAAGCAACCATGACACCCATTCCAAACTGACTTGGAAACAGCTGTATCCAT
The DNA here is from genome assembly GCF_003676395.1 of Aethalodelphis obliquidens. Lineage (NCBI taxonomy): Eukaryota > Metazoa > Chordata > Mammalia > Artiodactyla > Delphinidae > Aethalodelphis > Aethalodelphis obliquidens. The sequence goes on from NW_020837956.1 coordinate 37,827,539, forward strand.
ACTGTGAAACATCTATGGTGATCAAATGCCCTTTACAAGGAGATAACAAACTGTGTCTTTCTGTAGGAATATTTTTGTAACAATTCTTTTACAGCCTAAATATTTTCAGGAAGAAAATTTAGACATCAAGACATTTATTTGGTACTACGTTTATAAAATATCTTTCTATTTATGTAGTGATCGTTAGATGTGAACTAATTTTTTTTCTCTGATAGAATTAAATTCAGAGGTGAAGCTGGGTTTTCCCATCTTGTTCATCACATTTTAAAATATTTGAATTCTTTGTGTTGTGTTAGGCAAAGTGATTTAAGACTATTTCTTGATATTATTTTCAATTAAATGCAGCCAACCTACACCCCAGTGCATTTGTGCTGCAATTAACTATATTTGTGTGCCTAAAATTATGCCTGTTTGTATAGATATGTTTCCATTTTGTGCTCATAGAAAATTCTGTTATTTTGAATTAGGTGCTCGTCCACTTAGTGCCTCTCTATTTCTCTATTTCCTGTTGTCTATTTCTTCTAACCGCTGTCTACTCTAATAATCAAAGCAGGAGAATTAAAGTTCATCTATTTCTCTGCCAGCATTTTACGTGAGACGTGCAGTAAGTGTTACTGGAAACTCCATCTCTCAGTCATGTTCCCAGCATCTCTCTGTCACGTTCCCAGCATCTCTCCTCTACCTCCTCTCTTCTCTGCCTCATAGACCAGCCTTTGAACCACTTTTCATATCCTGCTGACATCTTTCCTCCCCCTGCCCCCGACATTGACCACTGGTCTTCTCTACGTTGTTTATGATCTTATTTCTTTCTTATTCCTCCAGGTGATAGGCATCCTAGGAGTCACCTTTCCAGAGCAGTGGGAAACTCTGATGGGGTAGTTTTCTCCTTTCACTGGAGTTATCACCACAGACTTTGGCCACCTGCCCACACCCTTCTTCTTGAACTTTCTCCTTGTCTCTCTACACGCAGAGGCATTCTTTTCTTCCCTTTTCCTTCCTCACCTGTCTCTCCCTTTCTGGCCTTGCTTGTTCTTCCTCCCTGCCAAGAGGAACTACTCGCTGAGAGCTGGAAACACCTAGAAGAATAAGATGCCATTATGGGTAGAATTGTCCCCCACCTTGTCCATGTGCTGAAGTTCTAACCCCCAGTACCTCCAGATGTGACCATCTAGGAGAGAGGGTCTTTAATGAGGGAATCAAGTTAATGTGAGCTCACTAGGGCCGCCCTGATCCAATTGGACTGATGTCCTTATAAGAGAGTCACCTGGAGGGAAGGTGACCCCACGAAGACACAGGGAGAAGACGGCCATCTACAAGCCAAGGAGAGAGGCAGGAAGGACAGAGCCTTCCCTCTCAGCCTTCAGAAGGAACAAATCCTGCTGACACCTTGACCTCGGACTTCCAGCCTCCAGAACTGAGAGACAATGCAGGTCTGTCGGTCTTCCCCCAGCCTGTGGTGCTTTGTTACAACAGCCCTAGGAAACTAATACAGAGACCATCCCTGCCCTCAAGAGATAAAGATGCAGAAGGCAATCATGAGATGGTGGCAGTTGCTAATGAAGCGTGGTGGAAAGACAGAGAAAGTCAGAATTTAGAGGAACAGTCATGTGAACGGGTTGGGAAGGCTTCTTGGAGGATGGGGCACAAATGTTGCAACTTAAATGATGAGTAAGGAGTTTTCCAGCAGATGTTTAGAAGCAAGTATTCTGGGCAAATGGGAAAACTTATGCAAACGTAGGAGGACGCAGGGGAACTGTGGTCACAGGTGAGTTTTGTCTGGGCACTCGGGTAATGATGGTGGTTCATGTGGTACTTTTTCCCTGCATCCCTCTTCCTTCAGGACACGAACCCACTTCCTGCCTCTTCACCCTCCTTCATTCTGACGGACGTTATTTGGAATCCAAACCTTGGATTTGAAATATGAGAGGAACATGCATCCTGCTACCTCTTGCTGCATAACTTAGTGGTTTAAAGTAATAACAAGTTGCTGTAAATCACAGCTCTGTGGCTTGGCTGATTTCAGCTGGACAGTTCTCTCGGGGTCTCTCAAGTGCTGCCGTCGGAGGGTGACTGGAACTGGAATTCATCTGAAGTTTTGACCGGGCAGGGGTTCCAGACAGCTTCTTCACTCACGCCTGGCGCCCAGCTCGCATGGATGGCTGGAACAGCTGCGGTTGCCTGCATCTTTCCATGCCGCTTCTCCACATGCCAGCAAGGGCGCCCTCACAGCATGGTGGGACCAGGTGTCCAGACTTCTTGCTTAGGGCCTGGCTTTCTCCAGAACCAGCCTTTCAAGAGGCAAAGGCAGAAACTTGCCCCCAAGCCTTGAAAGTCATACAGCAATGCTTCTGTCACATTTTATCAGCTACTCCAGCTGGGCCAAGATTCAAGGTGAGAGGGACTGCAGGGGGGCATACCTACTGGAGGTGTGGCTAATTAGAGAACAGTTACCACAAGCAGTTTCCAGGTCCTGTTACTGGCTTGTGTTGAGTTCCACCTTTCTTGTGGTTAGTGAGGTGAATCTGTGAGATCCTTGTCAGGAACTTGAACTAGCAACCAGCACCACAAAATGGATTTTATTTACTTGAGAAAACTGGACCAAAGGAGTGTCAGATTTAATAACTAAGTCCTCTTCGCTGGAGCCAGGATGACTGCATGCAGATGTCGCAGTCCGGAGCTCTGTTGGACAGTTCAGCTAGAGCCAAAATTGGCCAGTGATGGAGATCAGAAACTCCTCTGGTGGTTTGATACTTGCAGGGTGACTAGAGGAATAAAGGGCATCATTTGTAAAGCCGTGAAGCCTTCCTTTAACGAATGAGGGCCCATTAACGTGATCATTCGGCCCCTTTATAGGAAGTGCCTGGGTGCTCTCTGATGCTATGACCCACGGGTCATGATGCAGAGCCTTTCAAGGACATCCTCTTTGAAGCCAAAGCAACTAAAATATAAGTCAAGGTAAAAATTAAACTGATTGCTAATTCCCTTTCTGTGAAGTATCTTTCAATCCTAGTTAACAGGATTTAATCTTCAAAGCAAGGAGCCTTGTTTGCTAAATCCTTGTAAGAGACACAGTCGTCAGCAGGGACAGGACAGCTGGATTTTCAGTTGCAGTCAGAAGCCACGAGTGGTCTGAACTCCGCACACGCAGCATCCTCCCCTGGGGTGGCCCACGGTGTGGGCAGCTCCCAGCTCTTCATCCTCAGGTTGGCATTGCTGTGTCCACAGACTCTCGGACCACTCTGTGTAATTTGTACCATTTCCCTGTGATATTAGTTTTCTTTCTTTTTTTTTCCTGTGAGCAGATTTTTCCTGCCATATGCTCATTTAATTCTAATTGTGGTGCATGAACATCTTGTGCAGTAAGTGGCCATGTCCCTGGAGGCTCTGTGAAGCTGAGCTGCATGTGACCGGTGACACCCTGTCAACGTGAGACACTCATTGGGCAGGTCCCGATAACATGGATCTCCCATCCCCATGCACAGGTCCAGAATTTTTTTGTTCTCTTAGTAGGAAGCCTGTATTGTTTGATTGCTCCCAAATTGCTTACACATTGGTTAGGGAAAAAAATTCCTATGTGATGTGTTTTTAGAAACAGTTTTCCTGAGTCCTGGACCCTACAGTTTGAACCTGGCCAGGGAAGGCTGAAAGATGAAATGTTCATTTTTAAATTCCCCAGGGCCAGCAGTAGAAGTTTCTTGGCCCCGGCAAGTTGACGAGACATAATGGTCCTCACCAGTAGGTCTTGGGAACATCCAAGGCAGGCTTTTTCCCAAATGTTCACCTTCTCAATGGAAAGCTTGGCTTCTGTCAGCTCAGTGTCACTTGGCCTGGCCTTGCAGGTAAAGGGAGATGAAGGAAGGGGCTGGGCAATGACATCCTGCCCTGTGATGTTCTCACCTCAGAGATGAGCAGGGCAACGATTTCTGTAGAACTGTAGCATCTCTTCCTGTGAAACTGATTGATGCCTCCTTGTTTCTGGTTTGGCCAATGGTCAATTAACCTTCTCCTCTCATTGCCCGCTTTTCTCTCAGTGCCCACCCTTTTTAGGAATGAGTCCTACTCATTTCTAAAAAATTTCTCCCAGCTAGATTTGAGTCACCCTCCTGCTGGCTGTGTGCATATTTGCGTGTCTCTCGCCAGCATGTGGAAGAGATCAACCATGGTAGTTTCTTTTTAATGTTCTCCCTTTCTATTTATACTTTAATGCCTTTGCAGGTCTCAATCAGCTCACTTCTCAGTCTTCATATTTCCAAACTTCATATTTCTATATTTCGTTCACGTCGAAGCTCTTCTAATCCTTTGGATGATTTTTGTTGCCTTTCTTCTGCTTCTCTAATCTCTTTCTGTAGAGATATTCACCAGAACAACACCAGGTATGTCAGGGGGAAATTAATTCATTCACCATTTCACTAAGATTTAATCTGGTCCTGTGTTTTCCCAAGAGCTATGTTAGCTGTGTCAAGGTTGACAGATGTTTTTTGTTTACTTTACGATCACGTTTCAGAGTTTGGTTTGCTCTTTAGGAGGCTAGAATCACCTTGAATTTTCAAGAAATAGCCTAGACAACTCCTTGAAGGTTGTGAAGCACAGCCTTCCTTCAAATCAGCTACAGTGGGAGCATTTACACCACGGAAATTGGCAGACACTGCAAAGGCTTTTTTTTTTTTTTTTTTTTTTTAATGAAGAGCCAGTTTACCTTTGCATCACTAGTTATGATGGATAGATTTGGTATCCATGGGCTCATATGTACAATTCAGGTCAGTTTATGGTTCATGAAACATTGATGCTCTATAAGACTATAATAGGTGTTCATTCAGCAAAGGGATTTTGAACAATTATGGGGTAAAGACAATTAAAGATGGTTTTTTTAAATCAAAGGGCATCTTCTGGTCTTTAAAAATGGTAATGTACTTCGTGAATATTCAAGAGAGAGAGAGAGAGAAATTGAATAAGTTGTTTCCCTAATTATTTAACTGAAGAACCCTCTCCCCTAGAATGCTGACCTGTTATGATGTCACTGGTCCCTGAGCGATTGTGTTTTAGATTCTTTCTCCTGAAAGTATACCATTAGATGCATCTCAGTGGGTTTGTGAAAGCTTGCTGTAGGTGGGGCTCCACCCAAAGTCAGGGAGCTCACAGACTTCATGGTCCCTTATTCAGCCTGCATTCTTCCATCTCTGTCTTAGCCAGTTCTTACTCAGTGTTCCATTCCTAACAAAAACATTCTTGTCCATAACACCCAGTCTTTGGGACTTGACGAAATATCTTTTTTGAAAGTCTAAATAAAGGTGTTTTCTTTTTCCTCAAGGAAAACCCTAATTAGTTAGATATTGCTGTAAGAAGAAAGCACCCCCCGCCCCAGTAATTGTGCTTATGTGTTGGGTGACCTCACCCTTGATTACAGGTTATGCCTACGTGTGATGAGCAAAGCGGTCCTCAGCTAAATACAACACAGCTACGTGCTTCTTGTCTCGTAACCATGATCCAGTGCCTGTGTTTGGACAAGGCCATGACTGTTAATTCTGCTTAAATTTGATTAAATATTGACAGTAATATTGATGTTTTTTGTAAAGTGATTTTTTTGTATGCTAGTAGATTTTATTTTGATGGTCCATTGATATGAATTGTGAGGAACAATTCAAATAGAGTATTAACAGATAGCAAGAAAAGATTTTAATATGGAAGTAAGAATTGGAAGGGAATTGTTAACTCTCTGAATAAATACACATACATTTTTCTCAAGATCTTAGTTTTATGTTTCCTGAGGTCTGTGCCCTGACAATGTGCAAGTCTGTTTTATTGAGATTTTACTAAGGGGGTGGGGGACCCGAGACCGCTTATGGATGGTCTAAACAAATGAACTTCCAAGTGATAGATGACCCTGAGGTCCAGAGCCGTTGAGAGACTGGACCTCTCACATAAATATTCATGAGCTGCTACATGGAGTTCAGTTTGGCAACAGATAACTAAAAATGAGCTTAGATCTGATGATTTCACTCTTAGGAACTTAAGGAACTAACATACAAGGATATTTACTGCAGCACCATTTATAAATTCAAGAAAATGGGAAAACTTTAATATCTACCAATGGAGGATTTGTAAAGCCCATTATGGTAGATGTATAAAATAAATATTATACCAATCATTTAAGATGATGATATTGATCAATATTTTTTGACATAGGGAATATGCATGATATATTGTTAGGTTTCAAAAAGCTGCTCGTGAAAGAGTCTGGCAGTATACCCATGTTACTAGCCCATGGGGGTTAGTTACTCCATTTTGGGGGGTAAAATTTACATAAGTATAGATGTAAACCCAGAAATATATTGTGCATATATATGCGTAGGAAAAATATAGATGTTTATGCATCAGGCTGTTAATGATCAATTGCTTTTAGGGAAAGAAATATGGGTTAACTTTCTGCTTAGTGTTTTCTGTTATCTGCTCTTTTTTTTCACTTTTTAAAAATAATTTTTATTAGAGTATAGTTGATTTACAATTGTGTTAGTTTCAGGTGTACAGCAAAGTGAATCAGTTAATGACCTATATGAGAGAAGAATCTAAAAATGAGTGGAGATCTATATGGAACTCAGCCTCCAGGGACTGCCTACCTGGATTCTGCCTTGCTCCTGAGCCCAGGACTGGTCTTTGTTTTTTTTCTGATTCCCCATCCTTGAGTCCTCGAAGTGTTATCTGTAGCATCCTGGCTCTTCCGGTGCCATCTTGCCTTGGTTGGGGCCTCCCTTGGCACTGGCTTGTGGCCTCCCAACCCGCCCTGTGTCTGCTGAGGTCCTGCTCCTGGCTGACAGGCCAACCGCGACCCCCCTTCTTGGGATCCATCACCCATCGAGACGGTTACCTCCTTGCACACCTTCCAGACGCCCAGGACAGTGCACCCACCCGATGGATTGCCTCTCAGTTCCCACGGGGGTCCTGTCCCCTCATCCCTGTGCCTGGCCCTGCTGGTGGGTCTCCTTCCTGCTTGGGCCTGTGTCCATTCTCAGGTATGAATCCCAGGAGATTCCACCCTGTTAGGCCCCATGGCCCCGGACAAAACCAACTCAGACCGGATGCTGGATATTCGTGTATAGAACGACCTGGATAAACTCACCCAGTTAGCGGGGATTCTGTCAGAACCAGTGACATGCTGGGGCAGGAAAGCTCATGTGAGAATCCTTAGAAGGGTTGTTTGTGGATCACGGGTCCTTTGGGGGCTTTGGTGGAGGCATTCCTGTGTGTCACTTTAGGGCCCTGTGCGGCCTTCTCACTTTCCTACCCCGGCCTTCTCCCCATCCCTGTGAGGCCTGCCCTCTGATAAGAACCAAAGAAGCCTTGCCAATGAGCCATTATGACGCGGGAGCAAAGGTTTGTCTTCGAACAGGGTTTTTCTGGGACTGCGTCCCAGCCCCGAGATTAGGCAAGGGTGATGCTGGCAGGAGTAGTTCTGTTATTCTGTGTGGAAGTCACAGACCCCGCTCTTTCCTTAAAACTAAGTGGCAGCTGCACCCCCGTGAGCTTGAGCTCTGCTCTCTTCTCTCCCATCCTGAGTTCATCTCTGCTGCCTTCGTCCTATTGCCCCTTCAGCGCCCACCCCCCTGTCATTAATGATGATTTTTTTGTGGGACACAGTTCAACCCAAATAGCTCCTCCTCTGGCCCCTAAATTGATATCCTTCTTACATGCAAAATACATTTCTACCCATTCTATTGGCCCAAATAGTCGAATATCCCTAGCTAACCATACAGGGGCTCTGAAAGGGAGCCTATCTGGCAGACAGGCAGTTTTAGGTGGGTGTGCAGCACACACAATGCTTTTGCATCAGGAATTTATTTGATACTTACAACTGGCAGGAGACAAACCAAGCCTGACACAGATGGAGCAGACATTAAAAAAATAAGTCAGTTTTTTAATATGGAAACAAGGCCCAGGGGGCTTCAGTGGGGGGTGGAAGGTCACATGGCTGGTGGGGAGGGAGGGGGGCCAGGTCAAGGCCCTTTCAGGCATTCTGTAGCATTCATTTGTCTGTGTCTTGTCTGCAGGAGTTGATTTATTGATGGGTGACCTCAGAATCGATGTATTTTTTCAGGTAGGCTCTGTAATATGCATGGTGCGGTGCGGAACAGGTGAAACCAGGTCCCTGTAAAGGCCAAACAACCAGCCTGCAGATCACCGTGTCTGGGTTCTAGAAACTGGGGGCATGTTCTCTTTAGTCAAACTGTTTGGAATTCGATTTCAGGGATTCCACCGTGTTGAACTACAGCTTGGAAAGCACACAGCGATGCTTTTGGAGAGCGGAGGAGAATCTGGGGGGCCGTTCCCTTTTGCACCTCGCTTTGTCACTCCGTTCTCGTCACAGCCCTGTCGGGACAGCCTCTAACTCTTTGGGTGAGGCATCTGCTTTTTCTTTGGCTTTGTCCAGTGTCCTGAACAGTCTGCAGCTGTTCAAATGGGGCTTTTTCTAAGCAACACCTCTGTGTTCACTTCCGCCGTTACAGGCTTTACTTCAGTAGGTAAATAAGATACAACGGAACTTGGTGTTCGGTAACATTGAATAAGTGAGCAGTGAAAACACAAGCGTGAGATGGGATTGCCCTGGAGGCAGGACAGGAAGCTCTCTTCTCCCTCTGGCCAAGACGCTCTTCTGGCTTCACTGCGTGCAAGTCACTTAAAATCTCTTTTTCCCTCTCTCTCTTCCTGCCTCTCCCCCTTCTAAAATTCATTTTGTAGATCAATACTATGTCTCTAGGGTCAAATAATTGATGCAAACGCCTCTTCTCCTTCAGAGGCCATTTGCCAAAAGGAAAATCATTTCTCTAACGAAAATTAGGCCCTAAAATTTTTGCCAGGGTGTTAGCTATAGGAATGGCGGTTAGGAAACGTCCATTGTAAATCACGCAAGTACAACGTTGAAAGCTTATTAAAGTCACGCTTTACTACTCAAAGCAATTTTTGGCTATTGCAAATGTGGCTTCTTTGTTTTGTAGCACCATGTGGCCAATGCCATGGTGTGGAGTTCCCTAAAGAAATCTTATCCTTAGATCCACAGAGTGAAATTGAACCGCGTGTGAACACCTGAGAAATGCGTGTGGCAAGTACAATACAATGGCCTTTGTTTTCTACTGGTCAGCGCAAAAGATAAGGAATCCATCCTAGAAACATGGAATAGAAGTTAAAACAGCCATAGCAGGCCTCCATCTCTATTTTTTTCCACTGTCTCAACTCTTTAGCCTGCCACTGTCTCCTATCCGGCTCTGTGCCTCAGTTTCCTCATCTGCATCTGCACTGTGTGACTATTGAAAGGTTAAGTGAAATAACACACACCGTGTTTAGAAGAGTGCCTGGCACGCAGTAAGCGCACAAAGACGTGTGTTATTACGATCATTATTATAATGCCATCAGCAGCCCAGACTCGGAGTGGGCTCTATTCCTCCAAGGTGATGGCCGGCAGAACGATGTTTTTGTCAAACTGGTCCTTCCATAAGCACCATCTGTCTCTGGACCAGGAGGGTGCAGTGCTTGGGAACGTGTCTAACGGACTGCGGGATGATTTACAAATTGGACATCAATGCTTCTCGGAATCTGCAGGTCATAAAATCCGCTTCAAGCAAAGCCCACTCAGAGCTGTCAGGATAACTTCAATGGGATGCTTTCCAACAATATATGGGGAGATGGGGCCCTGGCAGAAATTACATCTATTTTGATCATTTTATACAAAACCGCCCAAACTTTATGACTGGAACCTCATATGTCAATCTCACTGATACATACGCTGTCAGCTCAGTGATCACGATCATGTATTTTGACAGCAACATCTGTCACCTGTTCCGAGGCCTCTGTTTATTTGATGTAACAGACTATGTGGCATCGTACGCTTTCTGTTCCTTCAGGTACATTTTCCCAAATTCCACGGGCTCCTGGAGGAAATGCCGCTTCAGATGGAGGAGGAAGGACCTGGGGTCTCAGCCACGCTTCTAGCTACATGCCCATGGCCTGTCTGGCAAATACGGGGTTGCGTCACAATCGTCAAAAATATTTGTGTATCCCTCAGACCGAGGCCCTTCGGAAGACTAAATACACAGGATTTATAATGAGACTCGATTATGGTTGCAGCAAAGGTGAGAATTACAATAAAACCCAAAGCCAAGTCTCATTTCTATGAGAACGTGCAGCCGCCTCTCGCAAACCACATTTTTTACCAGAGTTGTTCACAAGTCCATCTATGGACATGTGCTAGTTTCATTTGTAGTAAGATGATGCATGGGGCCTTTCTCGTGCAATGAGGACCCGCAGGGAGAAAACAAAACAGGTTAAGTGCTCCCACATTCTAACAGAGTGCTAGAAGTTGGGGTCAGACACCTCCACAGGCCCCACCAATGTCACCCGCCCCCCTCGTCCCCAGGCTCAGCCCCCCTTGCCCCAGGCTGTATGAGAAGAGGAATGGGGAGAGAAAGGCAGGTCTGGAGGCTGACCTTCTGGGAAGTGCAGAGTTGGGTGGTGGTGGTGAGAGCCTTTCCTTTCTGCCATGGTGGAGGGTGGTGTCTTCATCCTTGAAGTCAAGGGCAAGTCTCCAAGGGCATCATCAGGGTTGATAGAAGTGTCTGTGAACGAGGGGCCTGCAGCTCATCCTTTGGTAGATGCTTGCTGAGCTCTATCTCCTCCCTGTATCTTATCCCTGGGCCCATCCTGGTGCTACTGTCTAAGTGGAATTGGGGAGGGTTCTAAGGAGAGCTCCTTAGAGATTCTCTGACAACTAAAGATGTGCTCCGTCGTGGAGACTGTTACCTTTTTGGGTGCAGAGATTTCTGAAGGCAGGAGGCCAGCTGGGATGAGAGTCTGATGTGCCTTGGAGAAAGGTGGGTTTGACCCCCATCCATTCCAGCTTTCCAAGGCCATTAGCAGGCACAGAAGAGAGGATGCCGGGCTTCTTGCGGTTCCACATGAGACCATGATGTTATTAGAGGTGCAGGGCCCCGGAACCAGGGCTTCAGGACACGGAGAGGCCAAAGTGGAGCTGAACAGCATCCCGAGAAGACCACACCAGCCAACCACGGGGAGAGGGTCCTATAGCAGGGGGCGTGGCAGCAGACTGGCGCCCTCCTCTCTACTGCACCCATCCAGGAGCTGTACCCCGGGCCCTCATCCCCCTGCTGCCCTTTGCCTAGAAGTCTCCTCCATCTGCATCTACCACCCGTCCCCTGGCTTCATTCAGGCCGCCACTGACACGTCTTCTCCTCGTAGACACCCTCCCTGGCTGCTTCATCTGTGCGAACACCTCTTGTCCCTCTGCATTCCCAGACCCTGCTTTATCTTTCGACAGCACTGTCTGACATTGTACTACACATTCATCCGTTCCCTGGTATCTCCCCTGCCCCCGACACAGGGTGTGTAAGGTCCAAGGGGACCCGGGATTTGCTTCAGCCGACACGTTCTCTCCATGGCCTAGGAGAGGTGCTGCATGTGTCAGGTGCTCAGAAAACATCTCTTAGATGAATGAATGAATGAATGAATGAGCTGGCCTGATCCTTCCTCCTTCGTCAGGCGGTCGGTCGTGGTGGGCAGTCCCCAGCGGGAGTCGTTCAGGTTTCTTCCCTTCGAGAACCATCGTCTGTCCTTCTTGGGCCTGACCCGTGCCTTGGGCTCAGCCACCAGGGCTGGGTTTGACCAGGAGAGACACCTGCAGAAAACTTGGAGGAGAGAGAGTTAGGGGTCATTCTTCCCAGGCTCCGTCCCTGCTGGGCTGTGCCTGGCAGCGGCTGAGGCCACCAGTGCCCACCGTGGGTGCCCCCTCCCATGGCTGGAACTCCCGCCTCATGCCCCTGAGACCTGGGCAAGGCTTCCTGCCATGGCCCATGTCCTGGTCTTCCCTGCGCCGCCCCCTGCTCTGTGAACAGGCTCTTCATTAAGCTCATCCACGGCCCCTTGAGCGTGTCGTCTCTTTCCTGCTGAGACGTGACTGATGCACCAGCCTCCCCACGCGCTCGCCCTCCTTCATCCTGAGCTAGCCACGCAACCTCGCTGCCAGGGTGCAATCCATGGCCAGCTGCATCAGTGGTACCTGTGAGTGTGTTAGAATGCAGACTCTGGCCTCCCCGTGGAGTCTGAATCTGTATTTTGAGACGCCCCGGATGATCTGCGTTTGAGTCTGCACAGCACCAACTGGAGAAGGGGGGGCGTTGTGTGACTGTGGGGCCACGCTCTACCCCGACACTCCGTGGTTCATTTGTAAACTAGCAAGGCAGGCTCTTCAAACATCGCCTACACACTTCTTCCCTCTGCCTCTTGTGGGCAGAGTCGGGGATGCTCTCCTGCTCTGGATTCAGGCTGCCTGGATTCCAATCTTTCTTCTCCTCCTCACTAGCTGTGCAACTCAGGGAAATTTCCTAACCCTCTCTGTTCCCTTGCTTGTCCAGTGAGGATGGTAATCGTGCTGCCTAATGGGATTGAGATGTAAGTCACATGATGCATATGCCTAATGGGATTGAGATGATTAAGTAAGTCACATGATGCATAAGAAGTGAGGGAACCAAGTATGCGGATATATGTGGTAAGATGGACTCAAACCAGGAAGAAAAGCCAAGGAAGCAGTGCCGGAGCCGGTGCCGCCCACAGCATCACTGCATGGAAGCTGAGGAATCCTGGTGGAGGTGCCGGTGTGTCATTTTGGGTAGGAGTGAGGGTGGTCGGGTTTGGTAACATACAGGCTGGAAAACCCTTTTGTGTATTTTACCTCCTAAATAAAAGGCGATCACCTGAAATGATAATCACTAAAGCACTTATATTTACCTGAGAGTTTGCAAGGCCCTTTCGAAGACATAATACAGATACTTAAAAGCCTGAGAAGCAAAGTCCTGAAAAGATCATTCTGGGCAGTGCTCAGTCAGATGGAACCCTTCCAGAATAAAGTTGACTGCAAATGAATCCCTGCTTCCACATGTAATTCTGCAGATGCACTCTGATTTCACAGCCATTGATCAATAATTCATTTGGCTCGTGACTGCCGATGACATGATTTAATATGTCCAGCTAAATTATGTCCCCATAGGAACACTCATGGGGTGTTTGGAACATGCATACCAAAGGAAAAAATTACAATTACCACAGTGTCGGCCCCGAATTGAAGCAAGGCAGCATACGTGCCTAGACATGCAGTTTGAAATAAAAGAGGGACTTGTGATCAGATCAACGGAAGACCTAAAGCAAAGACAGCTCCATGAGCCCAGGACCTTCTGTTGATATCCACAGCTCCTAGTCTGGAGCACCGACCCTTGCTCAGGATCTGTCAATACCCACGGCCAAGATCAGAACAGGAAAGGCCAAGGTGGGGCACACCCAGAGAAATTAACGTTGCTTGAGTAATCCCAAGTACTTATTCGGACTTCCTAAGAAACACGTTTATCATCTTTACTGTTGGTGGGTCTCTGCCTAGTTCTCTGTAATTGTCTTTTGGGCCCCCCCTCATTTAGTGTGAGGCAATTTGGGCGAACCGACAGAAGTAGCAAGGCACGTGTGTGAAGACACTGTGGTGTGTTACCTGAAGAAAAAATACTACAAGGCTTAGTTTCTAACAATAGCAACAAAAGGAATACGCCATCCAGGAGATTTTGTGTGAGACAAAGTTAAACACTAAAAAGAGCCAGATCTGGGCTTCCCTGGTGGCACAGTGGTTGAGAGTCCGCCTGCCGATGCAGGGGACACGGGTTCGTGCCCCGGTCCAGGAAGATCCCACATGCCGCGGAGCAGCTGGGCCCGTGAGCCATGGCCGCTGAGCCTGCACGTCCGGGGCCTGTGCTCCGCAGCGGGAGAGGCGACAGCAGTGAGAGGCCCGCGTACCACAAAAAAAAAAAAAAAAAAAAGAGCCAGATCCTACCCCTCCTTTGTTTTCGCTGGGGTTACACATTTTGGAGCCATATCTGATGGCTTTTCCTCATGTTGGGATCTCCTTCTTTCCTTGTCTGCTGCCACTGTCTTTGAGTGTAACAGTAATCACAGCATAAAAATGGTAACTAGGAGCATGGGGCGTGACATCAGACAGCCTGGGTTCAAATTGTAACTCCATTGCTCACTGGCTGTGTGATGTTGGCAAGTTACTTGACCTCTCTGTGCTTCAGTTTTCATGTCTATTAAATAGACATAATAATACCACCTCCATAATAATACCACCTAATAATACCACCTCCATAATAATACCACCTCCATAATATTAAATATGTCTATTTAATATGTCTATTAAATAGACATAATAATACCACCATTAAATGAACTCTAATGCAACTACATTATTAGTGCAGTGCTTGCTATATATTTATGATACAATAAATGTTAATAATTCACATCCTCTATTATTATTATTATTACATGTGGTTTCCTAATTGGTCAGCTTACCTCCAATCTTTCTATCTCAAATGCTGTTTACACAGCTGCCAAAGTAAAATTCTGGAAGACCTCCTCTGACTGCAAAAACCTTAGAGGCTTCCTAATTCCTGTGAATTAAAAAGCGGGATTTTTGGAATAATATAAGAACATCCATTACCTGTTTTACTTATCTTTAGATTCCTCTCTAGCCATGTTAGCCTATTCCCAGTTTCCTAAAAGTCCTGCATTTGTCAACCTGTGTGTTCATGCCCCCCTTCCTTCCACCCCTCTCTCCACTCATCTGCTCACCTACCACCTGACCATCCACCCATCCAACAAATATTTATTGAATGCTTACTCTGTGCCAGGTGCATTGAGGACACAATGATGAACAAGTAAAGAAAAAGCTAAAAAGATATTGGGGATAATGACAACTCTTCTGAAGAAATGCGACAGGCTCACGTGGGTGGAGGTGCTCCTTTATGAAGGATGCTCCGGAAGCTTTTATGGAAAGGCCTTTGACCCGAGACTTGGGGAGGCCGCTATGGAAATACCTGGAGTGAGAATGTTCTAGGCAGGGGTGACAGCTCCGGCATAGGTTTTGCAGAAAGCCAGCTGTTGCGACAAATAACCCCCAAATCTCAGCTGCTTAACACAATTAGTGCATTTCTTTCTCACTTCAGAACCCAGTGTGGGTGGAGGGCATTGCTCCACCTGGCCACACTCGGATGATGTAGCTCAACAGCCTCCAGGGGGCCAATAGCTTACGGCATCTGAGCAGAGTCAGAGCAGGGAGGGTCGTAGGGGGAGGAGCTGGAGTGGTAAATACCACGCTATGAGCTAACTGCAAGGGAGTTTTGAAATGTAGCCTCTTTTTTTTTTAACATCTTTTTTTTTTTTTTTTGCAGTACGCGGGCCTCTCACTGTTGTGGCCTCTCCTGTTGCGGAGCACAGGCTCTGGACGCGCAGGCTCAGCGGCCATGGCTCACGGGCCTAGCCGCTCCGCGGCATGTGGGATCTTCCCGTACTGGCGCACGAACCCGTGTCCCCTGCATTGGCAGGCGGACTCTCAACCACTTCGTCACCATGGAAGCCCTTTTTTAACATCTTTATTGGAGTATAATTGCTTTACAATGGTGTGTTAGTTTCTGCTGTATAACAAAGTGAATCAGCTATACATATACATACATCCCCGTATCTCTTCCCTCTTGCGTCTCCCTCCCACCCTCCCTATCCCACCCCTCTAGGTGGTCACAAAGCACCGAGCTGATCTCCCTGTGCTATGCGGCTGCTTCCCACTAGCTATCTATTTTACATTTGGTAGTGCATATAGGTCCATGCCACTCTCTCACTTCGTCCCAGCTTCCCCTTCCCCCTCCCCGTGTCCTCAAGTCCATTCTCTACGTCTGCATCTTTATTCCTGTCCTGCCCCTAGGTTCTTCAGAACCATTTTTTTTTTTTTTTTGAGATTCCATATATATGTGTTAGCATACGGTATTTGTTTTTCTCTTTCTGACTTAGTTCACTCTGCAGCTTCTCCATGCGACTAGGGAGAAAAAAGGACGTGGAAACACATTCTGATCTCTGTCCCAGGCCTGAAGGCAGGAAGAACCTGGACTTATCTGAGGAACCGGAAGAGGTCTCCAGGCTTGGTCTTCTATTCAGTGTGAGGGAGGGGAGAATGGAAAGACGCCAGGGCAGAGGGTGGGCTGGAACAGGGCTGGTGGGCTATTTGTAGGAATTTGGATTTTATTTTAATCTCAGATGGAAGCCTTTAGAGAGAGTTTGATGCTAGGGAGTGACTTCAGCAAATTTATAACCTAAAGAGACCTTGCTGATGGGGGAAAGAATTGAGGGCATGTATTGGATTCCTATTGCCGTGGTTACAAATTACTACCAATTTAGTGGCTTAAACCAGCACACATTGTTCTGCTACAGTCTGGAGGTCAGACTCCCAGAATCTAAGTGTCAGCACGGCTGTGTTCCTCAGGGAGAGTCCGTTTCTGGCCTTTCCAGCCTCAGAGGCTGCGTACATTCCTGGGCTCAGGTCTCCTCCCGCATCTTCAAAGTGCATCTCTCCAACTTCTGGCTCCATCACCACATCCCCTTCTCGCTGAGTGTAATTCTACTGCCTTCCTCTTGCATGAACCCTTATGACCACATTGGCTCACCCAGGTTATCCCGGGTAACCTTCCCATCTCAGAATCCTTCACTTTACCAGAGCTGCAAAGTGCCTTTTGTCATGTAAGATAACATACTTCCAGGTGCCAGGGATTAAGATGTGGACATCTGTGGGGGGGGGAGGCATTATTCAAAGGATGATGACAAGACACTCAGTAGCAAGACTGATGTCTTGGTCCTAAACTAAGATAGCTGCGATGGGCTGCATGGATTTGAAAGCTATTTGGGGGCAGGATGTACAGGTGGTGACTGGTCCTGGGAGATAATAAAGAAGGAGCACAAGAGAGGTCCAGGTTTCTTGCTTGGATGTAATTGATGAAATAATGACCGGAATTGCTCAAGGCGTCTATTCAGTAACCAATGATGAGTAAAAATTCTAAAATTGTCTGTAATTTGTAAGGTTTATGACAAGGAAAGAACTCATAATTATAACCTGGTTATCACTGGATATTACACACTGATTTTGTCTGAATCATTAATTAGCAAATGAATCAACAGTCGCTGATAGCTCATAAACAAGCTATTATTTATTTTTCAAAAAGCACCATGCAGTAAAAGGGAAGACTTATAGAGGTGAAAACTGAGAAATGTTCTTAGAATTAATTTCATGTTCCAGGGCATGTTTTAAAAACGGTATTGGTGAGTCATCAACTTTCACTCAGTAAACTAAAGCAAAGGTCGAGCTACAATAATTTAAACATACACGGTTGCATAGTTTCCTATGTCTCAGAGACATTTGAGATTTTCCTTGCTCTTCAGAGACTGTGGGCCTTAGCTTCGACTTCCTTTTTCCACCTTCTTTCTTTCTCATTTCTCTCTGATTATCAACTGCTGCATGGCGAGCTACCCCACCATGCAGTGACTAAAGACAATACCCATCTTATCATGGTCTATGACTGTGTGGGTCACGATTTCAGGCTGGTGATTCTCTGCTTCCCTTGGTGTAGACTGGGATGGCTCGGTGGTGCTCATCTGGGGGCTGGTCTGGTCAGGACCATTCCAGATGGTTTCACTCACATACTTGGAGCCTCGGCAGGGTGAGCTGCATGGCTGGACTCAACCAGACCCCCCACACCCCGTGGTCTCTCCAGCAGAGTAGTTCAGCCTCGTTACATGGCTACTCAGGCCAACAAGGGACCAAAGCAGAGGTTCCCAGTTCTCTCGAAGTCTAGTCTTAAAATTTGTGCAGAGCTGCCAGATGTAGCAAAGAAAATGATAGGATGCCCAGTTCAATTTGAATTTCATCTGAACAATAATAACTATTAGTATAGGTGTGTCTCAAATGTTGCATGGGGCGTACTCATCCAAAGACAACTGTCATTTATCTGAAATTAGAGTTGAACTGGGGATTCTGCATTTTTTCTGACAACTATGGCCTGGAATCACTTTTACTGTCCACTATTGGTCAAAGCAGTCACAGGCCAGCCCAGACCCAGGGTGGGGGGCAGATGGAACCCATCTCCCCATGAGAAAAGTGGCAATGAGTGTGTGTCCTTC
This sequence comes from Aethalodelphis obliquidens, assembly GCF_003676395.1. NCBI lineage: Eukaryota > Metazoa > Chordata > Mammalia > Artiodactyla > Delphinidae > Aethalodelphis > Aethalodelphis obliquidens. Next base: position 37,845,572 of record NW_020837956.1, read on the forward strand.
CTTTAATCACATCCAACCCTGAAGTCCTCCTGGGACACTTTGCTCGCCCTTTGGGACCTCGGAACTGCCAGTGTGATGCTCTCTGTGCTTTTCCTAAATGCTTTCCCTATTGTTTCTATCTTCCTAAATAGTGCTTGGTGACACTATTTGCCTCAAATGCCAAATACCTTGGTCCAGCAGGCAGCAGGGTACCTGGGGGAAGGATCAGACAGACCCAGGTGAGAATTCCGTGTGACTGAGACAGGACCTTCATCTCTCTGAGCCTTGGTTTCCTGCACAGCCTACATGGTTGTCATCGTAATGCCACAGGTAAGGACTAAAGAGGGCAAGGAATAGACCTAGAACAAAGCACCAGAAAACAGAACGTGTTCTCCATCGCTGGGAGCTGCTCCTACCCTTATCATTACTTTAGCGAGTAGAAGAGACGTGAAACGGAAAGATGGAACTTCAGTGGCCATGACATTTGTGAGTTGGGCCAGCTGCTTGCTGACTTACTTGGCTTTGCTCTTGAGATTTCACTTCTATGAAGTTTTGGTTCCTTTTAATGCAGAAAATGCCTAGTCTTCCAGGGCATCCAATACAAACGTGCATGCAGCTCTTAGCGCTTTTCACCAAGGCGTCCCGTCAGGAGTAATGTTGTAACGATTTTAGTATTCGAAGATCAGGCTGGGAGGACATGGATTTTCTTTAACCCCACCCAAGTGTCTTAATGTCTCCTAAATTGCTATAAATATTGACACATGTATCTTTTTAACATGCCAGGTGATTTCATCCTGTCCATCCCACAGTTGCCATCTAAGTGTAAAGATTAAAGGCCATTTCTGGGCACAGAAATGCATTTCCAGGTCTGGTCCCAATTGCAGGTTCACGTAGCCACCCTCGACTTGACTCTCCTCGCTCCTGCCCTTACCTGGCGCTCAGTTTTTCACCTCCCCTAGTGGAGACTTGGAGAGGACAGTCAGAGTTCTTTGTATTCTAAAGATGGATCAAATTACAGATAGGCAAAACAGTCGACAAAACGCATTTTGAGAAATAAAAATGAGTTTTAGGGCCTGTCACAGCCAGTAACTTCACGTAGATGGAAGGCCCTATGTGTAATAAAATGTCACATTTAAGAAATTAAACGATCTTGTCACTGGTAACAAGAATTAATGGAATTTTTAAACGAAGTGAGCTCAAATGAAGCTGGTGAGTCACAATGGCCTTTCACATTTGCAATATTCCTAAGATAATTATTAATTAACACTTCAGGAACGATTTTAATGTAACATTATGGTACAGATTTAAACACCCAAGTGGAAAATGCTTCTTATGAAGATTTCTCATCCTTTCTTAAAATTAAAATGCTAATTAAAACCAAAGGTACTTTAAAAACAGTTTGCTTCCAAACAGATTTTTAATATATGGCAAGCCAAGTATGAGCCTAGAGCTATTTCGCTGGGGACAGAATCAGAAATCTATTAACAATGAAGTTTCTGAATGATGTCTTAACAGGCTCTCCTCCACCTCCAGGTAACTGCAGGGCAATAAGGCCATTTATGGCAGAGTTTCGTACCAGGTGGTGTATTTATTAAGAGGGTTAGTGAAAATTTTCTAAAAGATAAATCACACTTTATCATTACTTTGTTTAAGATATTCCTATGATCGTCCATTGCCTCTCCTGTAAATTTCAATTTCCTTGCTGTGACCAAGAAATCTCTACATGATCCAGCCTCTAGCTATATTTTCTCCTTCATGTCATTTTTCTTGTTGCTGTTTGTACTTCTGCCATTTTAGTCCTCATTTTTTTTATTTTGAACAGGTCAAGCTTGTTCTTGCCCCAAAGATTTTGTATTTTCAATTCCTTCTAGAATGTTCATTCCCCAAATCATCTCACAGCTCATTCCTTCTTATCATTCTGGTTCTAACAGTCTTATCTGACAGGCTTCTAGTCTAGCCTATGACCCTGTGTTATCCATTTGGGGACACTTCTCACGGTCTATGGTCACTTCATGTTTGCTTCCTTCTTTAGCATCTGTCTCTTTCAACTAGAACACAAGCTCCATGGAAGACGGGTCCTTTTCTTCCTTGTTCAAATCTGGATCCTCAGCACCTGTCCCAAAGCTCGATCCACCTCAGTGGACTGACGGAGGACATCTGTGCCATCCATAAATCACAACAGGAAATGGTGACCCGACAGCTGGCTAGGAAAACTGCATCCGTTTTTAAAGAAGTTGCCCTTGTCTCATTGTGGGACCTTGAAGAAATTTAGATAAAAGTGTGTGGGCAGGAAGTGGGAAACATATGTATTAATATGCTCGTCTAATCTCTGAATCAAAGAGAAAGAAAAAAGAATGATGACATTGAAATGAAAAGGCTGATAGCAGTGAGGGGCCTGAGTATCAGTGTTAAGAGATGGAGACTGTTTTTTTTTTTTTTAATCTTTCTTTAAATTTATTCTGTTGTTCTTTTTCTAATTTCTTTTTTTTTACATCTTTATTAGAGTATAATTGCTTTACAATGGTGTGTTAGTTGTTAAATTTTATTTTATGGTTATTATTTTATAATCTGAGTCTCTTTTTTAAGTCTCATTTTTTTTTTCTTTCTAGGTTTGGAAGCGTTCACGTAATGCTTGTCAAATTCTTATCTGAGAGTCCCAATTCTCTCTTTCTTCCTATTCCTCACAACTAGGAAGATTCACGTTCACCCACAATAGTGAATAAATGGCTTACTTACAACATGACAAGATTGTGCTCTTTTGCCCTGTCTCCTCTCTCTTCTCTGGTGCAAAGTCACTCTAGCCTCCTCCATCCCCTCTGCTCCATCTCACTTTCTGACCTGGCTGCACCTGGTACCCAGGAATTTATCTGACAATGTGTTGATGGATTTGATCATTCTGTGGAAACTTGCTGTTGTTCTGGAGGGACATTTTTTAGGAAAACTTCTGTTGTAGAAGTTTTGGTAGAATGATCATCTTTTTCCCCCCTATTTTAGGATTGTGTACTTTTATCCTTCACTTTCTAAATGACTCTCCCTTATGCACCCTGAAGCCATGCATTTGTTGCTAATTTATCAGGAAGGTCTCAACCAGCCAGCCTCAGCTGTGGTCATCACCATGTGAAAAATGGACCTGACATATTGAAAGACTCACTATGGTATCTGCTAAGAGTGAGTATAAATAAAACAGCTACAGGAGAAAGAAAATTTCTCGCAGCACTTATTACCCCTCATTGGTCTACAAGATTAAGAGTGATAATTCTTGTTTTCCTTTAGTACAGCTCTAATGTAATTTAGAAACAAATTTAAATCAAAGACAATCTATGTATCTATCTATCTATCTATCTATATCATAAATGCAATACATGTACTAGATAGGCAATTTGACATACATGTATTGACTGTCTCTGTGAGCCAGGATACGTGAAGGAGTTGGCAGTGACTCTAGCCCCAGAGAAGGTCCCCTCTGGTCAAGAACACACGTTTGTCAGGAAGTAACTCTATCACTTCATTCCATTTCTGAAATTTTAAAGATATAGTTTCTGATTTCAGAACACTGAGCAAGCACTCTGTGTCCACACTTTATAAAAATTTTTGTCAAAAGTAAACCACCCAAGTAATAAGTTAGAGTAGAATGTTGACTGTCTCTGAGAAATCAGGGCAGGGAGCCACCAACCCACCAAAGAGCCTGGAGAAAGAAATTGCCGATTTTAGGAAATCAGCACAAGACAGGTGAAGGAGCCTAGCTCTTGGAATTAGGAAGGACCGTGTTGGAATCCCTTTCCAACGTCTACTAGCTTTTAACGTTAGTTCAGTTAATGTCACTGACTTCATTTATGGCTTCTGTAAACTGGAAGCTGCACCATCTTTGTACTCCCAAGAGAATTACTGAAGGTAACATATGTAGAATGGCCAGCAGGACGTCATACCCTTTGCTTGAGCTGCTAACAATCACAAGGGACCACAGTTACTCTCTGAGGGGTCTGGTCTGTTTCCAAGTGTGTGTCTAAATTGCTCACCTTCGGAGGCACATCTGTATGTTACACCCTGCTCCAGCCTTCACCCCCGCACCCCCCGTGGGTGCCCTTCATCTGCAACTCGGTGATCACTGTACCCCTCGAAAGCTTGGTTTACCATCGAACCTTCCATTCTCAATTCCTAGTGACTTACTGTCGACACAGTGTTAATTTCTACATGGTTAAGTATTGATAACACTCATACAGAAAAATCCTTCGGAATTCCAATTGTTAAGAGTGCAAAGTGGTCCTGAGACCAGGAAGTTTGAACTGTTGATCTATTAGATCGGGTGTAAGCTTCGCTGGCCATCTGGACTGGGGATTCTTTCCTGTCCTTTATTCATTCTGTTATTTAGCAAAGCTAGCTGGAAATCTATTTTGTACAAATTATTTATCTGTATTTTGGGGGCACAGCAACCTCTTCGGGAGGCTGATGTGAGTTGCGGTGGACGGCCACCTGTCTGTTAGGAGATTGATGGCTTACTTTGCAGGGTGATGCTTAGCTCACAAAGCAGGCCCACAACCCCTCTGTCTTTCTAGGGAGCGGGCACGGCAGTTGAGGTGGTGACAAGGGTAACACACATGAGAGTAACTGCTGTTTCTGCTTTTCTACTTGTGGGGCTCCTTCGTGGAGGCCCTGGGTTAGCAGAGCCTTGCACAGAACGCCCACGGGTGTGCAGCCCTGCGATGCTGACCACTGACCACACTCCCAGCAGATAGCAATCTCCAGCCCCCCTCTACCTGGAACTAAAGTGAGCTCTGAACACATTTGGGTTCTGCGGTCTTAACTGGGTAACTGCTTTTCTACACTCTGCTCCTTTTCGAAACAAAGTCTTCTGGTGTTGGACCTTCAGAAGAATTGCCTCCCAAGACTGAGCTGTGCTCCTTTTACAAACCACTTCGGGTTCGAGAGGCCGCATGTGCTGTCGGAAAACTTCTCTTTTTACCCCTGGCTTGTTTTGTAGCCCCTTTCATTCTCATGTTGAATGCATGACCCAGTTTTCTTTCCTTTAAATTGGTAGCAAAGGGGAATAGGAACAAAGGGCATTTTCAATCATTTTATGAGGAAATTCAAGACTGATTGAAACTTCCTGTTGGTTTAGCCCATGGGACATTTCATCTTCTGTTGGTTTACACTGGATTTTCCAAGTAACTTCCAGGGCTTTAATATTTGCTTCCTTATTCAATAAGTGACATGATTTTACCCAAAATAGTTGTACACAGAAACAGATATGTTCTTGGGACCAGTTCTTACCTTCCATACTATTACTGTATCCTTTCGCAGGGAGAAGTCTTGTCTGATAAATATATTATTATATTATAGTAATTTACACATCCCTTCCCATTCTCAATAATAAGGATAAGAATAAGTTGCATTAAGGGTTTAGCAGTTTGCACATATGTCTTCAAAACTTTGAGTTTCATTTTACTTTGAAACCAGCACCAAAAATATAGCAAATCATATGATACCTCCTCCATGCCGGACTTGCTTAAAGCACTGTACTGATATTAATTCATTCACTCCTCATTGAAACCCTGTGAAGTAGAGTTTCTTCCCCCCATTTTACAGATGAGAAAACCGAGGCATGAGAGGTTAAATGACTTGTCCAGGTCACACAGCTGGTGCAGTGATGGAGCAAGATTTCTTTCCTCCGTCTACACCCCAAGCCCAGAGCATAACCATAAGGATTTGGAAGGGTCACCTAGTGGATCGCTGAGCACCTAGTGTCTTGTGGATCACCTAGAGGATCACGGATCCCTGAGTGGATCAGAGATCACCTCATGGATCATGGAGCCCCTGCAGAGCATCCCGCAGGCAGGGTCTGGGGGCGGCAGGTTAAATGTTTACTGGGAGCCGACAGCAAACAGGTCAGGATATTTACTTATTTTCAAGATCTTTCCCCTCACATGTACTGGGCTCTTCCCCTCCTCATTTATGAGCTAAAGTTGCTGAAACGATGAGGGTTCCCCCACGATGAGTTGGGTGGCGACAAGAAGAGGAAAGGTCCCCAGGGAAAGAGTGCTGGGAGAGGTCTCCCTTTCCCTGCACAGTATCCTCTGAACAGAGAGCTCACGGGCTCTGCTGATCACTGATTCTGGACGAACACTGGCCCCGGAGAGCTCAGCGAGGACCCCAGGTGCCAGGTCTCGAGCTGGGTGCAGGGAACCAGCCCTAACCACGAGGAAGGGCTCAGTTTTAGGGGCTGCAGGTGGGATTTTCCTTTCCTTTCTCACATCCCCTAATCGTAGAATAAAGAGAGCACGTGTGACATTTTTATTCTGTAAAACACTATATATTTAAAGGCCGCAATGGATGTGCTTGGCTGTGCAAACCAGAGCTGCGGCCTTTGGGCAGACCTGTATGCGGTGCACCCTCCGACGGCCCTGGTCACGGGGGCGCCTGCACAGCTGGGGCCACCTTCTCTGGTGAAGTCCTTCTGTGCGCACAGAAGTTCCTGGTCTGAGGCTCACGGTTTGTAGCTTGCTCTGCGTTTGCTGCATCATTTCTGGACTCCCCTGATTCCAGGGCACACGACGCCTCACCCGTCTGCTAGCTAAGAGCCTCAGCTGTCAGGGGCGCTTCCAACAGCTGCGCAGCCAAAACCAAGCTGGCTTTGCACCGTCACCTAGTAGACGCCCGCTCTCGCTCCCTCTTTGTTTATTTCGGCGCATCCACTCCCTTCTTTTTGATCAGGGACTCATGGTCCGGTGCAGAATGGCAACGCCTGGCCGCTGTGCGTCCGGATGCCGGGCTGCTAGGACAAGGGTGCCATGGACACCATGCTGGGCGTGGAGTGCCTGTGCTATCCTTGTCTATACACATGAGGAAGTCTAGGTCAAGCGAGGCTAAGTCTCTAAGATGTGGTCCCACAGCTAGCAGTTAAGTGGCAGAGTGAGGATTCCCATAAGCCCACACCTGGCGGTGGCACAGGGCAGCAGCCGGGTCCTTACGCGGGTGCTCCCAGAGCCAGCCCCTGTGGTTGGTGGTCGGAGCGAGGACCAGCGCCCTCTGGACTGCCCTCAGCACCCTGGGGGGCTGGTGCAGCCAAAGGAGCACAGGAAACTTGCAAAGAGGTTTTTCAGGATTGAAGTTGAGCTGGAACGTGGGCGGAAGTTCGTTTATCCAATTGGCAGCTCTGGGGTCCTCTGGTAACTCTGCATCTGAACCCTTGACTGCTGGTGCGGGAGGGGCAGGGGCCGCCAGCCACTCATCCCAGGCCTGTAGTAGGTGCTCAGGAAACACCTCTTCGACAAACCAGTTAATGAAGAGGGAAACCGGCGGCTGGCTTCCCTCCCAGGCCCGGGGATCCTGGACGGCGTGGAGGTGGCCGGGAGGGGCCCTGGCGGGGACGGCAGCCAGGGAGGATGCCTCCTCCAGCCACTGGGCACCCTCTGCTACTTCCGGTTGCCTGTCACCTTGCTCACCTGCATCTGTGCCCTGGGTTCAGTGCAGGCATCTAGTTTCAGAAAAAGGAGCCCTTGAGACAATGAGGCAGAAGGCTGGCAGAGCTGGAAATGTGGGTGTGGGTATGTGTTCAGTCCTCACGTGTCCACCCCTGAAAGAGAAGATGGGTGGTTTCTGGTCCACCTTCGACAAACAGGTGTTTCATTCCCTTGGGCGTTGGAGAGGTGACCCATCGCGGTAGCTTTTAGCCTGTTTGAGGGGCTGGTGAGAGCCATGGCAACTGTCTCTCCAAGAGAAAGACAGTCAGCACAATAATTTCAGAAGCCCTGTGGACCCCTGCACCCGTCTGGCTTTGGAAACTTTGCATTAAAGGCACGAAGTGAGGGGTTTACCGGAGGCCAGGTGAAACGAGCAACAGCTACACACAAGACTGTCAGGCTGTCGTCTTTTTAAAATTTGTATCGTTTAATGCAATTACGGTCTTCAGCATAAAAAAAAAGATCACGAGAATACCAGTACTTTCTACCAACAATTTTTTAATCCCTTTGGCCGAGCTAAAATTTACTTGGAAAAAAATTCTACACCCCTGATCTTAAAACCCATGAAAGGTCACCCAAAGGTCTCTTTGGTGGGAGGAGGTGACCAAGTGAGGTGGGGTCATGTCCCCTCACGCACGTCCCTTTTAGGGTCACGGGAGAGCAGCACATCTTCACTGAATTTCTTCAATTTCTTCCAGAAACCTGCCCGGTACCCCTGCTGATCATAGAACACCTCCGTGACTGTTCTTCAGAGATGTTTCTGAGGATTATCTAGATGCTTCTCAGCTAAGATAAAGGCTGGGGCTCAGAGACGCTGACTCACCCACAGAGCCACAGAGCCAGGCCAGGGCTTGGACATGGGACTTCCCAGAGCTGCCCCACGAAGCTGTGTCCATCCCTGGTCATTAGCCTTTCAGCAATAAGAAGTAATCAGGCAGCACAGCGCTGGCCCATGGATGGGTCAGGAGCTGCCGGGCTGGGCTCTGGCTGGTGGGAGCAGGGCTGTGATCCTTGCAGGGACGTTTGCCAGGCCACAGCTCTCCCCTACGCCTGCCATCTCACACGGAGTCTCTCTGTGGTCAGCTGTGGCCCTGAGGTCTGGCCAGCACCCCGGCCAGTGGGAAGGGCGGTGAGGACAGCCGGGCTGTGTGAACACACACCTGTGTTCTCCTCCCAGCTGTTGGCTTCACAACAGGGCTGCTGTTAGCGATTGCGAAACATTTTCACACCAGCCCCCCACCTATTCCCCACTGCTCTGTAACATGTGTTGGCACTCACCATCGGGGTTGAACCGCTTTATTTATTTTTATTTAAAAAGGGACACCAGAATTCTTTACGTCTGGGACTGAGCCAACCTGGCCCAGCGTTGAGTGCAGAAATATTCCATCTCCCTTCTGCGCCCAGAATTATTTTTATTTTCTTTGATACACAACCTAGATACGGCTACAGCAAGGAAATCAGTTGATTTGCGAAACCCAAACTCCTTTCCTGTTTATCAGCATAGAAAAAAAATTCCACTGTTGTCGATCGGCTCCAGTTTAGCTCTTGTGGGTGGTGTTGGATTCATTTTCTCTTTCATCTGCTGTGTGCTCCTAACATTGTACCAAAGGAAGTAGCTGTCCTATCTTCCGACCAAGATTAGTGAATGAACATGATTCTCAGGATTGATGCTAATCCCTGACACAGGAGGGATCTGGGAGTGGAAGGCACGCAGGCCTGGCATCCGCCCTGCTTGGTCCCTTGGGAGGGAAGTGCCACAGGTAGGGGGTCTGGACGAGCTCCCCGAGCCTCATGGGCTTCATTTGAAGGAAGCAGCGGGGACGCTCGGGCACGAGGGTGTTGGTCACCACCCTTCCTGACACTCAGTTGACTGCCTTCCTGTGTGTCATCTGCCCCTAGAATGTAAGCCCTGGAAGCCCAGGGCCTCCTGCCCTGTTCACTGCTGTATCCAGAGCATGGTGCGGACACAGAGCAGACACTCAGCAAATACTTGTTGAAGAAATGAATGGACGTGTGAATAAGTGAGTGAATACCAGCGTCTCTTTGGGAACGCAGCCTTCCTGAAGGGCGTTCTTTCCATCAGTAAAGCAAAGAGAACGCTTGAGGTCAAGTGTGCAGTGGGGGAAGTGGAAGTGCCCAGGTCTAGGAGGATTTGGTAACTCCCACCCTCTGCCACCTGCCTGACTGTTTATCCCGCTCCCTCTGATAAATGAGGCCATATGGGGGAGAGCCTGCCGCAGCAGAGGGCAGTGGAAGGTGCTGGAAAGGGCCCTGAATGCTTGCAGGCACCAAGGGCAAGGGTGCAAACGAGCGCTCACACGTGAACGATCTACATGTTTAAAACGATGTGTTTAGCTTATGAACTGTTGACTGGAGTAGTTTCTCTCCTCCTGCCTTGGATGGTCAGCTTCGAGTTTGGAATTCAGAGTCCGTGAGGCTCAGTGCCAGCACGTGGCAGCAGAGGGAGAGCAGCCCCCTGGCGCTCCCCCTCCGCATGCATACCCTCCCGTAGCACCTCCCAGGACCTCCCTCCGTCCCCCAGGGGCTCCCGTGAGTGTGGATGCGCCAGCCCTTGCATCCCAGCTCCTCTGTCCCCACCCGCAGGGGAGGCCTCAGCTTCCCTGGTCTCAGGGGTGGGCGTGCCACAGCGGATTTCCCCGAGGAGGACCTTAGCATCATCTTCTGGAAAATGGGGGTAACGACAACATTTACACCAGAGGATTGGTGAGCAAATTAAATGAAATAAGGTCAATGCAAGGCCCATGCAAAGCACACTGTGAATGTTAATTGTCATTTTGAGCTGCTCAAAACAAGCCGACCCTCTGTGACCCGATAGCTCTTAAATTTTTTTTTTTTTCTTGCCGTACGTGGGCCTCTCACCGCCGTGGCCTCTCCCGTTGTGGAGCACAGGCTCCGGACGCGCAGGCTCAGCGGCCATGGCCCACGGGTGCAGCCGCCCCGCGGCATGTGGGATCTTCCCGGACTGGGGCACGAGCCCGCGTCCCCTGCATCATCAGGTGGACTCTCAACCACTGTGCCACCAGGGAAGCCCTCTTAAAATACTTGATAATTGTTACCATATATTGAGTATCTTCCACACATCCAGATGTTGCCCACGCTCTCTCTCTTAACTCTGGCCTTTTACAGGAGAACATGAGGCTCCAGGGCAATCAGAAGGCAGATGTCTTGAGATGTCGTGCCCAAGCTGGTCCGATCTCAAAGTCCATACTCTCTCCACTACATGGGTTTGAACAACACTTTCATTCTTCCCTTTCTCCCAGAAACACCTGCCCCATCTTTTCACCACGAAATTTCTAGAGCTGACCTTTGAAGTGCAAAGAGGAAAGGACAGATGCTAACCCCAGGGAGTGGGTTTCACCAGGAGGGAAGGTGTGGACAGGGGCTGCAGGCAACCAAGAAGCCAGCTTACGGCAGGGGTTACCGCATAGAGCAGACCTCCCCTGAGGCGCCAAACAAGCAGAGGAAACTGACAAACTGAATTTAGCTTTGTTTGAAGGTGTCAAGAGAATGCCCGGCGCTGAGAGACATTTCCACCCAGCAAAAGACCTCGGGGGTGGGCAGCTTTCCTGATGCAGGAGGACGCAGACGCACTTCCCCTCTGAGATCACACGTCCTATGTGTTGGATGGTGTCTGGCAAGTGTGAGAAAGGCGGCCTTGAGAGAGTCCGATTGACATCTGGAGCGGGTGGGGTTGAGCCCCGCGTTCACGCCCTGCCGAGTGTCCTGTCGTGAAGCAGTGGAAGCACCGAGCGTTGATAGTTTTTCTTTTTGAGTTGATGAGGAAAGTGACTTCTTTCACCACCTCGGGTATGTGGGCACCTTGAGTGAGGTCGTGGCCTTCACTGTTGGCTCCTTTGGGGAAAGTGTGGCTTAGCTCCGTGCAATGCTCAGAGGTGACAGCCATCGAGGGGAACATCAGGACCCGCCAGACAGTTGTCAGGGTCATGAGGCTCTTTCATCATTATTAACCGGGCTAAGCTTGGCCGTGGTCTTCAAACATAGCACGGCATCCAGCCCACCTCTTGCAGCTTCGAGGAACATGCTTTCACTGGTGGCTGTAATAACATCTGGTGTTTTACCTATCTTTTTTTTTAAACACTTCATTGGGGTTGCTTGTTTAAATCACTCTTTAAGTAGCTTACTGAGATTTATGTCTCTTACTAAACTGAGATAACCAAAGGATATTTCCTGGACAGCTGTGGGTGGGACTTTGGAGGATGTGTGGAAGGTCTTTGTCAGCATAGGTAACACTATAGAGCAGAGTGAAATGCAGATGAAATTCCTAGTTGCAGTTTTTCAACTTCACTTTGGTATTTGCGGATTTTAGAAGTGGGATCATCCGGGTTCATCCTCAGAAAACTCCTTGTAATTGCAGATCTTTTGTTAAAAACTGTGCTTTTTTAAAAAATTAATAAAAGTGTACTTTGGTGCAAAAATATTTTGAAAACAGATCTGGATATGAATTTTGGTTTAGGTTTATAGTGGCAGTGGGACACCAGGTAAGGGAATTTCTGAGTTTCTATTTCCTCACCCATAAAAGGGGGGATACTAAAAGATACCTCAAAGGGTTACAAAGATCAGAGGTGATACGTGTGGAAAAGAGCAGAGAGCGCAGTTTCAATTAGTTTACTTTCACTGAGGCAGAACGGCTGGCGGGCCAGCGAAGAGTGAAGGCGAAGTAACAGGAAAGTAGGAGGCTGTGTTTTTACCTTAGAAGGAAGAATGAAGGCGCAAATCTGTCAGCGATGGATCAAATCACCCCGATGGTGAGAAACAAGATAAAAGCCCTGTGGGGCCCTGCGCTGATGTCTGGGGGCTTGGTTCAAAGAGAAGGACACCTGACGACATCTGAAGGAAACTGTACATTAGTAGCAGGCATGCATGCTAAGCAGGCTTCATCACTTAGACTCTGGATGGTAAATGCTTCTCTCCCCCCTGCAAATTCCAACTCACAACTGGGCATCACAGATGAAAGATACCTGCTTGTTCATTTTTACTAAGCCGACTGTTTAGCTTTCTGCCACCTCTCCTGAAGTGACATTGTTGGGGGACTTCCCTGGTGGTCCAGTGGTTAAGACTCCATGCTTCCACTGCAGAGGGCAGGGGTTCGATCCCTGGTGAGGGAACTAAGATCCCGTGTGCCGAGTGGCGTGGCCAAAAAAATTAAAAAGTGAAATCTTGGGTGGGTCTGGGAGTAAAAAGCTGTGGACGCCATTCTTGGCTCTCCCCAGATTCATCACTTCAGCCCTTGGGTTTATGTTTCCTCACTTGTGGGTGAGGGTTTGGAAGGGACGCTGCCTCAGTTCCTTCCTGCTCCAAGGGTCTAGCGTCTTCTACTCCAGGACCATCGCCCCCTTCACTGACTTCACCCAGTTATGAAGTCTTGCCATCAAAATGCATCCATTCTATTCCCTGTTACTAAGTAATTGCCAAAGTGAAGGAAATTAGCATCGATAAACATGCTTTTGAAAAATATAAAGACATCAGAAGAAACTGGGAGGGAGAAATTCATTATTCTTTTCACTAATAATAAGGGATGCTTAGTTTCCATGGGCAAGGTTCAGAAGCTGGTTAATACCATACACATACAGTATTTGATGGATATAAAGATTTCTGTTTACCTGTAGGCTGAAGATAATGATGTTAGCTTCAGACTTGGAGGTAAGACTTTTATTGTAAGAAAGCTCATGGACTTTTAAAAATTTGGTCAAGATTTTTAACTAATGACAATCCTGAAATTCAAAGTAAGATTCCCTAATGTTTGCTCATGGCTTTCAACGCTTTCACAGCACGTTCACAAACACAATCTTAGATCTTATTGCATTCCCCAACCTCGTGAGGCTGGGAGACTGGGGGAGTTCTACCCGTTTTATAGAATGTGATTCCCCTGAGTTAAAAAAAAATCTTGTCTATTTCATTCCCCATTTTGTTTTCAGCGGTTGGCATAGTGTCTGGAACATGGAAAGAACTTTGAAAATATGTTATATGAGTATGTGAATGCCTGACTGAATAAATGAATGAATGAGAAACTGAAGCACACACACAAAATTAAGTGATGTAGCCAAGATGATTTGGTATCAGTGCCAAGATTTTCATGAAAGAGACAAACATTTTGTACTCTTCAGAAATCAAACCTCAGAATGGTTCATGATCCTATTGCAACAATGAATGGTTAAACAGAACAGTTAAATAGTTTTGCCATTGTATTATTCCATTGTTGCCCAAATAATGCTGTAACAAACAGCTTTAAACTCTCAGTGGCTTGTAGCAAACACTGATGTGCTGCAGATGCGGGTCTGTGGGTTGGCTGAGGTTCTGCTGATCTTATTAGGTTGGCCAGGCTTGGTCCCAGGCTCAGGTCAGGCTCAGGCTTGCTCCATGGGTCTTATTCTGGGGCCCACGTTAAGGGGAAGTGACTATCTGGGCCATGTTCCCCTCATACTGCATCACAGGAGCACAAAAGGACAAACCAACCGGGCACGCTCATTGAAAACCTTTGCTCCCATCATGTTTGCTCACAGCCCATTGGAGAACAAGCAGCTGGCCGATTCCATAGTCAGTAGGGCAGGAACGTACGCTCTACTCCAAGAAGGAGGGGGAGTGACTATTTGCTAAACCATGATTCAATTTATCACTGTTAATCCGAAGCCAAGCAATTCAATTAAAAAAATTCTCAAGCTCTCCATCCGCTTTGTGGACCTCCAGTTCTTGTATCAAACATTCAAGGGAGCTCAGTCCTTCACAGGTAGGAACAGTCTGGTGCACCCCGGTCAGAGTTCAGGGCCAAGCGGGGACCGTTATCTGAGCTCTAGATTTAGCTGCTTGGTATTCACACATCCCTAATGATCTCGGAAAGTATAATGTGTTCTAACAGCTGTAAGGACAAGAGATTCTAACATGATCAACTGTATACCATATCCATGAAATTACATTGAAAAATGTAATGAAGTGCTGTGCTGTCATTAACACATTAAGAATACCTGATTTGCAAGGTTAATGAAATTGACAAACGTGTGAATCCTGCTACTATCATCAATATTACTTAATGACAAATCTCTTGCCTTCATTTATGGAATCATCTGAAAATGGAAGACCCTGTCACTATAACTATATTTTCCCCTAAATTAAAGAGTCTGCACAATATGTTTTGTTTTAATTTGAGTGTAGGTTTATAAAATATTTTATACTGTAGGTCTACGTGTAAATAATATATAATGTAATAAGACCATCATTATTTGAAATGGCCATTTTGTGGTTTTCCTGAGAAGGGTTACCCTTGCTAAGGGTGGGTATTTTTTTCCTTGGACAGATCAAAGACAGCATCAGGCCCAAAGACAACTGCTGTGGGGGAAAGAATCCTTAACAGCAGGTTGTGTTCCTGTGAAAAGACACTCCCATCTGGGTTAAAGGAAGTAGAGCTTTTCACCTTAAAACTGGGAAGAATGATATGAGGAGACTATTTCCTTTCTCTCCAGAACCCTGGGTAAGCTTTTAGTTTAAGTGATTGGTTTTAAGCAGTTGAATGTCTATAAATAAGCTAATGAATATCAAGAAAACTCAAACAGGCAGATGGGACCCACATTATTTTCATTCTCAGTATAGCAGCCCTCAAAGAATGAATATCATCTATGTTAAGATTTTCAAATAAAGAAAAATTTTAAATATATGTTGTTCCTCAGTGTGCAAGTTGCCTCTACGTCAGTAATAGGAATACGAATACAAATACTAATACTAGTACTACAAGCGCAACAAGAGCAATGACAGCATGGGTGCCTTTACACTATACGAAGCACTTTATATGCATAAGCGTTTGGTTCTTTGAGAAATCCAGTGAAATTATTGAGAAAACATTGCAACTCCACTTTGTCAATGGTGGAATGAGGTCTGGAAAGATTGTACGCGATTTACCTAAAGTATAATGGTCAAGATGTGGCAGGGCTGTGACTTGATAATTATGTGCTTTTCAAATTGTGCTTCGCAGCTTTGCCATCTCCAGGGTCTAGAAGCCGCGACTTCCTATTAGCCCTTTGTAGTTATATATCGTTTCTGTTTAAAATGATTATTATTTTTCTGACTACGAAAATGAAAAGTGGTCATTGTAGGAAATTTGAAAATATGGAGAGTTAAGGAAAAAATAATAGCCACCTTACTCCTGGAATCCAACCATGCAGGAAGAACACATGTTAACTCCATTCTATCTGGTGTGTGTGTGCGTGTATGTGTTTCTATGTGTGTGTGTGTGTGTGTGTGTGTGTGTGTGTGTGTGAACAAACTCCATTCTCCTTGGTTCTGCCACATGGTTGGATGTGACCAGTGAGAACCTTGGAGAGTACCAGGTCAGAAAACTGACCCCAAATCCTGAGCCTCATGGAATCGCAGAGTCTGGAGGTAGAAGAGACAAGATGTAGGAATTGTTGCAAAGTTCCAGGAAAATGGTCTTCCACCTTGAAAGCCCCAGATCGCGTGAAGCTTACTGGGAGTGGGCTGGCTGCCCCTCTCGTGGTTCTCAGGCAGCTATGAGGCTGCACTGTGGGTGGGGAAGGCTTCATGGAGGGTTCCGGACATTCCTTACTTATTCCTCAGACTCTCAGAGTCCCACTTCACAACAAATTTCAAGTCACGGAGCCCTTCCAAGCCTCTGCTTCTTCATCTATCACGTGGTGATATGAGCACAATTGATTAATACGTGGTCAGGACCTTGAATAGGACCCAACTGCAGTTCATCCTCAGTAAGTGTTAGTTGTTGTGACTGTGGTTCTCACGGTCAGTACTATTGTCACCAGCACCCTTTCATCCCCTGCCTGGCTCCTTTGGCATGAGCCGTGTTCACTTGTTCTCACTGGTCCCAGACATAGGACACACGTTGTACCTGCACATCTCATCCTGGTTCCTGTGGTTTCCACCCCAGAAGAGGTTCCTGGAAGACCTCCTTCCCCAGCCCGTCACCCACACAGAGGCGCCCTCTGCCCTCTCGGAGACTGTCACTCACCCTCAGGAACTCAGCTCCAACCATTTTGTCACAGGCATGCTGCCTCAGCTGGGAGACCAGTGGCCGGGGTGCGGGGGTGAGTCCAGTCCCTTAGAACTCTGCACTTTGGGAATATTTACTTAGCTCTGTGTGCCTCAGGGTTCTCATCTTAAACCAGAGACAATGCTTCTGGGAAGGTTGTTCTGAACACAAAACAAGACGAGATATTGCAGCTGTGTGTTGAATAACAGGCGTGTTCAGAAGACCGGTGGGTCGTTACCTCCTTCCAACACACTTCCCCACTTGGACCTCCCTGCAGCCTGGGAGGCAGGGATCACCACAGGTGAAAACACAGAGCTTTGGGGGAGAAGTGGCAGGCTCAAGGCCTCCCAGTTACTCAGGGACTGAACTCAACCTTGAATCTAGGACTTCAGACCTTCCATCCTACGTGTTATCTACTGTAAATTTGCAAGGGTATTGCTGCTTTATCTAGCAGGTTCTCAAACTTTCTCAAATTAAATCAAATCAGACAGCAAAATACTATTATATTCTGATTATTTATTTATCTAATTTATTTATTCTTATTGTATGTTGGGTTTTGGTTGTAAGGTTATCTGGAAAAATCATCAATACTTTTACTAGAAAGGAAAGAAATAGATGGATAGAGGAGTTGCTTTCTTGTAGCAGGGCACCAAAGGAAGCTTCCTAGGCAGCTTATGTTGGGGGGCCTTGAGACCCCAGATGTTGCAGCATATGCATTCAAAAGCTCAAAAAACAAAGTAGCCTCTTCTGACACGTTAATGATGTTTCCTGACACCAGAATCTGTGCATGAAAGAAACCACGATACATACATGTTGAAAAGTGCTTTACTCTGTATAGGATAACTTTTGCAGCTTGGCATGTTAGTTGATGTTAACCTGCCAGCAATACTGTGGGGTGTGTGTGTGTGCATGTGTGTGTGTGTGTGTGTGCAGTTTTCTGTCTCCAGCCGACCCTGGCTTTACCTTTCAGCCCAGTGGGGCTCTCTCCATCCCCAGATCTGGCGTCATAGCTCACCCTTCCACTTCCGAAATCACATCAGGTATGATTCTATCTCAAAGACTGAGGATCTGACTTGAAAAGGAGCCAGCTCTCGTAGCGTCATTCCTGACAGATTTCTTAATTAATTTGCTCAGATTGTCAATAATGTAATTCACTGTTGATTTAGAAACTAGTTATATGAGCACTGCTAGTGCCGTTGTGGGAAAACATCTGAATAATTCAGCTAATAGATGGGAAACTAACCCAGATTGCTGGGGCACAGGAAGAGAACAGCAAATCTGAATGAGATGAGCTCAAGCAGCGTGATTCCAGCAAATTCCAGGGAGCGGGGAGAGGTTGTCATATTACTGGGGGTGGCAGCTGCCTGGTTTAATTATTGTCATTTTGGTTTTTGGAAAAAAGAACATGTGCCTCACACTCTCTCAGGCAGAGGCCATTAACACGCCCTTGAGAAATACTGTGGAATTTCAGGGTAAAGTATGTGGTCTAGTTGATTATTAACTCTCACCTACACTTGTGCGTTAGAGGGTCTTATTCTTGCTATGCAATATTATTTTTGTATGATTCTCACTGAAATATGTGAATTTAGTAATAGGCATCATCAACGGAATATGAAAGTGACTTCTTTTTGTTTCTGGGGGATTCACGGTAATTCAGGTGTTTCCCAGAACTGGAGAGACATGCCTTGAGATTTTATGGTGATCACTCTTTTTACACCAAAACTTGAGGCTGTGTTGAAAATGAAGTTTATAGATTGGTGAGTCTAATTATGTGAAAAGTCTTACATAAACATAGAAACTCAATCACTTTTAGTTCTATACTTAACATTTCATTTTATTGAAAATAATAAAATTATATGGAGTTGGGCGGTTATACTAAATTTTTCTCTATTAGGATTGGGTTTGGCTGTCTGTGACAGAACACCCCGACTCACAGTGGCTCGAAAAAGATAAGGACTGTTTCTCTCTTCCTAAAGGAGTTGGTGCTGGCAGCCGAGGGCAGGGGTGGCCGCTCCACAGTCACAGTCACAGGGACCAGCCTCCTTCTGGCTTCCTGCTCCACCATCCCAGTACATGGTTTGCTTCAGTCTCATGGCAACCCCATGGTCAAGGTATCTGTGGGCGTTGGAGATATCACATCCATATTTCAAAGAGCAGAGAAGGGGAAGAGGATGAAAGGGCGGCCACTCCCTTCCCTTCTGCTTTTATTAAGCAGCCTTTCTGGAAGCTCTCCCTGGCCACACCTACACACATTTCATCTTGCACATCCTTGGCGGGGGCTCAGAGGACCACGCCTAGCTGCAGAGAGGCTGGCAAACGTTGTGCTTTCAGATGGGCATAAATAATACTGAAGTTGTGTTACAGGGAAGGAGGGGAACTGGATTTCTGATGATAGCCTGAAGCTAGCTTCTAAGACCTAACCGATTCCTGCAAAGAGTGGATGCTTCAGAACAAGCAGTTATGTTATCTTAGCTCTCATGAAAGCACAAATAAATGCTTCCTCTTTTTACCGAGTGCTAGAGTATTTTGAATTGAGAAAATAATTGGAAAAGACTAATGTTTAATGATAGCTTAAGAGAAGAGGACATGGATCATGGCTTGCTGTGACTTGCACTGTATACATTCCCAGCTCCTATCAGGGAGAGAAAGTGATGATAAATGCTCTCAGCTGTGGGTGGATGAGGTGGCAGGTCCCTGAGTTTCCTAATGACACTGGTTATTTGGAGAATGGTTGGTCTTTTACTGAGAAAAGCAATTTGTTGTTATTTATGTGTGTAACACTAGCATTCTCTGACCATATATTCCCAGGGAATCTAATTTGTAAATAATTACTTGACAGAATGGAACTGGCTGGAAAATTCTGAATATGCAGAGGCAGAGGCAGGCTCCCGAGAGGGGATTTTAGCTGAAAGGCCAAGCACCTGAATGGTCAAATCACAATTTCTCATCTTTCAGCAGTTAGCAGCTAATAAGGTCCCCAGTTAAAAAAAACAAAAATTCTCAGGCTGTAGACACAATGGATATAGGCAGTCATTAGCAGAGGTGCAGGGAGCAGCTGTCCCTCTGGGAGTGCTGATGAGATGCTTCTTCCCTTTCACCTCCCCACACCAGAGGATGGTGGCTGGGACAGCAGAGTTGTTCTTCATGTGTGTAGGGTTGGAAGTAGGGGGGTGTCTGGAGCGGTGGGGAAAGCGATGCTATAGACTGAATGTTTACATCCCCTTCAAATTCATACGTCAAAGCTCTAACCCCAGTGTGACTATATTTAGAAATGGGGCCTGTAAGTAAGTAATTAAGGTTAAATGAGGTCATAAGGGTGGGGCCCTGATCCAATAGGATTAGTGTCCTTAGAAGAAGAAGAAGAAGAGATACCAGAGCTCTCTGTTTGTGCATGCACCTAGGCAAGGTCACGTGAGGACACCATGAGGGGCTGGGAAGAGAGCCCTCACCAGAAATCTACCTGCCCAGACCATGGTCTTGCACTTCCAACCTCCAAAACTGAGAGAAAATAAATGTCTGTTGTTTATGCTGACCAGTCAGTGATTGGGTAGCAGCACAAGCAGACTAATGTGAGGTGGTGTAATCGAAGTGATGCCTCAGAAGGAAGATTCTGCACCATGGTCCTCCCCGGAGTTCTCCTGTGACTCCCCAGCACTAGTGCTCCTGTTCCTGCAGCTGTAAGCACAGCACCGGATGTGCTCTCTACAGGGAACGCTGGGCTTTCTCTTCCCTTCTTGATTCATTCTTTAGATTATTTATTTCAGCAGAGTCACTGAGCACCTACCAAGTCCCAACGTGGTGATACAACAGCAGGAAGAAAGAAACCGCCCAGTTCTCACGATGATCAGTCAAAGGGGTGAAAATAGGCAAGAGGGCCAGTGTTAGTGACCTCTTTGGGAGTGCTTGCTGTGGGCCAGGGGCTGTCGTAAGCACACAGGGCACACACGTAAAAACACTCAAGGCTCATAATAACCCTCTAAGTTAGAGGCTGGTATTTCCCTATTTTACAGGAAAGAAAGAGGCCCTGAAGGTGCAGTGGCTGCTCCATGGACACAAAGCTGGAAAGTGGCAGAGACAAGAGTCACAGCCAAGCAATCTGCACCAGCCCTACTACACTCAACCCTGCTGTAAAGACAGTTCCTTACCACTCAGTAGAGAGGTGCTTCCATGGCTCAAGCCCAGGACCCTGTGGGAGCACAATTGGGGGACCCTCTGAGCTCTGGAGGGGAAGGGAAAGTCTCCTTGAGGAAGTCATGTCCAAGCAGAGATCTCAAGGACCATAGGAGCAAAGGTGGTGCTTCCAGCAGCAGGGACGGGGGAACAGGGGAGCCGGGGGTGAGCTGTGAGTACGGCATGCAGGAGGTGGGGATGGCAGGGACCCCGTGGAGAGGCAGGGAGTTCACATTATGGAGGGAGCTGGAAACCGTAGAGAACCATCGGAGAGTTTTATTCAGGGGGTGACATGATCGCCCTGCATTTTAGATAGATTACTATGGCTACATAGAGGTAGGGAGCCTGGTTAGGGAGACAATGTAATAGCTCCCCCAGAGACAGGATGGCGGCTTGAACCCAGGTTGTAGAGGTACATGAAGGGATACCCCGGGGGTGTTCTGGAGAGCTGACTGTTAAATTTTCAGCAATTTTGGCATCTGGTTATTCAACACAGCCATTATTACAAATTAAAATATAAACATTTATCATTAAATGATTTATAGTAAAAACAAAGATAATAAATACTCAAATTCATCATTTTCTAATTACCTTTCTCTAGCCTCTTGAAGTTATCTGTGCCCCTTGCATCTATATGGTGGACATAACAGTGTGTCACACCCGCCATGTGTGAATTCCCAACTCTGTGTTCAGAGATGTCACTTCGGTGACTTGAAATTTGCAGTTATTCAGTAGGAGTATTTACACCAAGGACTCTGGCAAACAGTATAAATCAAGTTTTTTCTTTTCAACACACTCTGGATGTGTCATTACCTTTTCGAGGTAAAGAACCTCGAAGAACCCTCGAAGAATTTATCCTTCCAGGCTCCATCTGGAACCCTCTCCAGCCATTCTCTCCTCTGGGGCCCCCTGATGTGCTCTGCATGCCTTCCTCGTAGGTTTCATCTCTTGTAACTGTTACTTGTGTCTGCCTTTCCTTTCCTTCTGCAAGAATCTTGATTCTTCTGTAGAACAGAACTTAGCCCAGACTTGGAGCTCATTCTGCACTCATGAAATAATGGACTTGTGAGCAAGTGAGTAAGAGTGGCTCCCCCTCTCCTGCATTTGTGTCTGTTCTACCTTTGGGATGAGCCCTCCCTCCCTCACTAATGGGCAAAACATGGAGACAGCGATAATCCTGCCCTGCTTGCAGCCTCAGAAGCAGACCGATGGTTGAGGTGACATTTTATAAATGTGTGTACAACTTGATGCTGAAATATCTACTGAGAAACTCCTTGGAAAGGGTCACTTTTGAAAGCAACTACTTCCAAAACGACTTGATAGTCAGCTGAGCTGAGGAAAGTGTACCCAGGGACCTAGGAGGACACATCAAAGGCATTCTGCAGGACGATTTGAAAGGAGAGCCAAAATCCCGGATCACCTTGGGGAAAGTTTTCCTTGTAACTGATCTCAATCGAGGGCAGTAGCGCACAAGGACATCAGATTTGTTTGAAGAAAACAGCACGCTGTTACTCTTGGGAAATAATTACACAAAACCACCAAAGTGCCACTTCCTCCCCTCCCCCCACGCCCTCCTCACCAAGGAAGACGTCATGCATCAAAGATTCTTCGAGCCGGACATCTGCCTCGCATGTCAGCTCAGTTTACCATTTGCTGGCAGATGCTCAGAGTGTTGATTTGAGGGTTAGAAAGAGCCTCCTGCCCGTTCGCTAAGTCATGGGACCTCAGTTCCACTGCACCCTCTTCTCTGGGGCTCACCCACACCCCCAGCCTTGTTTTGGTAATTTTTCTAGATTCCGAGTCTGGAGAGCTGAGCTCATGGCCTGACTCCACCAGCTCCCAAGAGAGCTGGGCAGATCAGGCCGACCCACTGCCCCGTCTGCATGGTGAGGTCTTGCTGTTGGCTTGCCCACCCCAGGGAGCTCTGGGGAGACATCTAGACTCCACAGAGCTTTCAGCTGCTGGCCTTGGACTCCTTGCTGCCTGTATTAGTGTCTCAGTTCCCTCTCAGAGGCGTGAAGGACCTGACCAGGGCCCGCCCGGGGTCTCACTGGCGGATCTGGGGTGAGACCTGGGCGCCTTCTGCTTAGAATGTGTGACTTTCTGGGCGGCCTTTCTTATCAACTGTCACTCATCAGTCCTGCGGCGGTAAATAATCTAATAATAGAAAACAACGGCCACCCATTTGCTATGAATTTCCATCCCGGAATGCAGACACACCCCTATGCCCCCGCCCCTTGCTGCTTGGTTTTAGAATGCGAAAAAGTGCACCCCGGTAATGCTGCCACCATAGCGAGATGAGTGCATGCTCTCTCACCACCTAATAACACCATAAAATCAGGTTTCCCATGTCTTTAGTGTTATGTGCCCTTTATTACTGTATAAATAATAATAACGGCAACAACGGACATAGTGCTGACTATACCTGACTCTTCCTGGCAATTTGCATATAGTAGCTCATTGAATTCTCAGCTCTGTTATGTAGGTACTGTTGTTAGTCCCATTTTTCAAATGAGGAAACTGAGGTACAGAGAGACAGTGTAATTTGCTGAAGTCTCGCAGCTCGTATGTGACAGTCAGGATTGAACCCAAACAGCCCAGTTTCAAAATCTACGCATGTTACGCAAGGCTTTGTGATGCTTAGTACCCGAGACCACGTGTGCCGAGTGTTAGGGTGGTGTGGGGCTGTCAGGGTTCTGAGCAGCTAACTGCGGACACAATCCCCATTGCATTTTCCTTTCTTTCTTTTTTTTTTTTTCCGGTACGCGGGCCTCTTACCATTGTGGCCTCTCCCGTTGCGGAGCACAGGCTCCGGACGCGCAGGCTCAGCGGCCATGGCTCACGGGCCCAGATGCTCGACGGCATGTGGGATCTTCCCGGACCGGGGCACGAACCCGTGTCCCCTGCATCGGCAGGCGGACTCTCAGCCACTGCGCCACCAGGGAAGCCCTTCCTTTCTTTTTTTAATTGAAGTATAGTTGAGTTACAATGTTGTGTTAGTTTCAGGTGTACAGCAGAGTGATTCAGTTGTACACACACACACACACACACACACACACACACACATTATCTATCTATCTATCTATCTATCTATATCTCTCTTCTTTTTTAGATTCTTTTCCATTACAGGTTATTACAGATGATAATACAGTGAATACAGTTCCTTGTGCTATACAGTAGGTTCTTGTTTATCTCTTTTATATACAGTAGTGTGTATCTGTTATTCCCAAACTCCTAACTGTATTTTCATAAGCCTGACCGCAGAACAGTAGCTAATCCCAGGAGGCTGGGAAAAGACAAAACGAATCAGGCATGCATGTCCTCGGCCCTGGCTGGGGATTTCAGTCCCGAGCTGTGTCTGGACCTCTCCCCTCCCAGGTTTGTGTAGCTATTTCCCTCTATTGCTCTGGCCGTTGTTTGGCCTCTTTTTCACTGTCCTGTTCCTTCTGTGTATTGTGCCCTTGGGATCACAGCTCTTTGGCCACCTTGGTGACCTGGCCCTACACTGATCTCAGCTACCCCCCTATTCCAAGGCAGCCAGTCTCCTCAGCTTCTAGCCCTTTTCCCTGGGGAAGAGTGTCATTTCCATGTTAAGACCTTCCTAAGCATCTCCCAAGCTTGGAGGTGACCGTATTGGCACTTGCTGGGCTCCCTTGCATGCTGAGAGGTTCAGGAAGGAGGGCAATGATTGCAGTGCACTCCAGTGAGTGCTTGGGGTGGCGGCAAGCCTTTCAATGGGGGCCAAGCCTGGAAATGTCCCTGTCCCCTGACACCGCACCCTGTGCATCCCACTGTCCTTTGGTCCAGCAACAGAGCTGGCCCTCAGTAAATATTCATTGAATGAATGCATTCTTGAGTCTTCCCTTCCTTGTCAGTTTTGCTCATTCATTCAATTAGTCTTCATTCAACTTTTATCATGTGCCACCTCTGTGTGAGGCACTGAGCTAAGTCCTGAGAGTACAGAGACCACTTAGATACACACCTGCCTCATAGAACCTCACTCCAACGAAGGAGGTGAGAATATACACACGTAATCCTTTTGCAGTGAAGTGAGAGCAACAGGGGGAAACATGACAAGGCACTGGTGAGAGCAGGGCCTGGTGGACGGGAAGGCAGGCTGTATGAGGGGTGCAGGAGGGGTCCAGGGAAGATGCCCAGGAGGAGGGAGGCTGGGAGAGCCAGAGCCCGGGGTTGGCAGCAGATGGCTCCCGGGGATCCACGGCCAGCGATCTTTTCAGGACAGATGATGTCTCCTCTCTCTGCATTAGTTTTCTACCAAATTTTCTTGTTCTGTCTTCTGGGTGACACTTGGACCAGGGGGAAGACCAGAGCTCCTGAGTTCAACACCTGACCCTCTTCCCTTCTTTCTCCTCTTTCTGCCTTTCTTTCCTTTGTCAGCAACTTTCAAGTGGGCTTGGGAAAGTAGGTCTGTAAATCTCTGCCTTTGTGCCTCAGAATCCACGGTCCAATTACTGTAATTTGCTCAGAGCACTGCTCCTTGCAGAAGTCATTTCATTACCCCGTGGACTTCAATAATCGCCGGTTCTTCCGGAGGCAAAGTGCCCTTCAGAGCAGCTTTAAAGTGCAGTCCTCGGATAGAACAGTTTTCCAAGGCTTTAGAATGCAGTGGGTCTCCTGAGTGGGTCTCGGTTCCACATAAATCAGAAGCCATTCAGAAACAGCAAAGCCTTCAGCTAGCATGCAGAACTATACCCTAGTATATAGGTATATAGCTATACCTGTACCCTGAAAAATTGCCTTTTCTTTACATCCCCTTTGATGAAAAGAAACATTTAGAATGGGTGATCTCAGGGTGAGTTCCTTCTGAGGCTGGGTTCTTGGTAACAAGCTCACAGAGAAGCATAAAGCCAAAGGGGTCTTGCACTTCACATTTGGTACAAACTCTTGATTTTATAGATAAGGAAACTGAGGTCAGGGAAGGTCACGGAAGTTCCTGAGTTAAAGCAGCTGGTGAGTGTTCTTGCTACCACAGAGCATTCATAGGCAATAACTTAATTCAATTGATCAAACAGCTATGATCACCTATGGGACAAGCACTGGACAGGTGTCCTGGGGAGACACCAATGAAGAATGCAGAATCTTGATCCCTAAGTATATTACACTCTAGTAGAGGACAAACTCCTGTATGGTAACCTCACCTTCAATGCCAAATGACATCATCGCTAAATAGAGAGGAACAAGGAGCTCCAAACACCAAAATTTTCCTTTGAAAAATAGTATTTGAACAGGACAAATAGTCCAAACTGAGAGATGGCTGAAGAAATGGCGGTAAATTTATGGTAAACTGTGTCTCTGGAAATATACTTGGAAACAACTCTCAAAATCACTACTTCAACTACAATTTTGACAATTATTCTTGCATTTATTTCTAAATGAAATAGAAGTTTTGGATTCCTTTTTCTTCTTCTTTTCTGTTTTCTTGGAATGGGTGGTTTTGTTTTAAGTTGTGAGCATGCACACACACCCTCACATACACACTCACACACACACATGTACACACGCATTCTCACACACACACACACACACACACACACACACACACACACACACACGGAGCTGTCCTTTCAGGAAAGAGCAGCTGCATTCAACATGGAGAATTCTCCCCTATAAACTTTTCTCCAGCTAGATTATATGTGGGACAAGCACTGACTTTCAATTTGTACCTCTGACATGAGTCACTGAGTGCTCTGATTCTTAGTTTATTTGTTCTGTCTGCAGTAAAATGGATTGAATGTAGGGTTATCCAACCATGATGTGGTGCCTTGATGCCTCCAATATGGGGCTGATGAACTCTGAGTGCCTGGCACTATCTTACAGAAATATAAAAATTTGATTTGGTCCTTAGCCAGCTTCCCTCCAGCTTTGGAACATGGGTGGAACATCTGGGGAAAACATGCAACTCATTAACTGCAGCCTCGGACATTTGCATAATACCTGATCTATCAGAATCTGACACACTTCCAGTTGGCCTCAGATATAGCTTTCATAGCTTATCACAATAATGAATCTTGCTTTAATATCTTGCATCTTTTAATTTTTTGATGTACTATCCAGAATTGTGGCTCAGTTTTTGAAAACTCAGAATGAGGTAGCTATATTTATTTCTAAACTAAAATTTCAGATTGCCATACTTCTCCAGCTGCTGTATCTTTTGCTTCTTTTTCAGAGACATAGTCTTTAGAGATCTCTTCCTAAAGCCAGACGTTTTAAGCCCATTCTCCACAATTGGCTCCAGGGGTTCTCTGAATCCTCTCTCACACTCTATCCATAAACTGTGTGTTTATGAAGCTTTGTGTATATTTCTAAAGAGAAGACCCATGTTTTCATCAGATACTTATAGTGACCCGTGGTCCCAAGGGGTTAAAAAGCTATTTTTAAAAGGGGTTTTAGAGTGATTTCCCATCATTTTGAAACTAGAAAGGATCTGAGATGCCATTTAATGTAAACTCTGATTTTACAGATGGGGAAACTGAGCCCCAGAAAGATATAATTATTTTTCCCAGGCCAATGCAACAAGATAGTGACAAAATAGCTTGAGAATCCAGCAGCAGAACTTTGATTTTCTTTTAGCTTGTAAGTCTGAGCAACCGTCTGTGCTTCTTCATCTCATCTAAGACTTAGTAATCTGTGTTCCTAGGGAGTTAGGATGGTAGATGTATGTTAAACGGATCATTTTCCTCATTTACGTTTTTTGGTAATTTATTCTGGCACCTGGTGGGTATCTTATCCCACAGTCCCGTCCAGAAAATCTCGTTCACAATGTTAAAGCACCCACCCAGGCAAATAGCCAGTGCTGTTTTTCTTGGCCATTAAGAATTGTCAAACCTCAGGCAGTACTCCACCGTGTGTGTGTGTGTGTGTGTGCCCTTGCACACACGTGTGTATACATGTGCTAATGCAATTGCAGAGCAAACAGCAAATGCCTATAATAGGGAATCAAGAGAAAAATCTCAAAGTTTGCTTTTGATTAACACTTGTCTTCTGAGAGGTTTTTAAAGAAGGAATATGTTTAGGGGATGTCTTCTTAAGTCTGGATGGGTGCCCTTACAGATGAGAGTGTGGACTCGACTTTGCTTTTTGTTGTGAGCTGTAAGCCTGGTGAAATTCAAGCACATCGGAAATTTACTCATCAGCTGTAATCACAGCAAGGGATATAAACACTCTCTAAGGGTGGCTTCCGCATGGGGAGGATGCCATGAGTGGCTTGGAAAGGCTGAGGTTGGTCTCAGGGAGACTAACTTCATGCATGGACAAGCCAGCTCCATCATAGACTGTGTTTTATGAAAGCACAGCCTCAGGAACTGTTAGATGGGAACACAGTTCAGAGAACAAGAAGCAAGAAGCTTGCATTTTACCAGCTGAGGAAACTGAGACCCCCAGAGAAGCGACTGGCTCAGTGGCAGGTTGGAGATGAAAACCCCAGCCGGGGGTCTTGCTCTTGTGTGGTGTCGTTTAGTACCGTTTGGCTGTGTTAGGTGACATCCCAAAGTGAGCTCCCGACGTATACGTTAATCATCTACTCAGTATTGCAATGCTGCAAAAAACCTGCAAAACTTACACAATAATAAAGTAACGGGCAGCATGGAGGCCAATGTGCTAAGCACTTTACAAGAACGGCCCTATTTAATCTTTACAACAATACTGTGAGGAAGATAGCACCGTTATCATTGTCATTTTACAGGTGAGGAAACTGAGGTTCTGAGAGGTTAAGAAGCTTGTTCAAACGGCATAATTAGTGAGTGGCCAATCTGGAACGTACAATGAAGAGTTTGTAAAGATCATGCTCTATAAGATTCCCTTGCCTACCTGTCTGCTTTGTTTTCCCCTAGAGCATTACTCAAACTTCTCTGAGTTACCTATCTCATGGAGCAGGATGTCAAGGGCTTTCATTTGCACTGGGCAGAAACTTGAGTCGATCTACACTAAGCCTAGATTCCCGAGATGTGACATGCCCTGGGCAGGTGAGTCCATCCCAGGCAGGACAGGGTTTGACCTACAGGTTCTTTATCTCCTCCATTGGCCACCTGCTCTTCTGGAATCCCCTTCCAGCAGGAAGTTGAGCTCTTGGACCAGAGGCCTTTTATAGCAATCTATAAATTGCTTTATAGCAATTACACCATTATCCTTTCCAATAATTTGCATTTTATTTCTAAACAAAATAACAGTTTGGGATCCCTTTTACTTCTTTTCCTTTTTTGGTTCACAGTCAACTCGATTCCGATTTTGTTGTGACAAGTTCACTGACTCCTTGCTTACTTTCATTCATCCTTCTATTCATTGAACAAGCAGTTCCTGAGCACCTCCTACTCCAAGGCACCCAGGGCTCATGGCTCAGCACAGGTGAGGTTTTTCTTTCCCTTCCTTTGACTCTTAACAACACAAATGGTATTTTAATAAATATCTTGATTTAGACTCAACCACCCAAATGTCTGTGGTTGATTGCTTCTGTTTGTCCTTCATTACTCCTTGGATGCAATTCTCTGACTTACCCATGAGGGCTTCTCTCTGGGAAGAGTCAACAGTGGTTTGGCAGAAAGGGGAGAATTCTTCATGAATTCAATGTGTGCTGTGTGCCAGGCCCTGAAGAGGTAGAGGCGAACATGACAGCCCTGACCTCTTGGCAGTCTCTGTCACTCACATGCATCTTGCATTTACTTTGATTCCTGCCTCATGGGTGGGAGGGGACCTGTTGACCTGATAAATAAGCTGCCAGTTATTTCTCCAGTAAAAATGAGTTTATTAATGATCAGCAAAGAATTGCAATATGGGGTCTGCAGCTATGGCAAGCCATGTGTAAGAATACACTCAACAAGGGAAGGAGAATGCTTTTATAGAGAAAAAAGGAAGTTGGAAGGGCAACAGCAAATGGAGTTCATGGCTTTTCATGGGCTGAGTTGTTGCCAGGAAAGAAGAGGAGTCTTTCTTCTTCCTGTTGGGCTCCACTATCATTGCAGGTCTTGAGAGCTCCCCTCTTCTGGTCTTCCAACTTTTTTTAATGGAGGTTTCTGTTTATTAACTTTTTTACATTTCCCCCTTTTGCTCAAGATTTGTTTCTGAAAGCATCACTGATCAAGAGTATGGTTTTCCAAATTCAGCAGCTTTTAGTCCCTCAATGTCTGAAAGGATCTTTCCTGGGTGTAGTGTCCAGGAGAAAAAGTGAACAGATTAAAAGCCTATTGAAATGACATTCAAATCTTTTTAATACAAGCAATTAGATCTTTGCAATATTGGAATATCTCTTCTTTTATCAGTTGTGGGTCAATAAAGGCAGGAACCAAGTGCATTGGGTGTCCTATGACTATTTCAAAGGGCAAGAGTTTATGAATTCCAAGAGGAGGAGGATATAAGATTTAGAAGGACAAATGGCAATGCTTTTGGCCAAGATATTTTGAGGGCCTCTACAAATTTTGCCAATTGAGTGTTAATAATGCTGTTACTGTGTTTGACTAAACCAGAGGACTGAGCATGGTAAGCACAGTGAAAGTGTTGTAAAACTGGCCAAACAGTGCAGACTTGTTGAAGTACTTGGCCAGTAAAATGGAGTCCTTGTTCACTATAAAGTTTGAGAGGAGTTCCTGAGATAGGGTTAATCTTTTCTAAAAGGACTTTACAGACAAAAGAGTCAGTAGCTTGTCTGCAAGCAAAGGCTTTAGTCCAGTGTGAAAACATACAGACCATGACTAAAACATATTTATATTCACAAGATGGAGAAATTGTATGAAACCCATACAATTGCCAGACCTTGAATGGTCCAGTAGGCAGTTTAAAATGTCCATCAGTGTTAGATAGTCCGAAGGATTTTGTTGATAACAGAGGGGAGAAAATATCAGGGTTAAGGTTATTATAATGTAAAGGTGTTATGTGAGTAGCAATTAACAAAAGGACTTCATAGGAGGTGAGGTGGCTGACTGAGAAATGTTGATTGTGATAAGAATTCAGGAGGCCCTCTATGACATGAGGCACAAAAATGGTTAAAGGGGACCCCACAACTAGTTTGTCAGTGGCCTTAACCAAAAGGGCAGTGGCTATAATGGCTCTCAGGCAAAGGGAATGTCCCCATGCTTCAGGGTCCATTTGTTGGCTCTAATGGTCAATGGTAGTCCATGTGTATTGGGGTGAGTACCCCAAGGGCATTCTCTTCCTTTTCATATAGAAAAAGGAAAAGGGGAATCTGATAATTGGGATGTCCAATGGCAGGTGGGCTCATCAAACTCCCATTTAAGGCCTTAAAGTTTATGTCCTCTGGTTCTTCCTATAAAATTAAGTCAGGGCTACTGTTTAGTAAAACATACAGAGGTTGGTTGGAAGAGAGAAATTTGGAAATCAGTTTCAGTAATAACCAAATAGCTCAAGAAAACCTTGTAGCTGGTGTTTAGTTTTGGATTTTGGGAGACTTAGGATGCTAGGAAGCTGTCTGGATGTAGGGGTAGCTCTTGTTCTGATATCAGATGCCCTAAGTATTGAACCTGGGTTTGGGAAAAGTGCAATTTTTCTTTGGTGACTTTATGTCCCTTTAAGGCTAAAAGTTTTAGGAAGTGGATGCTGTCTTCCTGTGAGGAGGCTTGAGAAGGAGAGCAAAGAAGCAAATCGTCCACATACTGCAACAATGTAGAGCCCCTAGGGAACTTCATATCATCTAGATAAGCCTTCAGAGTTTGTGAGAAATAAGGACTCTCAGTAAAACCCTGAGGCATTACTGTCCAGGTGAATTGCTTTTCTTCCCAAGTGAAAGCAAAATAGATATTGGCTAGTTTCATCATTGAAATACATCATTGAAATACATCATTGAAAGAATGCACTGCATAAATCAATTACAGTAAAGAATTTGCTTCCAGTGAGAATGGATGTTAGTAATGTATGAGGGTTAGAAACAACAGGCTGTCCAGGTTTAACACTGTTGTTTATTACTCAGAAGTTCTGGTAAAATCTCCAACCTTGGCTGTTAGGTATTACAGGGGCCAGTCCAAGGGATAATGAGGCCTTGAGTTTGGTCATCTTCTATTATGGGCTTCATGCGTTGAAGGGTTTCTTTGCTGAAAGGAGATTGATTAATTCTGGGAAGAGGTTTTGAGGATCTACTTGAATCTTGATGGGAGATGCACACTGAATTTTACCAACATCAGTCAGAGATTTGCCCATAAGGGGGGTGTTAGCTGATTCAACAGGGACAAATAATGAGTGTTTCCAGAATCAGCTTATTACCCTCAGAGATGAAACAAATAAAAGATGTCAAAGGGTTACTTAATTCACCTGCTTGGCTGCTTTGATGACTACTATCAATTTCTAGAATTATTTCCCCATTTTAGGAGAAAGAAATTCTGGCATGATACTTCTTTAAGAAGTCTTGGCCTAATAAATATATAGGGAGGAGGAACTAAGGAGAAAAGAGTACGCTAACTCTCAAAGGGCCTAAACAAAAGGGAATAGGCTCAGAGAAAGGAACCTCTTGAGGTTTATTAGAGATCCACAGTAACGTGAACTTTTAGTACCCCAAGGCAGGGGATTGAGCACCGAGACTGTGGCTTTGTATCAGATAGATTCATCCACAGTCTGGAGAAATGTTTCTCCAAGCCGAGTGAGAGGGAGGATTGGGAAGAACCCCTGTAGCTCCTCGGAGCCCACCATTGAGAATGGGGAGGATGATGCAGAAGCTGGTTAGAAGGCTGAAAGGGACTGATGTGCTGAAATTTCTAACAGTTTCACTTCTATTGTCCTGGATCTTTGCAATAATGGCTGAAAATAGAAGGCTTTTGGTTTTGTTTAGGGTCTTCACTTGCTGGAGTCAAAGACTGAGAATTTTAGTGGCTTTAGGCGACTCATCTAGAGTATGAGAGAGCTGGTCTGCCAGATTAACTAAATCTGGAGTGGACATAGTTTCCCATTCCATCCTGGTCCTTTTTACAAGAAGGGAAAGGTCTCAGTTCAGCCCGTTAATAAACATAGAATTAAAAGCTACCTAGGTGGAACTAACATCTGAAGGAAGACCAGAATTTTCTTTACAAATAATCTGAAGTTGATTTTAAGATTCATGAACAGATTCAACAGATTTTTGAGTGCAAGACTGAATTTTGTTTCAATCAACAGGCTTTGAAAAAACCCTAGGAATTGCCTGATGAAGTTGCCTAGTGATTGCCTGAGCCTGATCATATAATTAGTAGGCTAGTCTCCCCATTGTCATTCTAGAGACCTTTCAGGATTTCCCTAATTAGTGGTTTTCATCCAGTGCTGAGCCTAGCCTTCACTGACGAACATATGAACTAGCTGATATAAATCAGAGAGACCAGGTTGATAAGTTTGAATGACTGTATTCAATTCCTCAGCAGATCTGCGAGAATCTTTAGTTACTTTGGGAATATTTTTGACTATGGCCCACAGTTCAGCTTTAGTCCAGTGCATATAAGAAATTAAGGGCTTAGCTTCTGGATCCTCAGAACACTTGATCTTAAAGGCACAGTTTCTGATAAGTTCAAAGGAAAAGGGAGTGGGGAGAGTTTCAGGGAAAAAGTAAAATTTGGTAAGAGAATTAATACGGTGGAACTGCGGGTATGGAGGAGGGGTACACAGCATAGAAGGAAAAGAGGAAGAGGTGGATCTTGGGACAAAAAAGCCAAGGAGGAGGAGCATAAAGATTTGGAAGCCATTTTATCTTTCCTTAATTGTCTGTTTGCCTCAGTTAATCTTAAAATTTTGCAGAGAAACAATTTTACGTTCCTGATAATGTTTGGAAGCCTCAAAATACCAATTGAAATAGGCGTTCCATTCAGTTTTGGAAATTTTTGAACTATGGTAGTCCAATTCAGTATTAAGAAAAGTAAGTTTGAGGATTTCAAAAGTTCCCCATACAGGCCATTGATATTCTAAGTTGCCTTTGGTTAGATTGGTCCATTTAGTTAGAAATGCACATGGGGAAGGGCTATGGTTTTTAAACAAAAAATCAGCTGGCATCTCTTTAGGGTGGGCATCCTCAAAGTATTTAGATATCTGGGATCCCATTTCTCAGAAGTTTTTCTGTGGAGTAAAAGAATAATTTTTGAATAACCTAAAAAGCTCAAGTAGCTTACAGCTTAAGCTTCTTGCAGCTCAAACAGCCTGCAGGCCTAATACCAGCCGGTTCTAAGGGGACAGCTTGGTCTCAGAGAAGTCAGGACAAAGGCTTTTCAGCACCATTCCCGTATAACAGCCTCTGTTCCAAAGGAATGGGCTGAAGGATGAACCAGCACAGTTCCAATGAAACAGCCTGTGTTCCTGAAGGAATGTGCTGAAGGCTAGCCCATTCCATTTGAAACCATCTGATTTCAAATCAGACAAAAGTACCAAACAAGTACTCACATACAGAACAAAGCCTTAACCAGAAAGGATGAAACCTTCAAATAGATCCTGAATAAAGCCTGGAGGGCTTCAAAACACAAAGAGGTCATAAGCGTGAGTCCAGGAGAAAGTCATACCTTCAAAACTCAGGGTTGGTGAGAAAAGCAGTGAGCAACAGTGGCTTCAAAGTGAGTAGAGCACTTGTTTGCTCACTAGCTCCAGAATTGTTGGGGGTCTTTTCTGGATCCCTTTATGGGCACCAAAATATTGACCTTAAGCAAATTGAATGCCAGATATTTCTACAGCAAAAATGTTTATTCACATCAGTAGAGTTTTGCAATTCAGGATCTGCAACCATGGTG
This sequence comes from Aethalodelphis obliquidens, assembly GCF_003676395.1. Lineage (NCBI taxonomy): Eukaryota > Metazoa > Chordata > Mammalia > Artiodactyla > Delphinidae > Aethalodelphis > Aethalodelphis obliquidens. Next base: position 37,879,900 of record NW_020837956.1, read on the forward strand.
AGCCCTGTGCAAGTCCCCACACAACAAGTCCCCTTTTATAGAGGGGAAAGGAAGCAGGGAGGGCTGTAAACAAAGAGTCTCTGGCTTTTCATTGGCTGAGCCCTTGCCAGGAAAGAAGAGGAGTCTTTCTTCTTCCTGTTGGGCTCTGCTATCTTTGCAGGGCATGAGAGCTCCCCTTTCTGGTTTTCCAACTCTATTTAATTGAGGTTTCTGTTTATTAATTTTTTAGAGACCAAACACTGGGAGGAACAGAAACCAGAGATTGGGGCTCAGCAGGCCCCTCCCTGTTAACCTCAGAACTGCTGGGCATCTTCTTGTTTCCTGTCACTCACCATAAGAAAGAGGGCTTGAACTGGTTTCTTGATGGGTCAGATGAAGTGGCCCTTTGGGTGGGTCTGACCTCTGTTGACTCAGCGGGGACTGTGCCCATTGTTTGGGCCGTTTTTGCACAAGCCCTAGGGGCTGTTCAGTGCAAAGGAAGGTCAGGGCTGCCTGGTAGAACTTATCCTACTTTGGTGACAACAGTAAGGCAGAGGGGTGAGTGGCGATGGGAGGTGTCCAGCCTTGCAGGGAGGCTGGGTCTCCAGGAAGGACGCATCTCACAACGTGGGCTTCATTGTCAGGGCTGCAGGGGTATCACTCTTCTCACCCCTCAGCCCCGGCTTGAGGCCTCTAGGTTGGGCACACACGTGCCCAGGCTGCCCTGGAGAAGCCTCACTTTTTAGCCCAGGGCCCGGCTGGCCAGGGAGGGTGCACACAAACAGGGTGAGGGGTGGGCAGGTGATTTCAGCCCAGAGTTACTGCCATCTACAGTATTTAGAATTTTTTCTCTTAAAGCAAAATCAAATACCAGCAAAAATCAAGGCTTTTTGGTAGCTAATGATAGAGAACATGACCTTTTAGTTTAAATGTGTCACAGAAAATGACATGCTTACACGTTGGAGAAAAAAAAGAAAAAATATGTAATAATAAAAAATAGTGACCTATTGATTAACAGCTAGCATTTTTTGGAAGGATCTCAGAACATTAAAATGAATTCAGAGTTTCTGTTGTTCTGCAGTAACAGATGATTTCTCAATGCTCTCTATAGTTTGGTCCTTATAACAGATTCACGAGGCAAGCAGCTGTAAGGAGTTCAGATAAAAGGTTCCCCAGCCAGAAATCAGCGGGGCCAGGAGCGAAGCACAACTGCTGCTCTCACTGGCGTGTGATGGGTCCTCAGGTCCCTGTTCCCAGCTTCCCTCCCTTGGAGAACCCTTCTGAGCAGCAGCCCTGCAAGGGAACTCTCTGCCCCAGCAGGGGAGTAGGTGTTAGCAGCTGTCCTGTGGGCGGCAGCTGTGTGTTCAGCTGACAGCATACACACATCTCTCATTTGACCTGCCTGAGGACCCTGAGGGACAGAGCGTATCACTTTCATGATCCTGCTTTGCAGATACGGAACTGAGCCTCAGAGGGTGGAGTAACTGCCCCCAGCGAGGCCAGTTCCTTGGTCTTCACTCTGTGGCTCCACAGCAGAGCCTGCTGGTTCCCAGCCAGGGCTCTTCCCACCTACCCGCACTGCCCAGGCTTGGGGGTAGCTGCTGACTTGCTGCACTGAGCATATGTGGCTGTGTTTTCATCTTCAATGTTATTCCCTTGTATCATGTTTGCCATATCTCTCCTGCTCTTGTTTTAGAAAATAGCATGGTCTTTTTAGATCTTCACCTCAAATAGGTGTACTGTATGGTACTGGGGCCATTTTCCTTGGACACAGAACCACAAAACAGGCCATAAAACTGACCCTGTGACCCACAGTAAGGAATCTGGAGGAATCTGAACGACTTGCTTGATGATTTCATTTATTCATTCAACACTTATTGGCACTGCCGTGTGAAGCACGGAGGGTCCTGGGATGTGCAGGACCATCAGAGCCCTTGAGACGCTTCAGTGTGATGGGAAAGAGAGTGTGTACAAAAGAGTGAACCATTTCCTAGGAGTGCACAGAAGGGGATGGGCAATTCTTAGCAAACTGCGCAGTTGGTCCGGTGGGATAGTGTTTTGAAACGTGAATTGTAGTTTCCTCTTTCACCCCGGATTTCTGTGTTCCCTTTGCTGTCCCTCCCCGTCAGATAGGACCTTTCTCTGCTCCTTATCTTAGGTCGGGGGTGAGAGCAGGAAGAAGAGAACAGAAAGCAGGCCCACTTTGGCTGAAGTGGCACTGGAGGGTCTCCAGGGCGGAGCACCCACCTCCCTTGCTGGGAATGATGGCTCACGACTGAGCGGCTCACTGGATATCACCTTGGGCTTCGGAACTGCCCATGCAGGGCTACCTATGACCTGTGACGGGCAGGAATACAAAGGCTCGGTCCCCTGCACACATTCTGAGCCAACTCTGATAGGCCATTTCAGCCCCAGGCCCCCGCAAGTCTTGGCTGGAGGTGGCCTCCTTTGCAGCCTCATTTTGAGTCAGCTTCTCCTACTACAAAATCCTGTCTTTCTTCTTTCTTTACAGATTAATCCCCCAAAAACACTCTGAGGTAAACCTTCTGCCTGCAGTTTTCCATCTCAGACTCTGTTTCCAGGGAACCTCAAGGCAGTCGACATGGGAAGTGTTGTCAGAAGTGGCCTCTAAGTGGAAAATTGGAGCTGGAGCCCACAGGCGCTGGCAGTGTGGATCCTGTCAGTGGGGGTGAGTGGAACGTGGTTGGCGCTGGAGAAGCATTAGGGAAACAGTGACTAGAAGGTCTGTGGAATGGGGTGGCTGTGGCCGATTTGTTGGAAAGTGACAGGCTCGGGGTGACTCATCACCTGTTTAAGGCAAAGTACCTCCTTGGCAGCATCTAAGCAAATCCCAATGTTCTGCAGCTGGAAGGCCGGTCTTAATCCTAAGAATAACAGAGTTTTGGAGAAAGTTAAGTTCTCGGGCCTCCAAGGTCAGGGTCCTATAGAGAAGAGGTAGGACCCCAGTTCTTGGGGTGGGTTACCTGCACAGTTGAGATCCTTGTTCCCCTGGATCCCCTGAGCCTACAGAAGTGGTCCCCTCCACTTTTGCAGAAGGCTGTTGATTCTTCTTTCTTAACGATCCCGCAGAAGCCTCAAACAAGGCAGGCTCTTATAAGACAATGGTTGCCCCCTTAAGCTCTAGCTCCATCTTCCTCCCTGGCAAAAAGATGAATGAGGAGGGCCAGATCTCAGCACAGCCTGACTGGGGCTGAGCTGGGCCAGAAAGGGAAAGTAAAATTTCTGTGGCAAAGAAACTGCAGGATCAAGCTAATATGTTCCAGAAGGACCCAGGGGAATATTCATGGGATCAGGACAAAGGGTATAGACTCTAGAGTTGAATAAGGGAGACTTTAGTGATGGGGGGCACTCTACTTTGGTTCAGGATTTCACATTTTGACCAGGATCCCTGGAGACAATGCTAACACTTGAAAGCCTGGAGGAAGCAAGGGTCCACACTCAGCAAGACAGTGGAGGAATGGACACAGTGGCTCAGAGAAATGGACATGCTGGAGTGGATGTGCTCCCAAGAAAGCCTGGAGGGCTTCCTGTGCCCAAAGCCATGCGCTAGAGGGAGTGGCCCCAGCATCACCAAGAAGCTCAGGAATGGCTACACTCTGTGGGTTAAGCTGATGACAGATGATAAAATTACAGAGCTGGTTCTTGGGAGCAATGGGGATGATAGGACCCTGAGATGATAGAGGCCAGGTGGTGTGCTCCCCAGCAGAAGCACTGAGGAGACGACGACCACAGTAAGAGGCAGGATCAGTGGACCCCAGGCGGTAACCTGCCCTGAAGAGAGCTAACGCTCCTAGAAGGGACCAGGATGGACAGCCAATGAGGGTAACGCTTGATTTATACAATTAAAGGAAAGCAAGTACGGACAATCAAGAGGATGAACAAAGCCACCTCTGACAACAGTCAGGACCTCTTGCCTTGTTTCTTGACTTGAGTTAACTCTAAGATTCAGAACCCATGGACTGAAGGAGGAGTAGAGTTCCTCCCAGGAAGGACCCAAAAACAGTACAGCAAGCATATTCAGCACTACTTTCCCCAGTTCTTCCCCAACGGGATGCAGCTCCTTTGCTAGACAAAGATGCATTGGGGAGAGAGCAGTACCTCAGCTTTCCAAGGATTACTGAACTTATATGGGACCCAAAGTGTCACCATGGCTCTCCTGTTAGAGTGCAGACCAGGGTGTCAGGTAGTAAATGGAATCCTCGCTCAGGTCCAGCTCACAGTGAGGCCCCTGGGTCCATGGAGGCACTCGTTGTCATTTGCCTGGAGCACAAGTACAATGGGGAACAGAGGCACTTGGTCTTTGACAGAATCTATCCACTGGTTCCTTTACCTGGAGGAAAGAAATATGGTTGCGGGGCAGACCCTTTCCCCCACAAGATGATAGACCATAAACAGGATCGCATCTCATGTTGGGACAGGGTGCAGAATCCTGAGAGACGGAGAATGCGGGGATGTAGTCCTTGTCAGAGCCCTCATTCAATTCACCATCTGACCCCACAGAAACCAGGTGAACCTCGGCGGAGGACAGAGGACCTCCACAAAGTGAATCAAGTAGCAGCTCCCTTGCAGCTGCTCTGCCAGATGTGGCATTTTTGGCTAAAAGAGTTCCACACAGTCTCTGGCCTGGGGAAGGAAGTGTTGATTTGGGGAATGTGTTCTCTTCCATCTCCGAGAAAAGGAGGGTCAGAAGCAGTTCAGATTTACCTAAAACAGACAAAGAATACTTTTACAGTCCTGCTACAGGTCAGTGTTGACTCTCCCACTCTTTGCCATTTAGTCTGAAGTCACCTGGACTCTCTGGACATTCCAAAGAATGTCACGTTCATCCACTACATCCATGTGTCACTCGACTTGGACTAGATGAGCAAGGAGTGATAAGAAGTGTCAACTGAAAGAAACACCAACAACCTAAAAGCTGAGAATTGTTTTATCTGGTGGACTTTCTGAGGACTCAAGCCCGGGAGGATGCCTCTCAGAGAGCTCTGAGGGACGGCTCCAAAGAGGTAAGGGAGGGGCCAGGCTATATAGGGGTTTTTGCACAAAGACCAGGTAGTCGGAACATCAAAAGATTACTGTTCATTAAAGAAAACCAGACATCTCAAGTTAAGAAATTTAGCACTTTTCTATGTATGGGAAGACGCAAGAGTCTGGGCTCACTGAAATCATTCCTTTGATGTACACTTCAGCTATCTGGGGCCAGTGTCCTGCTTTTCTCCATCCTGAGACCACTCGGTGCACAGCTGGGGGCAGCTGCAGTGGCTGCTGACTTGCTGGCTGCAACATCCTTAGTTTACTGATACGGCAGGTGACATTTTTCATCCACGGCCTGTTGAAGGCCTTAGTAAGACACAACAATATCAAAGGCTGTGTGGTCAGCCCTATGAAGACTCAGAGGCCTGCCATATCAGTGACATTTTTAGGAATCCAGAGACTTGGGCTGGCTGGGATCGTCCCTCCAAATAAGGAATGATTGCATTTCATACCTTCCACCACTAAAAAGAAACACAACCCTTAGCAGGCATCTTTGGGTTCTAGAGGCAGCATATTCCATCCCTGTGAATACTGCTTCAACCCATTTTCTGGGTGACATGGAAGGCTGTCATCTTTGAGCAGGACCCAGAGAGGAAAAGGGTCTGCAGCAGGTAGTGTGGTGGTGCAAGCGGTCGTGCCGTTTGTGCCGTATGACCTGGGCAACCCTTTGGTAGACGTGGTGTAGCATGGTAACTCTCTAGAGAGATGTGTGATGGGGAAGGACACCACGCAGAGCTTATGGCAAGCCTGGGAGAGTCACACGGTAACTCCTGGCATTCTGGAGAAAGGCCGTGTCCTCATCAGCAGAGAAGTATACGTCACCGAAGTGTGGCTCCTGGCCCACTTCTTGACCCTGGTAGATTTGGAGCACTGCTCCACGGGATGACAAGTGACCACATGGCCAGGCTGGTCTCTGTCAGACACATTGCCTTATGAGATTGTGTGGACTCATCATAAGGGGAAGTGAAAGATCCAGGACTGGGGCATCTCTGGCTTGAGTGGGGTCAGAGAGAATGCGGAAGATGCATGAACAGTTGGCTGGACCCCATATAATCCAATCCACCACGGGCTGACAGAAGAAGAGGATGACACCACTCAGGGATGGCCTTGCAAGACAGCATTGAGGGGAAATCCCCCAGGGGACACGTATCTGGGTGGGTCATCTGGTCATCCACTTTGTAGGGAAAGGGAAGTGGCCTGAGATAAGAATAGATGCCATGTGACACTTATGGCCAAGCTCATGGACAAGGGTGAATGTTCTGGAAAGAGAAAGATTGGCATATGGGAGACAAGGAGGTCTGGGTAAGAGACCTGTGGATGGACATCTAGGAGTGAACCCAGAGTGTGAAGATCGATGGATCACAAGGCAACGCCCAGCAAAGTGCGTTCCCTGTGGATCACGGTAGAGGTAGTGAAGAACGAACTAGAATGACTGGGCCTGTTGACATCAGCCAGCCTGTCATTAGCATCCCCCCGGCCCCCAATGCAGTTACAATTGATGCCACGACCAGAGATGGAGGCTGCACATGAACCCCTTGGTAGGATTTCCACTCACCAGGGTGATCTAAATGCTGCTGATGTCGAATCTGCTAGCAGCAGAGACCAAGAACGCTGAGAAGGGCACACGTTCAATTGCTGGCTGCTATGTGGGCACAAAGGCCCGGTCCCCATGCCTCAGCATGGGATGGACCCGAGGGGCAGTCTCCAGCTCCAGAGCCCCCTGCAGGAGGCTGGGGTCTCAGGTGCAGCCTTGTTGAGAGTCACCTTCCCACGCCCAATTCTACCTTCCTCCCTTCCTTGGTGATGTGTCTTCTGAGAACACTCCCCAGTAAATCTTCTTGGTACAGTTTTGCATCTCAGACTCTGTTTCCAGGGAATATAAACTGGCTTTTGAGTTCCAAGGCCTTTAGGATATTGGAAGACGTCATGGAATACATAAGGTTTGGGGGAAAAAAATCATGTGTAAGGGTAACAATAGCTCTCTCCCTGACAAAGACAAAACAAAACAAAACAAAACAAAACAAAACAAATTAGGGAAAAAAGTTCCCCAGTGAAATTTCTTTTATTATTATGTTGTAACCCTCTTTATCCTTAATGATACTTTTGCTTTAAAATCTGCTTTTCCCCCTGATATTAATATAACTATTCCAGTTTTGTTGGTTTTATTGGTAGCATCTGGAAAGTCCAAAAACCTTTAATGTATGAATTTTGTTTTCATTAATGTTAATTTGGGTAGAAAGCTTATTTTTCATCACAAATTCCCAGCTCCCAACCCAGTCTTTTCAGCACCGACACCATCTGCGGGGGGCCTGAGCGCGAGGTTTGCATCCCTTACCCCTCACAGTGGGGCTGGAGTCCTGGAGTCCTCTGGACCCCAGGTCTGCGTAACAGGACCTGGGTAGTTCCATAAAGGCCATGAAAATGAAAGTTCATCATATCTGCTCTCAAGGCAAAAATGATTTCATTGCTGTTCTTACTTCTGTTTTTTCCAACTTAGCTTTTGGCTTGACAATTCCTTGTGATGTCATAAAGATATTTTTGAGAATGGAAAAAAATTATTCATAATTTTTAGCTATTTTCAGTGTTTAGTTTGAACACATAGCCTCTAGGAAACAGAACTCCTAGAGGTCAATATTTAAAGAAAGAAGTTACTGATGATGGTGAAATTTCACCATCCACTCACTCTGCACATACACAGAACTTGTTTAGCTGATGGGATGTAAATATCTACTCTGAATTTGTCAGGATGGACTACAGGACTCTAAAGCTCCATCGTGTTCATTTTAATCAATTGCATGAGAGAGAGAGAGAGAGAGAGAGAGTGAGAGAGCGAGAGAGAGAGAGAGAGAGAGAGAGAGAGAGAGACTCTTCACTATTTATTGGATGGATGCATGCTACCAAACAATTTCAACAGTTGATTTGCATTATACTGCTGAGACAATAAAATTGAAAATAAATTAAAGCCATTTAAACAAGTGTTTTGTGGAACAAATATGTAAGATTTGAATATTTATGATGGTAAGTCAGATTAAGTTGCTGAACGATTTTTTTTCTAATCTGTCATCAATGATGCAAAGCTCTCAGGAGTAAGTTATCAAGTTTTTGTAATGTGTTTTGATTAAATATAAATAAACTAATCACATTTTCACGCTTATAAAATAGTTCAGCAAATGGAGGAAGCAATGAAAACAGCCTCTCCTCCAGAAACGCGAGGTTAGCAATGCAGACTTAGCAAGGTGGTGCTGCACTTCAACATCTCGATTAAATAAAATCTCCAGAGCCTAAGAAATGATAACATATTTTATGTAGCTGATGATAAAGCTTCATGAACCATGTTTCAAAAATGTCCCAAAAGAACTATGAGTTTATTGTGGTTGCTAATTCCTTGGGACTGTCCTGTCTGCTGGTCAAAATTCTAGAAAGAGTCTTTACCTTTGGGATTCTCTTCTTTTTCACCAAAAGGTGAAAGGTAAAACATTTAGGACAACTTGTAAGTTTATTTTTGCTAGGAAACAAAAGAAAACCCACCTTTTCTTTTATTCTCCTTGTGCCTTGGATTACAGATGCTTCCATTTTGAAGTGGATTCTGCACTAAGGACACACTTAGTTGAAGATGGACATGAGTGAAGTTGAGGAAGTAGAAACTCAGTGAGTCCTCGATCTGACACCTGGTTGGTGGTGGGTCACATTTCTTCTCTGCCAAATGACACTTTCAACAATGTCTTTGTTCTCCCCCAACCTCCAGATCCTCCTTCCCTTATTCTGGCCATCATGTCTTTGAATGAAGCTCTATAATATTCCTTATAAATGTTTTATAAATATTTTGTTAGATTATTTTTAGGTACCTCACATTTTGTTGTTATTGAAGAAGATGGGATAATACTTTCTTTTGAAACTTAAAAAACTTGTATTGGTTATTGCTGGTATTGATTTTTAAATTGATTTTGTATTCCTACAGCCTCATATCTAATAACTTATTTTAGATTTTCTAGGATTTTTTCTAACATCTTGTCCATTGCTTTCCACTCATTACATTTCTTTTCAAAAATATCTGTACAGTAATAATAGTCATTCAAATTTCTAGAGGGTTTTTTATGTGTTAGATTCTCTTCTAGCACTTTGTATGTCTTAAGTCGTCATCCTCATGACAACTCTATGAGGTAAATATTATTATTCCTATTTTACTGGTAGTGTTTGAGAAAAAAAAATATTCTGACATGTTAAAATGGTAAGGAAGACAATTTGGGACAATTGTAATAGGTGTCAAGACTATTGCAATAGGTGAGAGAGATTGTACTCAACTCCAGAAATAGCAAGAACAAGTGGGGATTTATAGCCAAGGATCTATGGATGGGAAATTACTAAGAGGGCACATCAGGGGTCAGGGGATTCTTGCTAAACTAACTTAACAGGATTCTTGCTGAAGGCAGGTCAATGATTTAGACATCAAAGGTGGAGGTAAAGAACTTGATCAGACTAGACAATGATCAGATATCAAGGGTGGGGGGAAGCTCCCTAAACTGACTTAGCAAAATGTGTTCTACAACTGGACTAGGCTGGCCCAAGACAGTACCCAAGAATGAGGCTGAGATGAGAAGCAGGCTCATAGGAGCCTGACTAAAGTTTATTCAGGGAGACTCTTTGTCAGTAGGCAATTGAGACTCTTTGCCAGTAGGCAATTGCGTGTGAAGCCCTGATCATTTGGTTCTAGGGTCATTGCTTCCCATCCCTCTGATATGATGGGCAGTAGAGCTGGCTGTGGGGAGTCTTGTCTTCTTCCTGATATTAATGGGAATGAGGCTCAGTCTGCACTATTTAGTGTGATATTGATATTTGCTGAAAGTTTCGCTAAATACCGTTTATGTAGTTAAGGAAATTCTTGTATATTGCTGAGAAGTTTATTTTTTCTTAATTTGAAAGGAATTTTAAATTTTATTTAATAATGTTTCTACATCCATTGAGCTAATCTTATGACGTTTTTCCCTTAATTCTGTTAACGTGGTAAATGACACTGATAGATTTTCTGATACTGAACCATCCTCGTATACTTAGGAAAAACCCTAATGGGCCATAGTAGAAATACATTTATTATAAATCCTAAATATCTTAACCTAGTTTTGATTTATGAAACATGTTTCCAAGTTTTTTGTTTTGTTTTCCTTCAAGAAAAGGAAAACAAAACTTGAGAAGCTGTTGACCAAGTATTTTTGTGACTGCAAGGCACTAATCTATCCTTATCCATTGCTTAGAAAGGTCAGAAAAAAAGTCATTGATTATTTACAATTTAATGCTAAGATAATATTTAGTGTTAATCTATGTTGATTTTGTATTTTATCACCATCAATTTGAGTAAAAAGGCAAAGAGCTTTCCTCTAATGTTTAAAGATTTGCTTGATTAGTTCCCACGTCTGTTGATGGTAATGTGGGAACTTGAGGGTGCTTTTGTCATTTTCTTTGTAGAAATTGTACAAGCACACTGAGTTTGTAGGTCCTGACAATATATTAAGGTCTGAAGGTCTGTTGCTTTGTGTCACTTCTTGGAGAGGTTCCTGTAGCGGGGGGCCAGGAGTCCTACAGTCTGGGGTTTAGGAGACCTGGATTAGAGGCTTCTTTGTCAAAACAATGAACTATGTGTAATCTGGTGTAACCTCGAGCACCCAGCACTGTTGGCTGTAAAGTGAGCACAGCAGCGATCACCGCCCAGCCCAATGCGTGGCATGTTGCTAGGAGATCAGCACGTACCTAAAAGCCCTTCTAAACTCCCTCTTCAAATGTTAGATGCCGCCTTTACCTTGGACATGCTCAACAGGAGGAAAAGCCAGCAGCCTGATGACCGAGGATCAGGTGAACAGACAAGAACCCTCCCGTCCACATTCCTACTGACCGCTCTCTGCAGCTCGCTCCCTGCTGCAGAATCCCTGCTCCTGGGCAGTCAGGGGGTTGAGACGTTTCATTCATTTTGCAAAAAGGGTCCTGAGATTGAAATTCTGGTCCAACTCTGTTTGCTCTTCTGGCTGGATTCAGATCCTATGAATTGAGTGGATCAGTTTCCATACCCGATGATTACCTTTCCTCTCCCCGATTCTCTTTCTTTTCTCCTCCTAAGGCTCATTTGAGGGGTGCATGTGGCCCCGTTCACAGGAAGTTCCGCCTTTGAGCTGCCTTCCCCGGGGGCCCCAACCCTTCCTAGGTCCTATTCCTGTCATCTGAAAATGTCCCACTCTGATCTGCCAGCCGGGACTCTTATAAAGGGGCTAAATTGTATTAATTCCCATGCTCTGGTCTTGTTTGTCCAAAGGGAAAAAAATGAAAAGAAACTCACTTTCCAGTCAAAAAGCACGACAAGACACGGAGTCCAGAAGCCCTTGGCGCACAGCAAACTTTCCATCTCCGTTTAGGTGTACGTAGACCAGCCTTCTCTCCACTCACCGCCATGCCTGTCACTTTCCAATGGCTAGAATACTCTTCCCAGAAGGCTGCCGTGATGGAGAGTTACCTTGTGAGCCTTCTCCTGATGGTTTTTATGATGGCTGATGTCATCACAGTACCCATGTGTTTTAACGGGGACGTTTGTCTTCTCGCCGTTTGTCTACATCACAGATCTGAAGGGGAAATTACAGAAGGAGAAGGACGCATGTCTTTACAAGTGTGTTTGGAGCCAAACCAAGTGGTGCATTTCTCTTCGGATACTTTCGGAGGGGGTGGCCTGGATAATCTAAATTAACGAACAGCCTAGAATACATTCTACTTTCCCCCCTAAATTCGTCAGGATTGCTGTTCTAATTCTACTACATGGGGCTAATATTGAAGCGATCATGAAAGTTGACTTTGGGGAGAGCAGGACACTAGCACAGGGAAGAGAGGCCATGCCTGCCAGGTATGCATTCGGTACCTTACCTTGTTAGCTTTTTGAAATGTCACAAATACCTGTGAGGAAGATACCAGTAACCATAGTATAGATGAGGAAACAGGTGCAGAGCTGAACGACTGTTCAAGGTCATTTCCTAGAAATTAGTAGAATAAGTGGTTCTATGTTCCTCAGTGCAACCCACGTGCTGAACAGAAGATATGTTTTAATGTAAATTGCAATGTGCTTTACTCTTGCGAAAATTGTGTAAATTCTCTTCTGACTGTATGCTGTTTTCTTTTGAAGCAAAATTCTTCTGTGGGATCACAGCATGGCTTGGAAGAAAACAGCAAAACAGAGATAAAAGTACACTATTTTGCACAACAAAGAGATTATTGAGGCTGGGGGCTGGGGTGAGGCAGAGAGGTCTATGCAGGTGAGGACACCGCAGTTTTTATTACAGGCTCCATAGGACTTTTGAGAACAAAGGCATCTAAGATGTCAGCGTTTATGTTACCAGCAGGGAAGTTCTCTGAGGTCACAAAGCATCCTTCACCCTAAATCGGCAGCAAAGTGTGCCAGGCACAAATACCCGGCGTCGGTGGAGACAGTGGGTTTGCCCTGAGCAGAGGACCCTGGGAGGTCCGATGAGGCAAGGAGTGGACAATAGCTGCGCGCGAGTCAGGCTTCTCTGGAGAAACAGAGCTGATAGGGGGTCGGTATATATATGGAGGTCTCCTATGAAGAATCGGCTCACGTGATTATAGAGGCTGAGAAGTCTCACCATCTGCTGTCTGCACGTGGGAGGCCAAGGAGAGCTGATAGCGTGGTCCGTTCTGAGCCCAAAGGCCTGAGAAATGGGCGGAGCGGTGATGGGGTGAGTCCCAGTCTGAGGGCAGGAGGAGAGGGGAGGAGACATCCTGGCCAAAGCAGGGAGGCAGGAAAACAGTAGCAAACTCCTCCTTCCCCAACCTCCTGTCTTACTCAGGCCCTCAGTGGATTGGACGATGCCCACCCACGCCTGGGAGGGCCATCCGCTTTAGGGAGCCCACCCATTCACACGTTCATCTCACCCGAAACACAGACACATCCAGAATAACGTCTAACCTGGGCGTCCGTGGCCAGTCATGTTGACACACACAATGAACCATCCCAAGCCGCCTGTGGGAGAGCCCCAGGGAGTTAGGAGATGCTGCAAAGAAGGCTCAGCTACCGTCTGGGCTGGCAAGAGTGAGGCCAGGGCGCCTTCCTGTAAATCTTCCTGGGCAGCGTGAATTCGGCAGGCACATGGCCTACACAGTACAGACAGCCTGACAAAGTGACGGGTTACCTGTAGTTACCCCCTTACTTTCAGCCAGTAGATTTAGAGCCACGTAGATACCACCCTAGTGCATCCTAAAACCTCACTACCTCAAGTGTGGTCCCTTGGCCAGAGCAGGGGAACCATCTGGGAGCTCGTTAGAAGTGCAGGATCTCAGACCTACCGAACCTGAATCTTCATGCAAACACATCCACTGAATATCCCCAGATAACTCATCTGCGCATGAAAGTCTGGCGGGGAACACGCAAATGTTGGGGTGAGATGTGGCGAGGGGTGAGTGGAAGGTTGGAGTGAAGGTCACGGGCGGGGGACAGGAGTTGAATTGGGGTTTTAAACATTTGCTGGGTATCCCCTCTGGTACTTAGGCATTACTCAGAGCTGAGGGTGGAAGATGCAGCCCCTGAGTCCAGCCAAGCACAGCCCTGCGTGTTCACCTTTCCCTTGTCCTGAGCTCCCTGCCTCTGGACTAAAGCCCTCACTCCAGGCTGGTCCGCGTCTGGATTCCCTCTCTCCCTGCACTCCTCTCCAGCAGCCCAGCCTGCGGGGGGACATATTTGTCTTCTTTCTTCCCTCTCTTCGGCACCTTTGCATTCAAAGTGTATCTGTGTGGTCACGTGTACTGTTTAGCTCACGTCGTGTCATGTCAGGGGAAGTCAGGGGGGTGAGCGCTACCCGGGGAGAGTGGACTCTCTGATGCTAGAATAGTGGGGATGGGACGTTGCCTCGCGACCTACTTGGCTTTCCTCCATCAGGGAGGGGAGTGTTGCCATCACTGTTTCACGTTTGGTAGAGGTACCCCTGAATGCACGGGAGAAGGTTGTGTGGTGTGGGTGTTGTGTTCTGTTTCCCATGTAGCACAACGATAAGAAGCGCTTGACTAAATTTTGGGGTGCTTCCTTATTTGGGGGGAGGTTTCATGGGGCACCGAGGATAGGCCTGTCCTAGATGACCCTCTTCCTCTGAGCAAGGCCAATTCGCCCTGACCTTATCTGGGGCACGCGCCCCTCTTGAGGGAGGTGAACCGCGGAACAAGAGGCCCTTTGGGATGATTGCGCCAAGCACACCCATCACGTGATATGACTTCTGTCTGTACAGCCATCGGGGCAGGATGATAGTTGAGAAAATCATAGTGGACCCTTTGTGTGCCAAATAGACTGGGAGCTGCATTTTCCATTCAAGACCTAGTTCTGGGGCTTCCCTGGTGGCGCAGCGGTTGAGAATCTGCCTGCTGATGCAGGGGACACGGGTTCGAGCCCTGGTCTGGGAGGATCCCACATGCTGCGGAGCAACTAGGCCTGTGAGCCACAACTACTGAGCCTGCGCGTCTGGAGCCTGTGCTTCGCAACAAGAGAGGCCGTGATAGTGAGAGGCCCGTGCACCGCGATGAAGAGTGGCCCCCGCTCGCCGCAACTAGAAAAAGCCCTCACACAGAAATGAAGACCCAACACAGCAAAAATAAATAAATTAATTAATAAACTCCTACCCCCAACATCTTCTTTAAAAAAAAAAATGTGTAAAAAAAAAGACATAGTTCTGGAACATTTACTGCGAGCTAGTTCCTGTGCTAGAACCCAGATCTGACTTTTGCTCTTCGGGAAGCTACTGTCCAGTGAGGAGGATGGACATTGATAGAAAACCACTGAAACTGACAGGCACACTGAGTGATATGAAAGGAAGGGTGCACAGAGCTATGAAGGGTATAAAAAGGGGAGTGAGCCCGCAGGGAGACCAAGGAAGGATCCCTGAGGAGGTGACAGCTGAACTCGGTCTGGGGGCTGAGTGGGAGTGTCCTGGCCTGGACGTGTGGGCGGGGCTGCAGCGGGGGCGGGTCTCTGTGTATCAGAAGGCGGGACCGCTGGGGCCAAAGCCCAGACAGCCCAGGGCAGTCAGTGGGAAGGCATTGGGATGGCAGGTGGGGCTGTGTTAAGGACTTTTTAAAAGCAGCAAGTGGTGGCTAGTGGTGACGGGTCAGATTTGTCCTGAGCTGGGGAGGATTAGGAAGAAATAAGTAACTAAATATATAGGCTAGTTTTAAAGATCAAGGCAAAAGTGTGTGGTAACTAGAGGCAGCACTCACCTGGGGTGTTTATTGCTAGAAACACACTTTACACAGGGGCGGAAGGAGGAAACGCTATGAGCTGCTGGTACAGGCTCCTAAAAGGCAAGTGAATAGAGCTTTCAGTGAGAGATGGAGTTTTCAATGTTAGCAAGATCACAGCTATATGAGGTGCATTATTCTTTTTTTTTCAAGTAAAATGGGAAGAAATTTTCTTTTGCCAGGGGATTCACAACTTCATTTTTCTAAGCAAAAGTCAAGGTTTGATCGTCGTTTCAGGATGATTATTTACGGCTTAGCAGACAAGCCTGCAGTGCCCTTGGCTCCGGCATTGCCTCTGTGCTATCTCTGGCTGTCTCCTGAAGTTATTGATTTCATTAGAAGATAAGAATCACAAGAATGGCCTCTAATACTGGGGAGAAATGTAAAACCATTAGCAGGTCCTTGTTGAAGTCAGGACGTGCCCTGGTAAGGTTCTTAGGAAACCAGTGGCAGCCAATGATACAGGGATTAAGTTGGCTCTGTGTGTGTGTGTGTCTGTGTGTCTGTACAGGCCATGCACTAGGCCTGCCTTGAAGGACTTGTGTAGGATAAGTCGTGACACCGAAGGGATGGGTCCATGGGTTATTGACACAAACAATAACTTTTTCCTTGCCTTTCCTCTTTCTTTCTTCCTAAGTTTGAGGTTCCAGATGCGTCTGTCGGACGTGAGGCTGTGTTTCGGTGGGCAGGGGAGGGGGATCTGCCAGCTTGGCCTCTGCTTACCAGCTGGGGTCACAGGGTGTCCTGGGAGTGACTACTGGCTGTTCCTGCCCGGTCCGCCCGGGGACCAGTTGGTGGCACAGTGGGCTGCAATGTGGCCTCTGAGAGGTTGCCTCCAACGCTGTCCCCTCAGAGCAGCAACTGTGTCTTCACCTGGTGGACAGAACAAGAGAGCTCTCTGGAGTCTCTTCATGGGGCACTGACCCCATTGCTCGGTCTCTCCTGACCTTTCCTCATGGGACAAGATGGGGAGGCAGGCTAACAAGTGTGGAGTTAGTCACTGTTAAGTCCTGGGAACGTAAGACTTTAGAGCTGTTAAGAACCGTTAAGCCCTTAAACAATAGAGAAGTGATTTTTTGTCAGCACTGAAGGTGATTGGCGCTTGTGGTGAGGTTGGAGAACAGGAAGGGGACTTCTCCTCGTGTCTCTCATTCTTGTGCATTCCTCTTGGTGTCGGCAGTGTGACAGGTTGCTAGTACCTCACTTGGATGCTTCAGAAGGTCATGAGGTGGAGGGACTTTAAACGACTGTCTGATGCAAAAGTGTGGAGCTGTTATGCTCAGCAGGGGGTGGGCAGCTGCTCGCTCCTGTTTCTGAGGACGGGACAAGAAGGAACAGACCCGCAAGGACGGCAACCAAAGACGGAGCCCTCATGCAGAAGGTGCATAAGGGGCATCTGCCTCAGTCAGCTCGGGGCTGCGACAACAAAAACACCAAGTGGCTTACACAGCGTTCATTTCTCAGTTCTGAGGCTGGAAGTCCGAGATCAAGGCTCCCACAGATTCGGAGTCTGGTGAGAGCTTGCTTCCTGGTTCACAGAGGGCTTCTTCTTGCTGTGTCTTCCCCTGGTGGGAAGGGCAAGAGAGCTCTCTGGGCCCTCTTTATAGGGGCACGGATCCCATTCACGGGGGCTCCACTCTCATGACCTAATAAACCCCGCCTCCTAATACCATCGCTTTTGGGGTGAGGCTTCAACATGAATTTGGGGGATACCAACCTTTAGTCCAAAGTACACACATGGAATCCTGGCTGGGGACTCCTTGGTCCGCCTCCCTCCTCACCTTCCTGAGTGAGGCCAGCTGAATGCAGGGCCAGGATCCCAGCTTTCTGAAGACCTGCCTTTCCATAGGCTGTGATTTTATAAAAGAGGATTAGTTTAATTATTCAGCTCACCACTCATTCACTGGCATTTTTAAATTGCAGACTTTAGATATGAGAGATTGAAAGCTAAGAATAAACCTCCACCATAGCAGCACTGAGGACACATCAGCACAGAAGCTGAATTATGTGGCTCCCAACCCTGACCTTTGCCATGGGATCTTCGGTAATTACCACTGTGAGTGCTTGTCTTGCCTGCCTGCAAACTGAGTAATACCAAGCCCTTTTCTCCTATGTGGTGGTTATGAGAACCAAGACATCACAGCCTCTAAAATGCACTGAAAAATCTCCGGTGCAGTGCCAGGCTGGACAGAGAGACTTACTGTTAGGCAGTTAGGAAGAGCCATTTTCTGGAGGTCTAGAAACTCATCTGTCTTTATCTTTTGCACTGTGGACCTTCTGCCAGTTAGTCCTGTTGCATAAGTGACTCTTGCAGGAAAACTGAGCACAAGAGCCAAATCTAATGGAATAATTCGTAGGCACTACCTAGGAATTTGCTCTTAATAACGTAAGACAGCTCTAGTCTTCAGTTTGGGATAGGATGATTTACTTAGAATAGGGCAGACAGAAAAAATGCAGAGGGCCAGTTAACTCTGAATTTCAAATACACAACATAATATTTCAGTGTAAGTGTGTCCCATGCAATATTTGAGATATACTTACATTAAAAAATTTTTATTTATCTAAAATTCAAATGTAAATGGTTTCCTGGATTTGGTAAGTCTGGCCACCTTATCCTGGAGATACGGCTTCCAGCAGACATACAAGGGTGAAATTCCCTTCCCGTATAAACTAAGTTTTAGACTTTTAGTTTTTTTGTTTTTTAACATAAATAGGGATTCCTGAAGTAACAGCTGCATGTTAGGTAATTTCCTTAAACCTCTCTTTTTTCATCTGTAAAATGGAGAGAATGGGAAGATGTGGGCCGTATGGGGTCAGTCGGGGTGGGCAGTGGTCAGTGGGATGTAAGGTCCCCGTAGCAGGAATCTCATCATCTTACTCCACTTGCTCAGTGTTGTATCCTCTGTGCCAGGAGCATAATAGGAGCTCAATCAATGGTGCTGGTTGAAAGACTGCATGGAAAAAATAAAGGGAAAGCACAACAGCGGCAGCGTGGCCTGGCGGGACAGGCAGCGTGGTGAAAGCAGTGCTGTCCAGCCCTGTGCTGACCTCAGGTGCTGCTGGACAAATCGTGGCCCCTTCGAGGTCTGTTTCTCTTCTCTTGAATGGAGGGCCTGGCCTCCTAGCGCTAAAGTCCACTGAGAATGAAATTCTTCTATTCCTGAGTGAGTCAGTGACTTTCTTATTGAGACTGCACGTCCTTGGTGGAAACTCCCTTGGAGCATGTTGGTGTTTCAGTGAGTTCTGGAAGCCGGGCCCCAGACTGCAGAGTCACGGTTGCTTGCCGGGGCAGCTGGAGGAATCTCAGCCCACCTGAGTCAGGTGTCCCCGAATGGGCAGTGGATGGACCCGATTCCCAAGAGTCATTTCTGGGGTGTAGGTAAAAGCGGGGTGCTGGTGGGGAGGGGTCTGGGGACACCCTGGGCAGCCGAGGGGCTCCCGCTGGGCTCTTGTCTCAGCTGCTGGGACTCGGTGCTGTGGTTCCCAGCAAGCTGTTTCGTCTGCCTGCATCTTAGTCTCCTTAGTTGTAAAATGAGGCATTAGTGTTAACTCTACAGACCATTTTCAGCTTTCAACTGCTATGATTACATACTGTGATCTTGGGTTTCTTTTATCTTTATCTCTGTGTACCTTCGTTTCTGGAAGACCCGGGCCCTGATGACTTTTTTCCCTGCCCTGTGCCTGCAGAGAAGAGGGTGGGAAAGCTGACTTTGCTCCTCCGTGGGTCCTGAGACTTTTACTCAGAAAGAAGGGAAAGCTGGATGGGTTGTTTTCTTTTTTTCTTTCTTTCTCTTCTTTAACAGATATTTTTAGCTTTTCTAAAAGCTTCTCACTCTGAGCCTTAAAAAGAAATAAGAACCTCTTCCAAAAATGCAAATGCTCTGGCCAGAAGCTAGAGGGGTGTTTTCAATCTTCCCCGAACAATTGTTTTCTCCTCCATGGACGCTCACAGTGTAAAGGGGTGAAGCCTGGGGGTGCAGAGGGAGAGGTGTCAGGGTGTTGTGACAACCACAGTGACACCGGGGCCAGCAGGAGCCCTTTCTGGGGGCTGCCCAACGGTGTGTGTGCTCCGGACGGCTTCCCTCAATCAGAGGTTTGTTCAAATCGCTCCTGAACCCTTCTGGGCTGCCTAGTGGGCTGCTGTCTATGTTCAGAATGCTGTGAGTCCTGGCAGCCCTGCAATGTGGAGGGTTCTTCCTCCCCAGCCAGCCCCCAGCCCGACACAGGCTTAGGAAGTCAGCAGGAGCTGTTGGTGATGCCCCAAAGGGGAAATGAGAGCAAAGCAGAGCTCCGGTTGACTTTGTTTGCGTCCTCAGCTTTCAGTGTTCCTCACTTGAACCCCATGGTGTCCCTCTGGCTATCTGAGGTCTCTTGTCCCCCACTGTGCCTTTTCTTCCTTTGTCTCTCCTAGCACAGGGTTCACAGCACAGAAGAATACCAGTTGAGGAAGAAATGTTGAGTTGTAGCCCATCTATTTCCCAAGGGGAGGAAAGAACAGGGATGAGGTGTTGAACACTCTAATTTGGTGAATACTCTGCTAAGCACCTTGAAGTCTGTTGCTTCACTTTCCCTTTACGATAAGCTTCAGTTATGCCTAATTCATATTTTTGATTCCCTGGCATAGCTTAGAGTATATACTCACTATCTGTTCAGTTGTCTGATCTAAGACTTTTTATTTATATCTTTCGGAGCTAATTCAGTTTGCTTATGTTCTGAAATAATGAACTGGCCCAAAACAGTGTTGAAAAAACACCCAGTTTGGTTCTGCTTATGTTAAATTCACAGGACATTTGTGAAGGCAGCCTCTTTAAGGGGACATTCAATATACTCCAGTTTGCAATGGGATTTTGCAGAAAGTGATTACATTGACATAATGATCTGAAAACGAAGGGTACACCCTCCACTCCTTCCACACTCAGTCATGAGTCCCAGGATGTTAATGGTAGGGGTAGAAAGCATCTGAGTAGGGAAGTAGGCAACGTGGCCACTTTTGTATACAGCAGCCTCTGGAAGCACAGCTCAGCTTGCCTGTAACTGAACCACAGGCCTAAGGTCCATGGCCAGAGAATCATGGGTGAATCAGGAAAAGCACACAAGAACTTAGACTTTTCACTAGTTTTCTTAGAGAGCCTGGTGCCCCACTATTACAACAAAGAAACTGATGGCCCCAGGAGGAAAGTGATGACTCAGATATTAATGTTGTCTTGGCTTCTTTGTGGCTGGGACCAGAGCTCCTATTTCCTCTCTTCTGTCTTCTGCTCTGCCCACCGTCATTCCCTGGCCCTGCCATTGACTTGGATAGATCATGTTGAATTGATCTCCCCGGTACTGCTGACTTCTAATGTATTAAAAGGCTCTGAGAAGACAGACATGAACCCAGTCATCTCTGAGTACCCAATATGAGTTGAACCAACTCTCCCTCAATAATCTGGAGGCATAATGGACAAAGATGTTATAATCATGCTGGGTGACACACAGATCTTTTGTTTCTGTCAGCAGTGCCATCATTAAATTGGAAAGGAGCCATGAGAAAGAACACAGTAACATTCAAACACTGATTCCTTCTTTTTTTTTAAAAAAGTGTACTTCCATAATGTGACACCATAGTGTCCTAAATAATGATGTGTGTAGAAAATGAACATTGACTAGTGGGAAAGAAACACTGGCTAGATGGGATGAGAATAAGTAATGGAATTGGAAATAGAGTCAAAAGTATGTATTGGACATTGATTGAACAGGTACTGTGAACCAGACAGGCTTTTATGCATGAGCTCATTAATCCTCTCATGACTGAGGGGTGTGATGCTGTTATACCCATTGTACAGGTAAGGAAACTGAGGCTCAGAAAAGTTGAACATCTTCCTCAAGGTCATGAAATTAGTGTCGGACTCACAATTGGAATCTAGCTCAATCTGACACCAAAGTCTGAGCTCCTTCTACACCTGAAGAGAAATAGTCTGGTGTTCCCATGGGCACTCACCTTGATCAACGAGGTTAACCTTAGCTCATCACAGGGCCAAGCACTTTGGGGCTCCAGGAAGTACAAAGCATTGTCCATGGCCTCAGGGAGCACAATTGTGACCTAGCGGAAAGTGGGCTAGATCCACATGACACATTCAGTTGTAGTTTATCCAGGTCATCATTAAATGCTAAATTTTGGGTCCCAGACAGTGGGTTCAGAGAGGTTCATGGAAATCCCAGTCAGGAGATGTGGCCTTCATTTGTTGGTATAATTAGGGTCTGGATCTGGACAGGTGGGTGGTGGAAGTGATCCTTCTAAATGGGCAGTGAGACCAACCCAAAGAAAGGAAGCGGTGGCTAAAAATAGGGCTTTTATTCAACAGAAGACCCCCAGATTTGTTCAACAACTGCTAGGTGCTGGCTGTTTGGAAGGCATGGGGGGAGAAATGGAAACATGCGGCTCCTGAAACAGCGCAGTGTGTGTCTACAGCCCTGGACGCCTCACATTTAGATGAGAAAAGAAAACCCGTGGCAAGAGTTATTCCTCATCTTCCTTGAGTCACAGGAACACACTCAGAAACTGTAAACTGCTGTGAAGGTCAGTCTTCCGATGACTGCTATCATCACAGTATCATTACTATCATTTCATGGTAGTTAAAGCCACATCACTTTGCCTTTTGGGACTGTATTTTACCCATGAGAAATTTAGGGGAATAAGAGATTTCATTTTCTTTCTGTGATTATCCAGACTTTGATCAGTCTTAACAGTTGTATATTGTTTAAATTGTGTATCGCTACTAGAAAATTATTTTTGAACAAAGGATCCTATATACGTATAATACTTTATTTATAACTTATATGCTATATCATTGTGTTAATATATAATGCTTTTAAAATATAGGCCAAAATAGAAGTCTTAAACTAATGAGATACAAAGGAGTCCTAGAGCTTTCTTCCTCGACCTCAATGAGTCTCCATGTGCATCTTTGGAGAATATGGGTCTAGACCCTAGGCCCTGGGAGGACGTCTTCTGAAGTGGCAAAGCTGGTGCGCTGGTGTTCTAGACCGCCATAACAAAGTGCCACAGAATGAGTGTCTTAAAGTACAGAAATACATGGTTTCACAGTTCTGGAGGCTGGAAGCCTGCGATCAGTGTGTAGGTGGGGTTGGTGCTTCTGAAGGATGTGAGGGAGAATCTGTTCCAGGCTGTTCCCATGCCTTCTGGTGGTTTGCGAGCAATCTTTGGTGATCCTTGGCTTGTAGAAGCATCATCCTGATCTCTGCCTTCCTCTCCCCGTGGGGTTCTCCCTGTGTCTTTTCACAGTCTTCCCTCTGTGCACCTCTGTACCTGTCCAGATTTCCCCTTTTTATAAAGACATACTGCGTTGGAGCCCACCCTAATGACCTCATTTTAACTTGATGACGTCTATAAAGACCCTATTTCCAAAGAAGGTCACATTCTGAGTCCTAACTAGGGGCTAGGACTCCCACATATCTTCTGGGGGAACATAATTCAAAATCTGTAACACCTGGTAAACCTATACTTTGTTTTAAGCAGTTAAGTTGTGCCTGAAAAAGTTGTATGCAATTTATGTATTTACAATCACGTGCTAGTGTAAATCACGGACGTGTTCTTAGAAGCATTATTTATAATACGGTCTCTGTGAAGCCACTCCAATTTCTTTTCCAGTGAGAATTAATTGTTTCTTCCTCTACCTGTCTACAGAAAGTGTCTTAAACTTTTCCCTAGCTCGTATTTATTTTACCTTTATAACGGTTGCCATGGCGGATTCTCATATAAAATTGAAAGCTTATCAGGGAAGGAATGCTTTCATTGACATTTTTGTCCATTTCCTTCTATAACAACTTCCTACCTTCCCACTTGCTAGCTCCAAACATTTTTTTTAGAATCTTCTTAGACAGGGTGGATGATCAATAAACACATCTTGAGTTACATTGACCTTTGTGTGAAGTGTGAAATCCTTGTATAAAGTTAAGGGTAAATTCCTGATCAATTATCTTTGTGCAAATCATTGAAATTCATCAACTGCCTTCCAGTCAAGCAGGTTGTGAGTGGACAATCCCTCCCCCACGTCTATCTTCTTTTCCCCACAGTTTTTAAAGGAGAACTGAAAGCATTTGCTAGTACGTGTTCAGGCTCACAGAACTTTACTTAATTAAGCAGAACTTGGCTAACATCTGGGGTGGAGACACGTCTTCCCCACAGAAAATTGCCTTGTTCCCTCTGGATGAGTCATGCCCCTAGGTCTTGGCCCGGGAGCGGGTGTTCAAGGGAGTTGTGTCCTGGCCTCCAGCGACCATGAAATGCTTTTTCTGTAAGTGGCAGAGTTTCTGGATGATGCAGAAGCACCTGCATTTCTTTACCAGCTTTAGAGGAAGTTGTATTTTCCTGAGTGTCATGGAGACTTTTCGTTTAAACCTTTAGAGTTCCTGCTTATCTGCTGACATGGCTACAAGGCAGTGAGAGAATATGTGATGAGTACCTATGCTTTTTGTTGGTATTATTATTTATTTTGGCTTTATTAAATAACTCTGGTTGCTGCTCTGGAAGAGGCTCCAATTTTCTAGCCCACTATTGATTAACTGTTTTGCTAGACATCTGCCTTCAATCAACTCTAGCAGATGTCTGTTGCTATGTATATTATTAAAGGTTAAACCAGTAAAGGTCAGTTTCTTTCAATCTGTTACTTCTATGTCACCCATCAGCTGGATTCACTACATAATCTGGTCACCCCAAAGTCATTTTGCTCTCTTTGAGGACAAGGTAAGTCAATGAGCCCTTCTGATCTATGGACTTTCACCATGGGAATTACCCCTGCCTTTTGATTCTGAAATAACTTGTCCTAGAGAGTTGGCCAAGGAAAGTCACTCTCCATTTTTGATCAACCAAGATTTTCCATGGGCAGTGTAGCAGTGTGAGAAAGCTACTTGGACCTTCACTTCTTTTTCAGTAAATTGGGTACAAATAGCATTGTTCTTACCAAAAAGTGGCTGCTTGATAATTGGCTGAAATACTTTGAGACACCAAATAAGTATCTAGCAAAGTACCCAACTTTTGTGTCAGACACTTCACAATTATCTCATTTAATAATTATCCTTACAATGAGCCTTAAAAAAATATTTCATGAATAAGGAAATTGCACTGAAAGGTTAAGTAACTTGCCATAGGTCGCACAGCTTTGAGGGGCACACCCCCAGATCAGAAGCCAGGGACGACCAAATCTAGAACTCTTTCTCTTTGCTCTATTCTAGTGCCCACAGACTTTTAGCAGATTTTGCTCCCCTCTGCCCATTTCAAGAATTTAGGAGTTTGCCCAGCACGTTGGAATTTCAAAATGGATTGAGTCTGATGTAAATAAAGATTGCCAGCCTGCCTCATGGCACAAGGCTCATCTCTGTAATGTACTACCACATGCTGGAGGAGTTGCTTCACACAATGACATGATGGAAATATTCTATTTCCCTTCAACAGTGACCTTTTATTAGTCTGAGAGAGCGGCTTACATATCAGTGATTCAGGATCGAAAAGCAGAATTATCTGTTTCTGAGAAGACTCACCACCCACCTGCATGTTCCCTTCCGCTAACCCCCCTCCCTCAGACTTCAGACAGCGAGTTGCAGGGAATAAAACATACGGCCCGTGTTAATTGCAAATTAATAGTGCCAGGAATCCATGCAGATGGCACCTGAAGTCAGCTGCTGACGGCGTCATATTCTGGTTATATTTTTCTTTCCTGTAAGGCAACTGAGCACCCAGCAAAGGCAGAGTGGCCTCAGATTCTTGTTTTGTTCTGTGCTTCTGAAGGATGGAATAGTGTTCCTGGCCGGCCACTGTTTGTATCTTACGCACTCAGTGGTTTTTGCTTTTATTTACTCATTAATTGTAACCAGTTCCAGGCTTTGGTGGTCACAGGACACAGATGTGACTCTGGACAAACATTCTGTACATATTAGACTACACTTGCTTAGCTGGTAAATGTTGTGCTGTGTTCCTTCGTTTATTCTCCAGCAATCCAGAGGGAACCTCCAGTGTTGTAACAGGTCCATAGGGAACATTTGCGCTTTGGTTGGCACTTAGGTTAAATTCATCAAATAATCTTTTTTTTTGCAAGGTTTACATTTCAGTACAATTTTTTAAAGGTTGCATGCCAACTGCCAAACTCAATTAAGCAAAGGCAAAACCCAAAATGTGTTGGGGAGAGCGGTCGATCACTGTTGTAAACTAGATGACCTGTGGTGACGTAAATCATCCTCCTGACTTCCTTCAACTGGACGGGAAGAACAGTTTTAAACTCGTACTTTGACTTATATATTTAGGACGAGTGGTAGCACAGCTTATGATACTGTGACAGACCTTGGGTAGGTGGCTGGACCCTAGACCACCCTGAGCTTCTTAAGTATCCAGCTGTCTTCTCAATCTTTGTGATTAGATCCTTCTAGAGAAAAAGAGTGCAGGGACGTCAGACCCATGTCTGTCTGGCTATAAAATCTTAGCTCCGGAGGGACAGTTGAAATATCCTATTATGGTAACCCCTTCTTTTCTAGGGAAGCAGAAGTCCCTGCCCGGCACCCCGATTCTTCAGCTTCATGACCACGTGCCAGCCTAGGAACGGGCGCAGGTGCTAATCAAGGCCAGCTTGGTCCTCCGTTGTGGCTGGAAGCAACAAGACTGGCCAAAGCAATGGGCAGTAGGTTGGAAATCTGAAGACAGGGAAGGTTTGGATCCCACTTACTGGCACTGCCTGAACCATCCATGCCCGCCTCTCAGGATGTTAAAAATGGAACCAGTAATGATGCCCTATGGGCGTTCATTTCTTGTTGCATTGCTGTAATTAAAAGTGCTACCCAAACTCTGAATAGCGGCAGGAACAGAAATTTAAATTCTGGGCTTTCCTCCAGCTGGGGGCTCCACAAACACCCTTTCCACATCTTCTCCTCCAAGGCCCCTTTCCAGGGTGTCTCTCCTTTTGCTGTGTGGGTGTATCCTTCCCGACCATCCACACTCTGCAGGAGCTGATTACAATGGTGGGAATCAGCCCTGGGCTCAGGTCCACGAGAGGCATTTGTGGGCAGGAAGCCTTTGGCCCATCTAGATAACCAACCACCAGCCTGCACCGTGAATAGACACAGAGCTCTCCTCCCTGAGCAGGGCTGTGCTCAGAGGGAGGGAGGGGAATCCAGGGAGACAGTGCAGCCCATGTCGGGTGGGAGGAGTAGCACGGTTGTCCTGCTTGATAAAGCAATGCATGCGCCGTCTTCTTGTTTGAACAATGCTCCTACGTTGTCCTTGCAGGACATTGATTAGCAAGACCTCATGGGATTAAGGCCGCAGAAAGGAAGGGATGAAAGCAGGATGGGGCAGAGAGAGAAGCAGATCTGGATGGGGGCCCAGGGAAGGTTCAGCTGAGCTCCTGGAGGGCAGTGGACCTGGGCTGGCCCTTCAGAAAAGTCCTGAGTTGCAGCCACTGGCAGGGTCTGGCGTTGATTAGATGTTGGATCCAGACTGTCCTGGGAAGAAGGCATGAACGTGAGAGAGGCGTGTTTGGCTGTCGCCATACACACTAAGTGTAGTGCAGTCTGGGTGCCTTACTCCGGGGCTGAGTTGCTTTCTGGGTATCTTACCAACAAGTGAAATTCAATTAGCATTAACTGGACATTTACTATCTGTGAGAACTCTGTCAAATGCTGAAGGGCATATTTTTTAATAAGTAGGAAATACAGGCTATGCAGGGTGGGTAGGACTTAGGTGGGAAAGGGGCGGCCAAGGACATTCCAAACAGAAGGAATGGTGCGTGCAATGGCACCAATATTGGAGAATATGGAATACGCTTGTAAGAATGTGGGCTGTGCCTGCGTGTCAGGAGGAGGGGATGGACAATAGCTTAGTTTGGCCAAATAATTAGGTAAGAAAGTAATAGGGCAGTGGTAGGGCCAGTTCATCTCTTTCTTCCTCCCATCTCCTTCCCCTGCTGGCCCCTAATTCCAAACTGAATGTCCTCAAAGACTGTCTTATTGATCCTGCACCAGACAAGAAGGGGGCAAACACCTGCTGATTCCACTCTATCAGTGGGCTTTAGTACCTTTCTCTAAATCACAGAAAAAGTAGACGGGACTTGAAATATCTGTCCCGTTGCTTCCCTACTGCCCTTGGGCTCTTTTTGACCCTATCCTCCTCCAATAAGAGAATAAAAAATTTTTTTAAAGCAGCCTCTGCTGAATCCTCCAGCTATTTGTAAAAGGAATCTGAAATAAAGCGCCAACTTCACACACCTGGGAGAAGTCAACATTCTCAGTTTCTTCCAGGCTCTTCAAGGAAAGATTGCCACACGGGCCTGAGACCTCGGGCTGTGTAACTGCGGACTGGTCCCTCACCCTCTGAGGGCTGGTTTCCTGAGCTATAGCATTAAGGACGGTAATCCTCCAGCAGACCATTGTTGTGCAATTTAACGGAAAAAAACGTGTGCTAATGTGTACATAAGGGACTTCAGAAATGCAAGTTTATGGCTGGAAAACAAATGCCAATAGTAAAGACACTTCATTACTTTATTACTAGGGGATACCAGTTTCCTGAGTCACATCCTTCCAGAAGACAAAGGAGCATGCCTACGGGCCACCAAATCAGTCCCGCGAATGGTTGAGTCCTATTACAGTGTTTAGCTGGTGCAATGGTCACACCTTGGTGACTTCCATGTGCTTCTGACAGTCTGTCAGTAACCAGGCAGAAGCTCATCCGTGGTGGGACAGCAGCCAGCCAGCAGAGAAAGCTATCTCTGGCCGGATCCAGGCCCTCATAGCAGAGGACGCTGTGCAGTCCTTGCGGGGAGGTCCAGCATGGCGGCGATGCTGAGCCCTGACTCTATATTCACCTTGGTCCTTTTGACCACAACTTCTCCACCCAGGTGTCCAGAGAAAAGACGTACTGTTATTCGTGTGCAGGCATTTGGTCGACAATTTAAAAAGCTGGAATCTGTATCAAATACCACACAAGAAACCTTTAGGAAGGATATAAATACTCCTCCCATCACCAAGACTGCCAAACAGAGGGATATCAATATTTAACCATTAAATGAGTGAGTTTAGAATTGGGGGAGTGGAGATTGGGCAGGAATGATCAGGAGAGGCTCTTTGGAGGAGGTAGAGCCTGCACAGTTGCCGAGAGATGGAAAGAATTTGGGTGAGGCAGCGAGAAGCGTAGCCTTGCTGCACAAGCGCTGCTGACTCTAGAGCTGGGGCAGCTGGGAGATGGACTAAAGGAGGGTCCTATGTTCATTTCAAGCCTTTGGGGGATTTCCCAGGCAGCAGGGAGCTGGGCAGGTCTCTATGGAGATAAGGAAGGAGCTTTTGCTTAGGGAAGACTGTTCTGTAAATAGTGCACTTCATAGACTGGAGTCAAGAAAGGTCAGAGGAATCTGATGTGAATTCTCAGTTTATGGTGTTTTCTGCCACACATGGGGGTCCCAAAGCATGGAGCTGGAAGACAGTCCAGAAGTGCCCAGATGTTAGTCTTATCTTATCGACTCTATGACCCATTTGTCTCGAGAACTTCCAAGGGCTCCCCCCCCCCCCCCCCCCCCCCCCCCCTTTTTATGCTGGAGATTTTCCAAACAGATGGGCTTTGTTGTTTTCACCTTTGAGGAGAGAGCAACTAGCTGACATCCCCAGGGTTCACTCTCCCCTTCTATGGAGGGCTTTGTGCCCAGATGACTTTGCTTCCAGTTTACAAAACGCCTTTGTTGAGTGCTGGCAGGTCATTTAATCTCTTTGTCTTCAGTTTTTCACCATCAACAAAATGTACCTGCCTCCTAGGATTGGATGGGGTCACGGTGATCATTGATATAATATGCTGTTAGCCCATGTCAAGAACAACTTTTCAGGCAACAAAAGGGATCCTTTCCTTTGAAGATGCTTTCCCGGTTTGTTCTTTGAAGTGCTCTTTGCCATGACTTTGAGTGTGCCCTTTCAAGGGGATCTCAAGGTGGCTTGGGATGCACCTTTGAGAGGGAATTCCTTTAGATCCCTGTGTGTAGCTGAAGGTGTGAAGGTAGTCAAGGAGGGAAGGGACACTGTGAGAAGATTCTTTTGCAGAGATGAGCTGAGTACAGAGCAGGAGGAAGGGGAGGGAAATCTATCTGTGTTTGTTGAGTCTCTGGGCCCCTGGCACTTTAGGGATGGGACCCTGTTTAAAAGTAGCTCTCTCATTGATCCAGGAGAGCCTGTAGAGCTAGTGTCACCACCATTGTAAACCATGAACAAATATGTCTGCTTTCCTGACGGTTATGGTCAAAGACATTTGGGAAGTGCTTTCAAATATATGAAATCATTTTTATTGTTATCACATTTTGATCCTTTCAACGGCCCTTTGGGAGTGTTTCTGGAGATTAAACCATTTATACCTCTAAACAAACCTGGACAGCAGACACTGTAATGACCCCTATCTTCAGATTCGAAAACGGAGGATTAAGAAATGACAGCACGGAGCCTAAGGTCGGTTGCACAATTAGCATGAGGCTGTCAGGTTGGACTTGTCTTCCAGGGAGCCTGCCGGGGGGCGGTGGGGAGAGCAGGGTACCCACCCCCCCAGCCTTCTTGGTTGCAGGTCAGCGGGAGAGGGTGCCCTGCCACAGGGACGGGAGACACAACTACTTACTCTTCCTGATGCCTAATTAGATTCTGGAGGAAGAGACTGGGGCAGGACCGAAAAGTCTAGAAACTTCTCTCTCTCCCTGCCAGCACCTCCTGGCAACCTGAGAGCAGTTTGGTCTTGGCCTTCTTTTCTCGGGGCTCGTTGGAGCAGCGCTCAGCATCCAGCTCTTTTCTGGGCACACAGGCAGGTGTGGACCAGACCTGGGGAAGCACTGTGTCCCTGGATGTAAGCCTGAGCATGGGCTGCTCAGAGCTGACAGCACAAATAAGGCACAGCCTTCAAACACTCCCTGAGCAGCATTCCTCTGCACTCAGTGCCCTAAAATCCCTTTACAGAGGCAAGACCTGAGTATAATACAACCTCACTCCAGAATGTCCTGGAATTTTCCCCAATCCAATAGAGAATAATTATACTGTTAGGCTGCAATTCAGCTGCTGATAAGGCCAAGCCCTGTGCGGGTCAGGTAGTCTTTTCCTCCAGTAGTTATAGAAAATCCTAAGAGCACTGCCTGCACGGACTGCTTTAAGCCTGGCAAATGGAGCGATAAAATCCTTAGCATAAAGTTCAATTTTGTCCTTTACCGCCTTTCCACAGTCAAATTAAACTTGAAAGGGCTTTTTCTCACCGTGAGGAGGAAAAGTGCCATTGAAAAAAAAATAATCTCACTGACAAATTAACAGATAAGGGTCTACCCTGCTGACGCAGTGTCAAGCAGAGGTAAAAATTCAATCTCTTTATCACAGAAAAAGTCATTTTTCCTAAATCGGGGAAATAAGTGTAGGTCAGAATATATGAACGGTTTCTCCCTCTCGACGTCTTTTCGAGTTTGAGGTCTAAACCTGAAATGGAAATTGGCATTTGTTTGTAAATGACAACCCTATTTTCCTTCAGACGACACCACATTTATTAAATTTTCTATGAGAATTTATAACTTTGCCCAAGGAATAAAAGCTATGCCCATGATAGCCAAGCAGAACTGTGGGCTCTTTCTAAACAGCACATTCAGCATGATAATTGTTGCTTAGATAAAGTCCTATCTCTTCAGGGCCTCTGGGTTTAACATCAGAGCCGGCAAATTAATACAGTCATTATACAGCCAAAGCTGTATCGCTTACCGGTTCATTATTGTTCGAATCAAAATTCATACTTTTCTGGATCTCCCCAGGGTTAGGCACTAGATAGGGAAGTTTATCATTCCGCAAAATAATCCTTCCTGGTTCTCTCTCCACCGTGCTAAGAGAAACAGCCAATCATGTTTTTACCTTAATTTTCATATTAATGGATCTTGTGCTGACAAGCTAGGAGAGGCTCCTTCTTTCCTGGTTCCATCCAGCACCCCTTCTCCGACTCTGCCACCTGCACGGAGAGGAAGAGTGGAATCTCTGATTTCTTGCCCGTCCCCAAATCTCACGTCAGGGTCACGGAATTTGCTCAGCATCCTTGAGAGTCAAAATACCGAGCTATTTTCTAATTTTCAGGTTGTGGCTTCTCAAAAGAAGAGGCAATCTTGCAAACGTGGGCCTTGATGAGGGAGCTGCCCTGCCGGGCAGGTGCCCGTCTAAAGGACGCTGACCAAGCCCTCTGGACAGCGTGGGTTTGCAGGCTCTGTAGACAGAGGGAGACTGGGAAGCTATTAAAGACGGTAAATGCCAGTTTTTCACAGACTAGGACATTTTCAGTCGAACATAGCTTCCCAGGTCATGTAACCAATTTACTCTTTTTTAAAATTAATTTTTATTGGAGTGTAGTTGCTTTACAGTGTTGTGTTAGTTTCTGCTGCACAGCAGAGTGAATCAGCTATACGTATACATACATATATCTGCTCTTTTTGGATTTCCTTCCCATTCAGGTCATCACAGAGCATTGAGTAGAGTTCCCTGTGCTATACAGTAGGTGCTCATTAGTTATCTATTGATATTTTATACATAGTAGTGTATATATGTCAACCCCAATCGCCCAGTTCATCCCACCCCCCTTCCCCCACTAGTATCCATACATCCATTCTCTACATCTGTGTCTCTGTTTCTGCTTTGCAAATAAGTCCATCTGTATCATTTTTCTAGATTCCACATATAAGCAATATTATACAATGCTTGTTTTTCTCTTTCTGACTTAAGACGTGGATGGACCTAGGGACTGTCATACCAATTTCCTCTTATTCTAATATTTCGCTTTTAATAATTTTGATTAAATGTTTTATCTGAACAAATAATGTTGCCCACTTGAGGTCAAAATCAGATTTCTTTTTTCTTTAGAATTATGAACTAGGAGAGAGACTTCTTTTTTTTTTAACATCTTTATTGGAATACAATTGCTTTACAGCACTGTGTTAATTTCTGCTGTATAACAAATTGAATCACCTTTATGCATACGTATATCCCCATATCCCCTCCCTCTTGCATCTCCCTCCCACCCTCTTTAGACCACCACTCTGAAAGAGAAAAACAAATACCGTATGCTAACACATATATATGGGATCTAAAAAAAAAAGAAATGGTCCTGATGAACCTAAGGGCAGGGCAGGAATAAAGACACAGATGTAGAGAATGGACTTGAGGACATGGGGAAGGGGAAGGGGAAGCTGGGACGAAGTGAGAGAGCAGCATGGACATATATACACCACCAAATGTAAAATAGATAGCTAGTGGGAAGCAGCTGCATAGCACAGGAGAGGGACTGCTTGATTTCCAAGTAGATTCTACTGTGTCTGAATCCCTGAGCGGCACCCCCTTTCTCTTTTTTTTCTGTTATTTCTTCTTCTTGCTAGCATTTGCTGTCTCCTTTTGTACCTGATGCCCACAGGACGTTTAGAGAAGCATGACTGTGGAAGGACAGATTCAAATCACAAGAAACACATGCTTCAGATGGAGCATTTTTTTCCGCCAGAATTTTTCAGCAGCCGGAGAAACAATATGGTCATTTCACTCCTACCACCCAGTGAGGGGCAGCCGTGGAAAGTTCCAGAGAAGGTGCTACTGGCTCAGTATGCAGGAACCCTAGCTGACGTGTGTTTTGGGGACAGAATCTTCACACCTTTCTGAAGCCAGCATGTAGTTTTCTTAGCTGTGAACACATGATGCTCAGATGCTTCATTTGATCAGGACTCCTCGTTCTGGGACACCACCTACATTTCCGCATATGATTTACGGAATTGAATCATCAATGTGCTCCCAGAACTCTCAGCATCACCTGAGTTTCAGAATCCATGTTTCTTATTTTGACAATCCATGATTTCCTCCATCGCTTTTATAGTAAACTTTTTTTTTTTTTTTTGCTGTACGCGGGCCTCTCACTGTCGTGGCCTCTCCCGCTGCGGAGCACAGCCTCCGGACGCGCAGGCTCAGCGGCCATGGCTCACGGGCCCAGCCGCTCCGCGGCATGTGGGATCTTCCCGGACTGGGGCACGAACCCGCGTCCCCTGCATCGGCAGGCGGACTCTCAACCACTGCGCCACCAGGGAAGACCTATAGTAAACTTTTTGTATCAAACACTTCATTGTATGAGTTCCTTTTCTAGAAAGGCAATGAGTATGAAGACCCTTTCCATAAAAGCTATTCCAGGGGCAGATATGCTGTCAGAGACCATGAGCATGCCACCCCACAGGGACAAGTTATAATGACTTAAATCAGTCTACTTGGCATCATTTTCAAATTTATCCAAATGGCAAAACATTCTTTTTAAGATGAGACAGGATTCAACTCAGCCACCCAAGCTGGCGTCAACGTGCCGAGGCTCCATTTGATAGTTCTCTGTAAATGAAAGTATTTATAACTTCTCTGAGCTTTCTGCCCCCAGTTACAAGACATGAAATTCCACTTGGGTTTCTCAGTGCTGTGGTCGCTCCTTTGCAGTGTAGAATGGCTGCTGGGCTGCGTAGGGATAATAACTTTGCTGAGGAGTTTATACTGATGCAGGATTCTCCTGCCCACATCAACTCTGGGGCATTGGAGCACAGCCAAACATATTTTTTCTGCTACGTGTTTTGTTATGAAGAAGTCTCCTTTTCAGAGATCTGTTCTGATGGGCGCTATTATTTTTATTTACATGTGGAATGAGAATCAACTCAAGTGAAGGTCCAGCAAGATGCATATGGTATTGGTAAAAATGTAGATCTGGACTAAATTCGTTTTAAAATTGAATTGGATGTTTTCTTTATGGACTGGCCTGGAATGCACTTGATTGAATCACTCATTTTCTAAAAGTGTTTTTTCTTATTTTAGTGGAGATGGAAGCAGGGGCGCCATGAGGGATCAGAGAGTGGTGCATTTTGTGGCGTTTCATGTGCTTGGAAGGGACAAAAAATAATTGGCAAGAATGGACACAGGTCTCTCTTCTTTGGTGCTGCCACTGCTGCAGAATCAGATCATACAAACCAAAATTGTCTTCACGTCCCCTCTCTTGTTGATAAAAGGGAAGAGGGCACGGCAGATGGTTTTATGCAAGTAGATCCATTAGTGAAAACACTCACTAGCTTCATTAGCCTGGACTTAGTTTCTTCAACCATTTAAATGGGGATAAAATAAAAATTAGGCCTCATAGGGTTGCTGTAAGACTAGTTGATGGATGTAAAGAGTTTGGAACAGTCCCTGGCACGTGGTTAGCATAAGTGTCTGCTAACTCCATGCTGTTATGGTGACTAATCATCACTATTATTAATCAGACTTAGACCCCTTTTTGGCAGCTAGAGGTATTTCGACAGAGGCTGAAGAAATTCATGACTCCAAGTGCATGTCTAGTCGGATGGCTTTCACTCCTGCCTTCCTGGCTCTGTGATTTGGGGCAACTTAAGCTCTGTCAACCTCGGTTTCTTCAGCCATAAATGGAGATAAGGACATGGAGATAAGGACATAAATGGAGATGAGCCCCACTTCATGGGGCTGTTGGACTTTTACCCGATTGAGCACATCAAGACTTGTGTCCACGTGGATTACCTGTGATGGTTCTGGGCGTTATTCCATTCACATTGGGACCACTTGCCATCCCCTGCCATTCTGTAGCTCCTACTGTGATTCACTCCAGACATAACTTAGAGTCTCTTGTTTGTGGCAGACACTTTGCCTGCCTCATTTCCTGCCAGTTTCTGACCTAGACCTACACCTTGACATTTACCTGAGATTTTATAAATCGGAGTGAAGCCAAGATAGGATGAAGAATTTTCCATATCCATGGTGTAGTAATTAACTATAATTAATTAACTATAATGGCCATGTTCATGCTTCTGAATTTAAGAGTGACAATTGGCTTCTTTTGTTTGGTCATCATGACTGATTATCCCCACAAAATTTAACATGGTGACATGCTTCTTTTCCTGTAAGGATGCTAGGAGTTAAGAGTTGGGACTTACAGGAGAAAAGCAGAAGAGATAGGTTAACTGTTCCAAGGGTAGCCTTGGGCAAAAGGCCATCCCCTCGACTGAGTGGTGAGTGTGAGCGATGCCTCTTGGTGTCTGTTGATGGCCCTGATTAGAGAGACTGAAAATTATAATTCTTGAAGTCATTCATATGCCTCCTTCTAACCTGTTGCTAAAGCAGGGAGACATAGTAGAGACCTAGCACGGGGCAAGAAGCGGTGCTCATGAATGTTTGCCGAACAGGCATTGCATACTCTAATCAGAGTTTTGTTTCTAGGGATTCATTTCAGAAGACGTAGCATGACTTTCAGGATAAATCCAAATCCCCGTCATAATAAGTTTGGCAACTTTTGCTTCTATCTCCTCATCCATCTCCTTTATTTAAAAATAGGTGCCTTGAAGCTTTGGAATCTCTGACCAAGAAGGCAAATGGACCAGATCCTATTCCTGGCTCTGCTGCCCCAGCACTGCAGTTGGCTGTTCACTTGACCTTTCTTCCCTTCTCTCCCCTTAGGGACGATGCCTGCTGAGTACAGACCCCATGGGGACGTTGGGAGGGTTTCAAGAGTGAATACAACCATCTCGGGTTATAATACGATGCTGCCAGCTACTTTGGGCCCTGGGATGAAAGATGCTGCATGAAACAGCATTGTTATTACATTTTGTTAAAAATATGGATCAAAGGCTGGCTATACAGTAAGTGCTAAATGTTAATTATTGTTATAATATCATAACAAAGCAGACGCCAGAATGCGAGATTCCATGAGAAAACCTATTATAATAAAAGCCAGTGTGAAATGTACATGTTACAAAGGTATTTGGCAAGGAAGCAGATTTGGTTTTCAAATCTCCATGAACAATTAAGCAGAATTAAAAAATAACTTTTAATGCTATGAAAAATATAACTGTCTTGACAACTCTTTAACATAAAAATAAGAAGCTGCCTTTTCCTCATAGAAAAGAGGGAGCGTTATTGCTTTTTTTGCCCCCAGAACAGAAGATATATTTGTAGCATTTTTGGATACAGAAAAAAAGCAACATTCTTCCTTACAATGACCCCTAAAATAACTCTCTTTGTGACAAAGATGAATTGGGAGAAAATTCTCTTAGTTTATAATAGAGCGATGAGTAAATCTAATTTTTTTAAACTGCAAATGAGTTTATGTTCATGTACTGCCTGTTTCTCTTTCCTCCTCCAAATGCTTGTTCTCTTTGGTGACATTAGAGGATGGACTTCTGCAAGCATTTATAAATGCCACCAGCTTCTCTTAGCCCAAGCTTTTCACGTATTTTCAGATCTAGAAAGCAGAGTACATCATGTAATACCAGCTGGGAAAAGGAGGAGAGGGAGGGAGGAAAGACATAGAAATATGGGTTTGGAAGGAGAGCACTGTCCTAAAAACCTCAAGGTCAAGAGAAAGTAATTTCTATGTCCTCACGCTCTCTACGAATGGACCGTGTGTGAAGCCACCTAGCACACTCAACCTGTTTTCCAGAACATTGTGAGAGGCGAGTAACCAACTCTCAGGGGAAAGTCAAAGCATATCTTTATACTGGGAATTTTTACCTTTGGGGAAGAGAGGGAGAATGGAGGCGGACTGCACAGCTCAGAACAAGCTTACAGCAGTCAGTGCACCCTCAGCTGATCGCATGGTGGCCAGACTGCAGTTCAGTTATCTTGGTTCCACCTCCGTGTTTATCTGCTCTCACACACACCCAGCCACCTGCCAGCTATTAATCCATTCAACACTAGCTCCAGTTTTTCCTTTAAACTTTTTTTTCCTGTTACTCTAACTTTTAAAAATGCATCTGTTAGAAATAAACAGGCGCCCTATCTGTTGGTACATTGGGTCATGCATTCTTTTGTCTGCAGGGGAGAAGGGGAGAAATCACAGGTAGTAAAAGGAACTGATTTGGGTTTGGGGTTGAAATGTGAACTAATCTAGACTTTGCCATTAAAAAATTTCAAGATGACTTGCCTTAGACCCCAAGGAAAACCCCTGTGCCCATGAATTTCAAAGGGAACCAGCCTCTAAAATACACCAGTCCTTGGAAGGAGGTCGCCATGCCCAGCAGATGTGCACTCCAGCTGGCCTGCCTGGGGCTTGGGGAGCAAGGACATCTTGCTTTACTCAGGACACAGTTGTTGTTTTCCCAGCCCTGTGATGTCAAGGAGCTTTCATGAGAGTGCTGCGGCAGCTGCTTGTTAAAAAATAACTGGAGGCTGGAATGACAACCTGTCATCAGGATTTTAGAGAGTGAAGCAGGTATGAGAGCAGGGCAAGGTGAGGTGTGCAAGCAGATAAGGAGAAACAGGAGGTCAGGCTGGGAGGGGCTCCCTCATCTCATCTGGCATTTTCCATTGGATCTCAGCCTTTTCTGGGCAGGTAATTCCAGAGAAAATAGCCTGGAGTTACTGGATAGCAGAGAGTAAAAGCCATTGAAATATCCTTTGTGTCTCTACCATTTAAAACTCTATCTCTCTGCTCAGCAATTGGTTTAAAAATTAGGGATTTTTTTGAATGACAATTTTAAGTTTTGATTCTTAAAGTATTTCATTCCTTTTATAACCAATGTAGTCTGTGATAGAGCATCTACCATGTGCCAGGTAGAAAGGATAAAAGTTAGGTAAGACCCAGCACTGTCCTTGATCTGCTGAAGGCTTAAAGGGATATAGAAAATCAGTAACTGCAGAAAGGTTCCGAGGTCCTGAAACAAGAGAGAATGGGATGGGTTAATTGTACTTGGAAGGCTGGAGGTCAAAGAGGAATGACTTTTGAACTAGGTCTTACAAGATGAGTAGGTGAGTTTATCAGGTGTATCAGGTCCTATGATGGACGTTATGAGCTGAATTGTGTCCCCTCAACTTCATATGTTGAAATCCTAACCCCAGTAGCTCAGAATGTGCCTGTATTTGGAGATAGGGTCTTTACGAGATGGAAGGAATTTAAGATGAGGTCTTTAAGGTGGGACCTGATCAAATATGACTGATGTCTTTATAAGAAGGGGACATTTAGACACAGAGACATGCACAGAAGGAAGATGATGTGAAGAGACACAGGGAGAAGATAATCATCTCCAAGGCAAGGACAGACAGATCTTTCCCTCACAGCCCTCAGAAGGAACCAACCCTGCTGACACCTTGATCTTGTACTTCTGGCCTGCAGAACTGTGAGATGATAAGTTTCTTTTGTGTAAATCACCCAGTTTGTGCTACTTTGTTAGGGCAGCCCCAGGAAACCAGTGCAAGGGGACCAAACAGTTTGGGCTTCTCACATATTAATTTGTGTCTATACCACCTGGATGGCATCTGATAAAACTTAAGTCTGGACTTAGTAGGTCTCGGGTGGAGTTCAGACTATATTAATAACAAAGCCCCAGGTGATGTCTATGCTGCATATCTGAGACCACACTGAGGAACAAGGCCACAGACCTATGGGTCTAAAATTAAGCTTCGCATTAGGATCTTCTGGTGACCTTTTAAGAAGTTCCAATGCAGGCCTCTACCAAGTCCAATGAGACACAGGCCTCCACCAAGACCAAGGAGACATGGGCCTCCAAAAAGACCAGGGAGACATGGGCCTCCACCAAGACCAAGGAGACACGGGCTTCCAACAAGACCAAGGAGACACGGGCCTCCAAAAAGACCAATGAGACATGGCCTCCTCCAAGACCCATGAGACACAGGAGTCCCCTGAAGACCAACCAGACGTAAGACTCCACTGAAGACTAATATCATGAAAAATAGACTAGAGGCTGGGCCCCACTCGTTCCCTTTCAAGCCTGCTGGGGCATCTAATGCACAGAGGTGAGACTTAGTTGACTTGGGGAATCACCGAAGGCTGCTGGTTAACAGAAGAGACAGGCGCAGAGCTGTGTTCTAGGTGTGTCACCTGGAGTCTGGCTGTGTGGGTGAATGGCAGGGACAGCAGATGGTTCGTACTTTCTAGCCTTCCTGTTTCACCTCAGAGAAAAAACATAAACTAACAAACTCGAAAACAAAGGACACCACTTTAAGGAAATCGATTAGGTATAGACACAAATTAATGTGAAAGAAGGGGAAGGAAAACAATAATAGCTATGCCCCTGGGAAGGCACAGAAACACCACAGTCCAAGACCCAGACCCAGGCTGGATCCTGAGGAGGTTAAGAAAAGGGAACCGTTGTGCACTGTTGGTGGGAAAGCAAGCTGGTGATGCTACTACAGAAGATAGTATGGAGGTTCCTCAAAAATTTCAAAATAGAACTAGCACATGATCCAGCAATCCCACTTCTGGGTAGACATCCAAAAGAAATAAAAATTGGACCTCAAAGAGATAACTATACTCCAGGTTCATAGCAGCATTATTCACAATAGCCAAGATATGGAAACAACCTAAGTGTCCATCAACAGATGAATGGATAGAGAAGATATGGCCTATGTACAATGGAATATTATTCAACCATGAGAAAGAAGGAAATCCTACCATTTTCCACAACATGGATGAACCTGTAGGGTGTCAATGCTAAGTGAAGTGAGACAGACAAATACTGTATGATATGTGTCACTTATATGTGGAATCTAAAAAAAAATTTTTGAAACTCATAGAAACAGAGAGTAGAAAAGTGGTTGCCAGCATTGGCATGGGGGAAATAGAGAAAGGGTGGTCAAAGAGTACATACTTTCAGCTCTAGGATGATTAAGGTCTGAGGATGTAATACAAAACATGGTGACTATAGATGATGACATTACTGTGTAACTGAAAT
The DNA here is from genome assembly GCF_003676395.1 of Aethalodelphis obliquidens. Lineage (NCBI taxonomy): Eukaryota > Metazoa > Chordata > Mammalia > Artiodactyla > Delphinidae > Aethalodelphis > Aethalodelphis obliquidens. Next base: position 37,919,919 of record NW_020837956.1, read on the forward strand.
TTACTAAGAGAGCAGAACTTAAACACTGAGAAAAAGATTATAGAACGTGCCCCTCCCCCGCTTCCTATCCCCAGCACGCAGCACAAGAGCAGATTGACTTGAAAGATTTGTAAGATACAGACTGTCTCTGAGGGTCAGTACAAAGAGAAGTCCCAGAGTCAAGAGGGGAGACACAAAAAACACTGGAGGGATTTGAAGCCACTGGTACGTCCAGCTACCACATGCATTAGACGTCGCCCGATTCCTGGCAGGTTAACTGGAAGCCGAGATTGCTCTGTTAGATGCCAAAAGCCCACGTTCTTCCCGCAGTACCAAATTATTTCAACAACCAAGTCTCTTTCAGTGATCACAACAAAGATAACATGAGATTTAAGCAGCCTCAAGAATTCCATTAACAATGATACATTGGCTGTTTGGTGAGTGCCACCCATATTCTGGACGCACATGGTATCATATTCAATCCTCACCTGTGGTCATCGTTTTCAGTTTACTGGAAAAAGTCACAGGTAGGGAGTAGTTGTTGGAGCTGAACTGGAGACCAGGTTTACTGTGTCTAAAGCTCGTGTTGCCCGTAGTATCTACTGTTTTTGCAGGACCTTCAGCTGTAAGAGGCAGGCAGTCTTATTATTTGGTAAAAATTACGGAATCCAAACAGTGATCCATGTTTTCTCTCCAGCTCTGGTGCTTAGACAAGGCCACCCCACACCTCTGGTAAGAGTGACCCAGCATGCAGCAAAGAAACTGAGGGAAAATGGGCTTGTTCTCCCAGTAAATATTGGTTCTGAGGAAGCACTGAACAGGCTTGTCCTAGAGAGAGAGGAGAGTTTCTCCAGCACTGGTTGCAAGTTGCCTTTCTGTGACATTTCACTAAGAAGAATCAAGTACTTGGGTTTTCCTAGGAGGAGGACCCTTTGCATAGAGTTATTGGGTCCCATTGTCACATGGGTGGAGATTGTCCCAAGTCTATGGGCAAAAGTCGGTCCCCGTGGCTGTCGTTAGCTTTTTGGATTTTTTCAATTAAAAATACCCTGAGTTGGGGCTTCCCTGGTGGCACAGTGGTTGAGAATCTGCCTGCTGATGCAGGGGACACGGATTCGAGCCCTGGTCTGGGAAGATCCCACATGCCGCGGAGCAACTGGGCCCGTGCACCACAACTACTGAGCCTGCGCATCTGGAGCCTGTGCCCCGCAACAAGAGAGGCCGCGATAGTGAGAGGCCCGCGCACCGCGATGAAGAGTGGCCCCCGCTTGCCACAACTAGAGAAAGCCCTCACACAGAAACGAAGACCCAACACAGCAAAAATAAATTAATTAATTAATAAACTCCTACCCCCAACATCTTAAAAAAAAAAAAGAAAAAGAAAAAAAGAAAAATGCCCTGAGTGAAAGCAACCCACAGCATTTTCTGAACGCTAGGTAACCATTCATCATCTGAGTGCGTGTTATACATGAAATTATAATAAGGAACAAGGGCCTTGGTGTTTCTCTTGAGGAGACTCAGATGGGAACTAAAAGCTGTGGGGTTCAAGGGTTAGGTTCTTCTCGAACAACCCAGACTAGCATTGGAAGAATCTGCTAGCAATGACTTCTACGTGGATATTTGAATATGCAAAAGCATCTGATACGCTTACATTTATCTCTTTCTTTCTTTCTTTGTTATTTGTCTTCCCCACTGAATGCTCAGCTCCATGAGGGCCTGAGGGACCACTGTGGTAGGCTGTCAGCCTGGGGGTGGTAGTAGCTGTGCTGGAAAGGGACTGGTGAGGGGGGTGGGAGCTGAGCCTAAGGCAGGGAACCAAGAAAATATGCTCACGGGGAGGCTCATACTGTTGAGTAAATGTTCTTGGTCTTGTCCAGTTCATAGCTTTTCTGGGCGTCAAAATTCGTTTCATGTAGGGATCCAAAATTTCATCTTTGGATGAAAATTTTATCTTTGGATGAATTTATTTTTGGATGCTGGGTGTACTATTTCAGTAGCAAAGGAAGTTCGACTACAAAATTTAGTTTTCTAAAAACAAGGAGTAATAATTCTTTCCTTTACAATTCCGGTATGCAGAAATCTATCACAGAGTAGTTTTCAGGGTATTTGTTTATAAAATAAGCATTTACTCCGGTCCTAATAACTTCACAGTGGGTAAAAGCAGGGGCCGGCTGTAGGATACGTTTGGTAGTGTTTATTCTTTTTATGTAAGCACCAATTAGTGGGGTAAGACCTTTCTGCCTCTGGCAAAACCCGGTGAAGTGCTTTCTGAAGGATGTGAGTCCTTAATGAGATTCAGAGCTGAGCTTAGAGAGGAAGCTGCTCCACCATTACCCAAGGGTTCCGTTTAGTCAGAAGGCAGCTCACGACAGGAACAGTTGACATCACCACTCAGCCTGGCTTGGCCAGTGACCCAGCATCATCCTGGCCAGAAGGACCAGTGACTGGCAGAGACGTGCCCTCCGGCACATCGCCCTCGGCCTTTAGAAGAATCATACTGCTGGGTCCTCTATGACACAGCCTGCTGGATGCGAGGACTTCAACTTCACAGGGGCAGCTCATCCCCAAAAGCCAGTCCGGAGTCGACACGTGGACATAGTCAAGAGCACGTTAATGAGGACAATTAGACTGTATTTGATTCATGGCCCTTGGCAATATTCCACTCAGAACTGTGGTGCCTGGACCAGGACCTGACAGGCCAGCGAGACTCCAAAATTCGCTGTTTCCCTCAAAACCACTCCAGGAAAGCCGGCACTCACCGATGGCTTCAAAGAAGAAACAAGTGTCAGCTCTCCATTTCTAAACCAGATACACTGTTGGCTGACGCGTCTCTTTTGCTTAGAGAAGATGTCATTGATAAATCCTGAAGCTAAATGTAGACACTCTGGAGAGAGAGAAATAATGATTGGATCAGATCTGTTTTTAAAGCTCGAGAAAATGTACTGGAAAATTCCAAGTCACCAAAACAAAATTTTGTGAAGCCAGGAACTGCCAAACTAAACAGTCCTCTGCTGAGTAATTCTTCATGAACTGATCTGAGTGTCGGGATCCAATAAAACCTGATCTCTGCCATGCAAATAAGCTAGGGCTTTTATGGGTGACAATAAAAGGAAGTTTCTCTGAGAATCGGGTATTAGCTGGGTGGAAGGATTTTTTTTTTCTTTTTGGCAGGAAAGCTTCATGATCCCAATAAACACTGAATAAGAGTGAAGTAACAGACAACGTCTGCCTTCATGCCTACATTCTTTGATGGGGACGTAGACTGGATTCAAAAATAAAATATGCGTTTTATTCAGTGAGCCTTTGCTGTCTGTGCTGTGTTGTGTAGAGGGAAGGCATGTGGGCAGCGTGCGGGGATGGGGTAAAAGGCCTCTGTGTGGACGGCCGTGGGGCAGGTGTGCACAGCCGGCGTTTATAGGGAGGGCTGTAGACGATGAAAAGCCAGCTTGCATGGGGCCGAATGCGGAGAATGGAGGCCAGGGTGAGGCTGGAGGGAAGGAGGCTCACGTGTCAGAGAAGACCTGAGACCCCCTGTCTTCCAGAAGCTCCCTGGTTTCCCGGGGCACATTCCTGCAGGTGATGTGGCCTGGATGTGAGCCGCTGCCTCTTCTCGCGGTGTCAGCCCCCTCAGAGCCCCCTTCCCTGGACCCCTGCCTGGCTCACCTGCGTGAGAGCTGTGGGTGAAGCGAGCTCTCCCCTCCAGTCCATCCCTGCTGCTTCTCTCGCCGGGGGAAGACTCAGCACACGCAAACCTTCGGGCCGTCTCTACGACTGACTTCTTTATATTTGAAGCAGCCCATCATCCCCACCCTTGGGTGGTGCTGGTGATGCTGGTCGCACTCTTGCTTCTCCCTCTCAAGTGGCTACAGCCAGGGTGGTAGACGCTGGGGCAGCTGGCGTAGCACGGGCAAGGCCCAGCCACCAGAAAAGGCACCAGGCAGTGCTAAGCTTCTGGTCCCACCATCCTGGAGCAACCCAGGATGTGTGCCCTGACCGTAGCCTCATCTCATATATTTGGGAACAGAGGACCGCGGAGACCTCCGCCCAGGCCTTCAATCTCGCCGCTTGCTTCAGTGTTAATTCTCGTAATCAGGGTGCAGTGACCCAGAAGTTGCATGCTCAGCTGAATCATGAGACTCTTTGGGTTTTCGTGAGGTCAGGTGGGATTCTGATGGGCTCAGGCTGGCAGCAAGGGCCCCATTTGGCCCCCAGGCACCTCAGAGGTTAAGGAAGGGAACAAATCTGAATCCAGGGGGATGTGGGTAGAGGTACACTGAGGTTAGAAGTCTGATTCCAAACAAGGCTGTGCTGGAACAAATTCAGGTAATTACGGGCTCAGAGAGCCTCGGAGATGCGGCATCTAGGGTGGCGGTCTGGGGTGATACCTGAGGCAGGGAGCGAGAGTAGCAAAGGGTGGGGGGCATGCTTCAGTTAGGGGACAAGCCACAGCTGGTGTTCTTCTGGCTAGCTGTGTAGATAGGCCAGCCTGGTTTCTCTTAAGGACCAATATAAAGAGAACATTCCTTCTGGCTCTGTCTGGACAACATGCCCCTAACTGAGGACGGCCCACCCCTTTTCCTTAGACGTGGATGATAACCTTTCCAATGTACACCTCATCTGATCCCTAGTGTCAATGTTTACAAGGAAAAATCAGCTTGTTACTTCAGCTCCAGTGTTTATACCCACCCATAAAACCACACATGGGAACCACAAACAAATTTATTTGCCATTTTTTGAAAATTTGGCCCTCAAAGGGCATTAGCAGGAACATTGTGCCATTAGCACAGATTGTTTTTAAAACACTTGAAAAGATCCAAATTCTGCTGAATTTGGGGGCCAAGTAGAGTGAAAATTTTATCTTGTATCCCAGGAGCTCGTGCACTGCAGCTGTATGTGCGTGAGCACAGAGAGTCATTTAGCAATGACCTGTGTCCTGCACGGATATGATCTGACCCTGGACACATTTCTATCAGTGCATCTAGCCGTCCCCTGGGCCACAGACCCCTCCTGGAGGAGACGAGAGTGTCCGGTGGCCTGAGTCCTCCTGCGGGGGCTGGGCCCTGGAGAGGGCGAGGTGGGCTCGTTTCCGGCTTGAATGCCTCACGGTGCCTTCAAGGAGCCACCTCAGACCTGTGTCTCAGGAACGAGGCTCTGTGTCCCCATCTTAGCATCACTGCCCATAGGAGAAAATCCAAACTCCTTTCCTTCTGCTACTCTCCGCACAAACCCCAAGAACCAGCTCTACCAGGCCTCCTAGGTTGCTTCCAAAGCCATGGTCTGTCAGTGTCCTTGCCTGGAATGTTCTTGCAAAGTGCCATGGCTGAGCCTCAGTTTCCCTCTGGGGCCTCAGCCTTGTGACCAACCCCTGCCCCAAACTGGCCAATCAGAATCTCTCCTGGGAATTGCAAAAGCTGATGGAGCCTGGCTTGCAGGTGTCTGGAGCAGAGCAGTCCAAGGGCCAGGCCTTTGAACAGCTGCCCGGCTCCCCGCTCCTGGGACTGGATTTTCAGTCTTCCTTCTGCTCTGGGATCTATCTTGTAAAGTGACCCCTTTTCCTTAATAATAATGTAAAGTTATTTAGAGCTTATTACATACTTTGCTAAGGACTTCATGAATAATATTTTGTTTCAAAAACTCCCGTTACTTCTGTACCACAGGTGAGGAAACTGAGGCTCAGAAGGTTTACATATTTCCCTTAAGCAAATACAGTCTGTGCTTTAATGCTGAAGCCACACAGCCCCTTGAGTAATTTTAATCATGTCGTCGTCCGTTTCTACAACTCCTGCCGTCAAGACTAGGCTCATACCGCCTCTGTGATGTCCTTCTTGACTGGGTCGTGCTGTTTGGACGGTTCCCTCTAGATTCCAGTAGGACTGGTTCATCTTTATCACGCATCATTGGTTAACTGCTCTCTTCTCTGAAAGTCTATTACTTCATCAGCAGTAGAGCCCTAGGTTATGTATGTCCATCGCTGGGAGGTAAGCAGGAATTCAATGAATGTTTGTTGGATGGATGGGTGACTCCTTCTTACCGGGGGCGGACGGACAGGAGGGAAAGAGAAAGGAAAGAGCAGGTGAGGACAGCTCAGGCCACCATCCGTATGTTTCTACATACGCTGGAGCAGGTACGTGGGCTGAGGAAAGAGAGTTGTTTTGTGAGCTAAATTCTAATAAGATCAAATAACTTGATTTGAATCATTTCATTAAATTAATTCAGGAAATATATGTTGGTGATCTTAACAAGTTTCAGTAGATACTGGGACACAGGGAGGCCAGAATAAGGAGGGTCTCTGGACCCCGGGGATCTGCACGTATAGGTGTAGGTCAATGTCAAAGAGGGTCTGGCAGAGCCCCTGGAGTGGAGAAGAACAGAGGAAGGAGTGGCTCATTCTGATGGGAGCCCCCGAAGTCTCCCCTGAGAAGTGGCATCAGGGGTCAAGTTCAAGGGCAAAGGGGCCCTTGAAGATCTCACAGACAGAGGAGCTGGGAGGATGCATGGAGAGGGGTCATGTGTGCTGGGGAAAGTAAGGGGGGAGGGTAGGTGAGAGTCGCTGTACTTGGAAAGTCTGACTTTGCTAAGGGGACGTCACAGAAGATTTTATCAGTTTCTCTACTTATTCAAGCTGTTTTCATGCAGAAGGAAGAAAGTACTGCTGTTCTCAAGGCTGGCTGCAGTTTGTGCTGATGCCTTTCAAACTGTGGCCCTAGGTTACCAGGATCCTTTTAAAGTGCAGGTTCCTAAACTTCTCCTACAGAAATTGTAATTCACCAGGTCTGGGGCAGAACCCAGGGATCTGCATTTTTATCAAACATCACAAATGATTCTGAGGCAGTGGGTTCTTCCAACCCGATCTGTAAACCATTTCCTAGAGTCTCTGTGATGAGGACCCACAGCTGTGAAGGAACCTTTTGGTTCTTTGATCAGATCATGGTTGTGGGGAGAGTCTAATGCTGGGAGGATGAGATCACGGGGGTTTAACTCTTTTTCATAGAAAGAACACAAGGTGCCTCCCTGGGGTCCGGAGGTCCTTCGGCTATAGAATAATCAGGAGCTTCTAGGCAAATCCTAGAAATGGGGGTTGTAGCTGGGAATGGTGGTGGGCAGTGGGAGAAGCTCTCTGGGGAAGGAGCTGGCCTTGCAGCAAGGTGACAGCCTGGGACCTCCGCCAGGGTTTCTGCTAGTTTTGCTGGTTAAAAGCTTTGACAGTAGGCACGTTGGATATTATTTCTGGTTCTGTGCAGTAATTTCCCTCTTTTATGGCCAAACCTTCAGAAGAAGTCTGTTCCACAAGACAGCACTGGGTTAGGAATATTCTGGGGAATTAAAGACCTGGATCCGCACTTACCTTTAGAGCAGAGGGTACAGATGTAGCTGGGATGGCAGATTGTTTCCTGGAGCTGCGGGTACAAAGAATCCAAAACTGCGTGGCTTAATACAACAGAAACTTATTCTCTTGTGGTTCTGGGACTAGAAGTCTAAAATCAAGCTGTCGACAGAGCCATGGTCTTTCTGAAATCTGTCGGAAGGTCCTGCCTCGCCTCTTCCAGCTTCTGGCGTGTTATCTGTGGCTGACAGCAGCATCTCTCCAATCTTTGCCTCTGTCATCGCATGACATTACCCCTATATGTCTGTGTCCAAACGTCCCTCTTCTTATAAAGATACCCATCATACTGGACTAAGGGCCACCCTGATGACCTCATTTTAACTTGAATTATCTGCAAAAACCCTATTTCCAAGTCAGGTCACATTTACAGGTATTGAAGGCTAGGAGGGGAACATATCTCTTTTTGGGGGCATGATTCAGCCTGTAACGCATGGTCAGATATGAGAGTGGGTCCCCTCCTATCACGCACCCTCTCTTGGAACTTTCAGCAATATTTTGGAGGGGGACTGAATTATTGGAAGAAATATTAGCAGTTTGTGGGACTGAAGTTTGCGTTATTTTATCAGGCTATTACAAGACAAGGTGACCCCAGATGAACCTGGGCTCACTCTGGTTACATATGTGTCATGAGTGGTTCGTGCTCAGCGCTGTTTGTCAAATGCATTACCTAACTTCACTTGTTCTGCAGCCAACTCTGCCTCACCGTCACAGTATCCGAGTCGGCTTGTGTTGGGCCCAGCTGAGTTCTCAATGCAGGGAGATACTTAATAAATGCTTTCAGTGTTCAGACAATCAAATGAAATATCTGTGGGGCTCTCAGGTTTTCAGACAAAAAGATTGCTGTGCAAAGTCAGAGCCTTGTTACTTTACTAAAGGTTAGAAAAATAAGAAGAGACTTGGTCACATAGTCCCCTTGGCTGGCAGTTACAGTACTTTGGACACGGGTCACATTCTGATGTCTGTTTTTGATCATAAACACCTGGTCCTGGAAGCATCTGCAGTTTGTGTCATTTTGAGAGACCGGGACGGCAAATTTAAAATTCAAATTCTTCTGAACAGCAGGAAGGACGTAGCTCTAAAAGTGTTTCAGACCACAGTGTTTTAAATGAAGGTTAATTTTCTGATAAAATAGGAAATGAAGGAAAAATTATCTCCCCGCACGCAAGCATGGTTTAGAATACTATAGTTCAATTAGACGTTCAGATTGTGCAAACAATCAGCTTCGTGTCTTGTTAAACTTCTCCTTTTCAAATTATGAAGCTTTTCTATACTAAGATTAGCAGGGGTATTAAGGGTACGACAGATAAAAGATCCATCTGAGCTAGAAGGAAAATTATAACTTGAGAGGGTTCAAAACTAAATGAGAACTTCCTAAAATCCCACGGTGCATCCAATGTTATTAAAAATTGTCCAGCATAGAGATTAACTGCTAGACTCAGAGGAAAGAAAAGTTATTACTCTTTGCATTTTTTTCCCTGAGATATTGAATACTTCTTACTCGGTGGAATTTTGCTTTGCATGTACGGAAATATACATCAAACTTGTTAATCAGACCTACACAATGTCTTAACTGCAAAATAGTTTTTAGTGATACAGAATGTTTACTGCTTATGGGCTGGGTTTCGGGGAAAGGGAAACAGAAACCACTGGAATTTTCTAACTTTTCCTGCAAATCAAATGTGATACCATAATTTTATAAGTACATCCTTTTTCTGATTCATTCTCAAATCTTTTTATTCAGCTCTCACTGGGCTGTATCCTGAACAAAGAGCTGTGCAGTCTCTTTGTGCTGAGTCTTTTCTATTTCCAGTACTGATGGTAAAGGCACAGATGTGTTAACACACACTTTATGGCACTTAGTGGAGTTTGTTCACTGAGTGAAGAAATGAACCCTCATCTTGGTAAGATGTTTGGTATCGGTCATGGCTGTCTCCCTTCTCATTCCTGTTCTCAGTGTACGATTCTTCCCAGTACCTGTGCTGGGACTGTGGCAATGACCGCTAACTGTCCTCCCTGCCTCTGAGATCCCCTCTGATCTCCCTTCTTCCCGCAAGAGCTGAGCCTGGCGCAGAGCTCAGCCTGTGCCTTGCCACCCTGATGGCCAGCTGTGCGTCATCGGCCTGCCTTCCTGTGTGGCTCTCTTGAACATTCTCCTGGTATCTTCCCAGGTTTTGTGCAGCTCAGAGGTTGCATCTTCCAGGAAGCTTTCCCTGAGACCTCAGGCTCCCTTGATGAACACTTTGCACAATATGCTGTCGCCTGTCCCTTGTCCGTCTCCTCCTGAATCATAAGGTCTAAGGGCAGCATCTGGGTCATGTCCCCCCTGATATTCTGGCCTGTAGTGCAGTACCTGACATGTACTGGGTGCTCGATCAACGTTTGTTTGCTCCTCATGTGAGTGATAATTGAATATATTGGCGTTCCCAGGGAGACACAGGCTCTTCTTTGAAGATGAGATGCACTTTCATTGAAAACCTAAAACAATGTGACTCTACAAGTCCAGGACTGAAGGGGCTGTGCTGAGGTTGCCTGGGACAAAGATTTATCACACTCTGATTCCCAGGTTGCAGTAGGGTTGTGCCTGTTTGAGGGGAAGAAGAAATCTTAGGTGGATCAGTGGCCAGTAGCTTGGCAGATTCTGTCACCTAAATTTAGTACAATGCAATGAATTACTGAAAGTGATCGTGGATGAGATACCATTTTATCTCAGTAAAAGGAACTAAGAAACAGTGTCCTGGATCCCTTATTCATTAGTATATTGTTTTCTGAAGGGGATCCAGTTACTTGCAATGTCGAGTGAAGGACTTTAGGATAATGATCAAGAGAAGAAATTTGTAGCCATACAGCCTACATATCAATCTCATCACATTTATTAGCTGGAAAATCTAGGAAAAGGGCTAATTTCTGTGTATCTCAGTTTTCTCATGTGTAAAATGGGATTAAAACAGCTTCATGTGGTTGTAGTGAAGCTAAAATGAGATAATATATGTGAACATTTAGCACAGTGCTGAGTGCAGAATACAGGCTTCATCGATAACTTGATAACTTATTTAAAATAGAGAAATGAGGTTTGAAGGATTAAACCCCTGATGTGATCCCTTAGCTAGGGAAGAGTGACTTAGCCAGCTAATCACTTAGCTAGGGAGGATTTTGAATCCCAATTTGTTCGTCTTACAAAAAAATAGGATTTTTCCTGCTCTACTGGACCTTTCCTCTAGAAACCCACTGTTACATGTACCATTGACGTCAGCGTTTTGAGGCTTTAGGCCTCCTGTAGTTTGCTTCAATGATTTTAGGGATGTCACCATCCACAGAGGACTGTTTATATGTTGTCTTGTCAGTTACCTGACACCATAGGCATTTTCATGGAAATCCGAACTATATGTTGTTGTTTCTAAATTTTTAGTTTTCAAAAAACATTCCTGGACCTGGCTGCAAAATCCCATAAATTCAATGGAAATCAGTCACATTTATAATGGGTTTGTTAAAAAGCTGTAAGTGTTATGAATTCATGACTCAGTGCTCACATTCAGCTGTTCCCTGCTTCTGCTTCTAGGTCTTTCTATCCCGTGTGGGATCACATTTATATTTGTGGGTGAGATCGTTATAAATCTTTAATGCAACACAAGTGCAATTTTAAATGTTTGCAAGCATGGAGAACTAGACCCATGAGATATCTGCTATATTTTATGGATTATGGCTCTTGTATAACCAGCAAACAAACAAACAAAAATCTCTCAAACCCAAACCTAAACACTGAACTTTGTAACCAGCATCTAGCCTTCACCTAAGAGGGGTTGCCTTATGATGAAGCTAAACTTTGACTCCATGGGTGTTGTTTTAAAATTCTCTTCTTTTTCACATTCAAAAAAATAACTCTCATTGATGACCATCCTTCCAAGTGTCCCTTACAGGCTTCTGATTTCAGTGAGAAAAGAACAGTTGCTCTGCATTAGAATTTTTTGCCCCTTCTTGTACTAATCAGTAGGAAAAGCAAGGCCAGCACAGAGCAGCTGGTGGCCCTTTCTTCATTATCTTTTGGAATCTTGATCCTGAACTTGTGTGTCACAGAGGTCAAAGTGTTAAAGAAAATGATAATATCTGGAGAAGCCTTAAAAAAAAGTATTATGAAAATGAAAGTGTATGTGTCTGGGAGACCTTCAAGGTGGTGGAGGAGTGGAGCCTGAACGAAGATGGCGGAGCAGAAGGATGTGCTCTCACTTCCTCTTGTGAGAACACCAGAATCACAGCTAGCTGCTGAACAATCTTTGATAGGAAGACACTGGAACTCACCAAAAAAGAACTCACTCCACATCCAAAGACAAAGGAGAAGCCACAATGAAACAGTAGGAGGGGCGTAATCACAGCAAAATCAAATCCCATAACTGCTGGGTGGGTGACTCACAGACTGGAGAATACTTATACCACAGAAGTCCACCCATTGGAGTGAAGGTTCTGAACCCCATGTCAGGCTTCCCAACCTGGGAGTCTGGCAACTGGAGGAGGAATTCCCAGAGAATCAGACTTTGAAGGCTAGTGAGATTTGATTGCAGGACTTCTACAGGACTGGGGGAAACAGAGACTCCACTCTTGGAGGGAACACACACGGTAGTGTGAGCATCGGGACCCAGGAGAAGGAGCAGTGAACCCAGGGGATACTGAACCAGACCTACCTGCTAGTGTTGGAGGGTCTCCTGCAGAGGCGGGAGATGGCTGTGGCCCACCGAGGGGACAAGGACACTGGCAGCAGAAGTTCTGGGAAGTACTCCTTGGTGTGAGCCCTCCAAGAGTCTGCCATTAGCCCCAGCAAAGAGCCTAGGTAGGCTCCAGCGTTGGGTTGCCTCAGGCCAAACAACCAACAGGGAGGGAACCCAGCCCCACCCATCAGCAGTCAAGTGGATTAAAGTTTTACTGAGCTCTGCCCACCATAGCAACAGTAAGCTCTACCCACCACCAGTCCTTCCCATCAAGCCTCTTAGATAGTCTCATCCACTAAAGGGCAGAAGCAGAAACAAGAACTACAATCCTGCAGCCTGTGGAACAAAAACCACATTCACAGAAAGATAGACAAGATGAAAAGGTAGAGGGCTATGTACCAGATGAGGGAACAAGATAAAACCCCAGAAAAACAACTAAATGAAGTGGAGATAGGCAACCTTCCTGAAAAAGAATTCAGAATAATGATAGTGAAGATGATCCAGGACCTCGGAAAAACAATGGAGACAAAGATCGAGAAGATGCAAGAAATGTTTAACAAAGACCTAGAAGAATTAAAGAACAAACAAACAGAGATGAACAATACAATAACTGATATGAAAACTACACTAGAAGGAATCAATAGCAGAATAACTGAGGCAGAAGAATGGATAAGTGATCTGGAAGACAGAATGGTGGAATTCACTGCTTCAGAACAGAATAAAGAAAAAAGAATGAAAAGAAATGAAGACAGACTAAGAGACCTCTGGGACAACATTAAACATAACAACATTCGCATTATAGGGGTGACAGAAGGAGAAGAGAGAGAGAAAGGACCCGAGAAAATATTTGAAGAGATTATAGTTGAAAACTTCCCTAACATGGGAAAGGAAATAGCCACCCAAGTCCAGGAAGTGCAGTGAGACCCATACAGGATAAACCCAAGGAGAAACACGCCAAGACACATAGTAATCAAATTGGCAAAAGTTAAAGACAAAGAAAAATTATTGAAAGCAACAAGGGGAAAATGACAAATAACATACAAGGGAACTCCCATAAAGTTAACAGCTGATTTCTCAGCAGAAACTCTACAAGCCAGAAGGGAGTGGCATGATATATTTAAAGTGATGAAAGGGAAGAACCTACAACCAAGATTATTCTACATGGCAAGGATCTCATTCAGATTCGATGGAGAAATCAAATGCTTTACAGACAAGCAAATGCTAAGAGAATTCAGCACCACCAAACAAGTTCTACAGCAAATGCTAAAGGAACTTCTCTAAGTGGGAAACACAGGAGAAGGAAAAGACCTACAATAACAAACCCAAAACAATTGAGAAAATGGTAATAGGAACATACATATCGATAACTATCTTACATGTAAATGGATTAAATGCTCCAACCAAAAGACATAGACTGGCTGAATGGATACAGAAACAAGACCCTTATATATACTGTCTACAAGAGACCCACTTTAGACCTAGGGACACATATAGACTGAAAGTGAGGGATGGAAAAATATATTCCATGCAAATGGAAATCAAAAGAAAGCTGGAGTAGCAATACTCATATCAGATAAAATAGACTTTAAAATAAAGACTATTACAAGTGACAAAGAAGGACACTACACAATGATCAAGGGATCAATCCAAGAAGAAGATATAACATTGTAAATATTTATGCACCCAACACTGGAGCACCTGAATACATAAGGCAAATGCTAAGAGCCGTAAAAGGGGAAATCGACAGTAACACAATAATAGTGGGGGACTTTAAAACCCCACTTTCACCAATGGACAGATCATCCAAAATGAAAATAAATAAGGAAACACAAGCATTGATACATTAAACAAGATGGACTTAATTGATATTTATAGGACATTCCATCCAAAAACAACAGAATACACATTCTTCTCAAGTGCTCATGGAACATTCTCCAGAATAGATCATATCTTGGGTCACAAATCAAGCACTGGTAAATTTAAGAAAATTGAAAATGTATCAAGTATCTTTTCCGACCACAACACTATGAGACTAGATATCAATTACAGGGGAAAAAATGTAAAAAACACCAACACATGGAGGCTAAACACTATGTTACTAAATAACCAAGAGATCACTGAAGAAATCAAAGAGGAAATAAAAAAATATCAAGAGACAAATGACAATGAAAACACAATGACCCAAAACCTATGTGATGCAGCAAAAGCAGTTCTAAGAGGGAAGTTTATAGCAATACAATCCTACCTTAAGAAACATCTCAAATAAATAACCTAACCTTACACCTAAAGCAATTACAGAAAGAAGAACAACCCGCCCCACCAAAGTTAGCCGAAGGAAAGAAACCATAAAGATCAGATCAGAAATAAATGAAAAAGAAATGAAGGAAATGATAGCAAAGATCAATGAAACTAAAAGCTGGTTCTTTGAGAAGATAAACAAAATTGATAAACCATTAGCCAGACTCATCAAGAAAAAAAGGGAGAAGACTCAAATCAATAGAATTAGAAATGAAAAAGGAGAAGTAACAACTGACACTGCAGAAGTACAAAAGATCATGAGAGATTACTACAAGCAACTAAATGCCAATAAAATGGATAACCTGGAAGAAATGGACACAGTCTTAGAAAACCACAACTTTCTGAGACTGAACCAGGAACAAATAGAAAATATAAACAGACCAATCACAAGCACTGAAGTTGAGACTGTGATTAAAAATCTTCCAACAAACAAAAGTCCAGGACCAGATGGCTTCACAGGCAAATTCTATCAAACATTTAGAGAAGAGCTAACACCTATCCTTCTCAAACTCTTCCAAAATATAGCAGAGGGAGGAACACTCCCAAACTCATTCTATGAGGTCACCATCACCCTGATACCAAACCTGACAAAGATGTCACAAAGAAAGAAAACTACAGGACAATATCACTGATGAACATAGATGCAAAAATCCTCAACAAAATACTAGCAAACAGAATCCAACAGCACATTAAGAGGATCATACACCATGATCAAGTGGGGTTTATCCCAGGAATGCAAGGATTCTTCAATATATGCAAATAAGTCAGTGTGATACACCATATTAACAAATTGAAAAATAAAAACGATATGAACATCTCAATAGATGCAGAGAAAGCTTTTGACAAAATTCAACACCCATCTATGATAAAAATCCTCCAGAAAGTAGGCATAGAGGGAACTTACCTCGACATAATAAAGGCCATATATGACAAACCCACAGTCAACATCGTTCTCAATGGTGAAAAACTGAAACCATTTCCTCTAAGATCAGGAACAAGAAAAGGTTGTCCACTCTCACTGCTATTAGTCGACATAGATTTGGAAGTTTTAGCCACAGCAATCAGAGAAGAAAAAGAAATAAAAGGAATAAAAATTGGAAAGGAAGAAGTAAAACTGTCACTGTTTGCAGATGACATGATACTGTACATAGAGAATCCTAAAGATGCTACCAGAAAATTACTAGAGCTAATCAATGAATTTGGTAAAGTAGCAGGATACAAAATTAATGCACAGAAATCTCTTGCATTCCTATACACTAATGATGAAAAATCTGAAAGAGAAATTAATGAAACATTGCCATTTACCATTGCAACAAAAAGAATAAAGTACCTAGGAATAAACCTACCTAAGGAGACAAAATATCTGTATGCACAAAACTATAAGACACTGATGATAAAAATTAAAGATGATACAAACAGATGGAGAGATATACTATGTTCTTGGATTGGAAGAATCAATATTGTGAAAATGACTATATTACCCAAAGCAATCTACAGATTCAGTGCAATCATTATCAAACTGCCAATTGCATTTTTTACAGAATTAGAACAAAAAATCTTAAAATTTGTATGGAGACACAAAAGGCCCCGAATAGCCAAAGCAGTCTTGAGGGAAAAAAATGGAGCTGGAGGAATCAGACTCTCTGACTTCAGGCTATACTACAAAGCTACAGTAATCAAGACAATATGGTACTGGCACAAAAACAGAAACATAGATCAATGGAACAAGATAGAAAGCCCAGAGGGAAACCCACACACCTATGGTCAACTAATCTATGACAAAAGAGACAAGGATATGCAATGGAGAAAAGACAGCCTCTTCAATAAGTGGTGCTGGGAAAACTGGACATCTACATGTAAAAGAATGAAATGAGACCACTCCCTAACACCATACACAAAAATAAACTCAAAATGGATTTGGGACCTAAATGTAAGGCCAGACACTATAAAACTCTTAGAGGAAAACATAGGCAGAACACTCTTTGACACAATCACAGCAAGATCCTTTTTGATTCACCTCTTAGAGAAATGGAAATAAAAATAAACAAAGGGAACCTAATGAAACTTAAAAGCTTTTGCACAGCAGAGGAAACCATAACAAGACGAAAAGGCAACCCTTAGAATAGCAGAAAATATTTGCAAATGAAGCAACTGACAAAGGATTAATCTCCAAAATATACAAGCAGCTCATGCAGCTCAATATCAAAAAAACAAACAACCCAATCCAAAGATGGGCAGAAGACCTAAACAGACATTTCTCCAAAGAAGATATACAGATTGCCATCAAACACATGAAAGGATGCTGAACGTCACTAATCATCAGAGAAATGCAAATCAAAACTGCAGTGAGGTATCACCTCACACCAGTCAGAATGGCCATCATCAAAAAGCTACAAACAATAAATGCTGGAGAGTGTGTGGAGAAAAGGGAACCCTCTTGCACTGTTCGTGGGAATGTAAATTGATACAGCCACTATGGAGAACAGTATGGAGGTACCTTCAAAAACTAAAAATAGAACTACCATAGGACCCAGCAATTTTACTACTGGGCATATACTCTGAGAAAACCATAATTCAAAACGAGTCATGTAGCACGATATTTATTGCAGCTCTATTTACAGTAGCCAGGACATGGAAGCAACCCAAGTGTCTGTCGACAGATACATGGATAAAGAAGATGTGGCACATATTTACAATGGAATATTACTCAGCCTTAAAAAGAAATGAAACTGAGTTATTTGTAGTGAGGTAGATGGACACAGAGTCTTTCATACAGAGTGAAGTAAGTCAGAAAGGGGAAAACAAATACCATATGCTAGCACATATATATGGAATCTAAAAAAGAAAAAAAAAATTGTCCTGAAGAACCTAGGGGCAGGACAGGAATAAAGACTCAGATGTAGAGAAAGGACTTGAGGACATGGGGAGGCGGAAGTGTAAGCTGGGACGAAGTGACAGAGTGGCATGGACGTATATACACTACCAAATGTAAAATCGATAGCTAGTGGGAAGCAACTGCATAGCACAGGGAGATCATCTGGGTGCTTTGTGATCACCTAGAGGGGTGGCATAGGGAGGGTGGGAGGGAGACGCAAGAGGGAGGGGATTTATGTAGGCGTGTAGCTGATCCACTTTGTTTTAAAGCAGGAACTAACACACTATTGTAGAGCAATTATGCTCCAATAAAGATGTTAAAAAAAAAAAGAGTGTATGTCTATCTTTTGTCAAGGGAACAGCTGGGGGCTGGGTGCCAACCACAACTGGGTGACTTCAGCTCTGTGGTGACAGGGCGAGGCCTCTTGGCAGTCCTGACAACACACTGGGAATTAAACCCACTTGAATGATGTGACCAAATTAAAAGGGATAAGAGAATGTGATGAAGTATCATTAAAAGCAAATAATGAGATTGATGTTAATATACTCAAACATTTTGTGCTGACTTTGGGCTTTGGAGCACGAGGCTCTCAATTTTGCTGTGTTGTCAGTAGAAATGATTCTTAAATTAATCCAGGCGACAGAATCATCTGGAGGGACTTTAATAAAAAAAAATACACGTTCAGGACCCCATCTCAGATCTGAATCAGAATTCCTGCAGCCACAGCACAATTTCTCTGTTTTTACTGAGATCTGTGGATTGAATTTTGGGAACGAGAACATAATTTGAGAGTCACACTTTATAGCCTTTTGAAAATGGGTGTGAATGACTTTGGGCTTGTCTCTTTATAGGAATGAATACTAAGTAAGGTGTGATTTTAGGGATTCTCACTTCCCTTTTATAAATAGAGAACGGAAGCTCAGAGAGGTTTACTACTTGCCTTAAGGTTGCACAGCTTTTTGGGGGCTGAATCGGGACCTGAACTCAAGCCTTCCAGGCTGCCCAGCCCAGGGATCTTTCACTAGACCTGTGATTCCCTCTCTAAGCTCTGGAGCACCCCAGGGTGTTAAAGTGAACTCACATGGGCCCTG
This sequence comes from Aethalodelphis obliquidens, assembly GCF_003676395.1. Classification (NCBI taxonomy): domain Eukaryota; kingdom Metazoa; phylum Chordata; class Mammalia; order Artiodactyla; family Delphinidae; genus Aethalodelphis; species Aethalodelphis obliquidens. Next base: position 37,938,243 of record NW_020837956.1, read on the forward strand.
CAGGGTGTTTAAAATTTTCAATTTTCTAGGGAAACACAGTGATGTTCTGTATCTATCAGACAATGTGTGAACTAGTAGCTTGAGAGACTTTGGTTCCCATGTTGGGCCATGCCACATTCCTTTAATGACATACCTTTGTAGAGCTGGGGTTTGGGAAACCCCAGAATAAAAACAATTATGGCATGAAAAGAATAAAATGGCATGCTAAGAATAAAAACAACTATGGCATGAAAATCAGTAGGAAACAGGACTTGAGGGTGGGCCATGTCCACTCTGAGTCCAAGGATTGAGAAGTTGTGCAGAGCCCAACAGGGGCCCACACCCACTAGTAAATGGCTATTTTGGAATGAAAAACAAATGTTATTTTTCCTTTCAATTAGTGTATTATTGTTTGAAACAGCTACTAACTTCCCAGGACACGAACACTTATAACTTAATTACTTAATAAGTGGAACTATTAACTATTTCTTTTGGCACAGGGACACTGTGTAAAATTACTGAGACACTAAGGACACCATGAATAAGGAAAGTTAAATAACTAGATCTCCCTGTCTTCCCGTTATCAAACAATGAATTTTGACTTGGACCATTCCAAAGCTTTGGTTTCCTGAGTTTTGAAAAAAACTGATATCTTCTCTTCTTTTGGTGTCATTGGTCTTGCCATTTACTTCAGACTCCTTGCTTTCAGAAGAATCTTTTTATGAAGGAGTTTCAAATGATGGCAGTTTTTGTTTCAGCAGCAAAACCATACATTTCTCTTGAAATGAGGTTATATTCAGGGTTGTCTTATGGAGGAGTAGGGCGCTGATGATAGGAATGGAGCAGAGCAGTTCATCCATCCAAAATACCAACCCTACTGCATGTCGTTCTACCACCACAATCCCATTCCTTTGGGTTCTATAGACAGTATGGGTTTCTAGAAACCACCATCGAAATGCAGGTGTTTCTTGGCAGGCTTGTTTTGTTCAAACTTATTTGTTACTGAAGAGTCAGCATGTGGTTACCTGATCCTGGAGGCAGAAGACGTTGGGAGGATGAGGATGAGAATGGACGCACATGTTGCTGCTGGAGCCACATATCCTGGGACTGGCTGGCTCTGCATAAAAAGCTGGGGAAACCAGCACCAAGGACCTGGTGGAGGGAGAGCTCTGATTCTTGAGCTAATTCAGATTTTGCCGAGATGATCCATTTCACTTTTTGGTCATTTTGTTTAATTGGTAAAAACAACCCCTTCTATCTGCCTTAGTGTTTTACCTTTCTGGAAGCTTTTTTCTTCTTTTCTTTCTTTTCTTTTCTTTTTTCTTTTCTTTTCTTTTCTTTCCTTTTTTTTTTTTTCTTTCTTTCTTTCTTTTTTTTTTTTTTGCCTAATCTCATTTGTTTCTCCCTAAAACCCTGGGAGGTAGGAAGTCAGAATTATGATTCCCAATTTTAACAGATGAGGAATCTGACGCCAAAACAGGTGAGATGCCTTGAGCAGTAGAGGAAAGAGACAGAATAGGAGCCAGGCTTCTGGCTCTTGGTTCAATGCGCTTTCCCTCTGCCACATTTTCCAGGTTTGAGGACATTTCATGATGAGTGTCGTCAGCACCATCAGGAACAGTGAAGAGGCCAGAGGACATCGGGGTGCATCTCCTCTCAATGTCATGGCTCAGTGCTGCAGGTACCCTCAGGGTCCTTGGTTCAATGGCCCTTGGTCCTTGGTTCAGTGCGCATCTTACCCTGTTCCTTCTGCCTCTGCTACAGCCGCTGCTGCTTTTCACTCATCACCTACTGTGCTCCCAGCACTCAGGGTCTTCTTTCTAGGTTTCTTCAGTGCAATCTTGAAAAGTGATCACCAGCACAGAATTCAGCTCTCTGGGCCATTATATTTCCCCAAACGTGAATTCAAAGCCTTTCTGTGTGGTCTCCATCCATGACATGTAAAAGTGATTTGCAGCCTTTTGTCGGTCTGAGAACTGTGGGTTCTTCTTCCAGTTCTGAAAGCCCTCTCCTCATTTGTGCACCATACAGGTGTGACACCTAGGCAGGGGCAGACTTGTTTTGTTGTAGGGGAGATGACTGCATTTCGGAAATGTTTTCACAACTGCAGGGCAGGGAGAACAATAAAGCCAATCCCACAGAGAGGAAGCATCCAGGGTGCTTCCAGGTCTCAAATGGAGTGAATCATCTGCAAGGGCTGTGGTTAATGTTCAGCCTGAACGAGGCCCGCACAGCTGGGACACTCGGTACTTTTGATCTGGCCTTTCAAGCTTGGGTGATGCCAGGAAATTACATTCAATGGACTGAAGGCTGCAGTATAGAAAATGAGAAGGGATTGCTATAAAAACGATAGAGACCATTCACCACCCCTCCCCCTACACCTGTTGTTCCTCTGGGGTCCGTGAGTCTCAGCTCTGCAAGGGGGAGCCTGAGACTGGCGGGCTGGGAGCCCCAGGGACACACGGCCCCAGCGGGATCTGCTTGTGGTTAGAGACCTTCCCCAGCACCCCAGCCCACTCTGACTGCTTCAGATCACCACGACACATGCCACTGAGTCATCCCCACCTGGCCAGTCATTTGGCACAGGAAGCCAGGCACCTGCACTTCTTTGCGGTGAAAATAACTAATTGGGGGGAAGTGTTCAGCCAGCCTCATCAGAGTTCAATTGATGAACTTCATACTCACGGCCACACCCAAGCCTTGAGCTCTGTGGGTGTATAAATAACCCCAGAAGTGACACTGCAAGGCTGGCTTTACCTCTTCACGATAGAACTGGAGAGTTCATTTCAATAAAAGGGCAGGGAGGGAAAGCCACCCCCCCGCCCCCGGTCATTGGGTGCCCACACCTGTCAGATGGGCCTGAAGAAGCGCTTCCTTCCTTCCTCTCATTCTTCCCATTGGAACCGGGCAGCGGGTGGACTTTCCACATGGCTGACAGCGTGGGGAGCAGGTGCAAAAGCAGAAGCGCGTAGAAAACAGCTGATTTGGCTGCAGAGATTAGAAATTCGTGCTCGCTTCCTATTTCCATATGACTGTATGTCATCAGGCACTGACATGTTTTCAGGACAAAATCCCCCTCTTGTGATAGAAGGAGTGACACTAAGTTGTTCCACATCGCCAGGGCGGTGGTTCATGCAGAGGTGGTTTGTTCACTGCGGAAGGAATTCTAAGACTAACTGCATTTGATCTTTAGTAATCCTTTGACACGGAGGAAGCAGGTATCAATCAATCTCCTAACACTCCGACGGGAACACCGAACCTTAGAATCTCACAAAGCAGGTCAGTGAGAGGTGGATTTGGAGCTGGAGGCAATACATTCATACCTGGCACTCAGGCTAAATTACATGGCCAAGGTGTTCAACTAGAACATGACATTGGAAGTGGTCGGGGGGCTAAGGAGAAGAAAACCACTTGTTATATGAGATGTCGACATTCTTTGTGCCTAGAGTAGTCAAAAGTAGAGACATTAGATAAAAGTTAGAGTCCTTGGGGCAATTCTTATCTTGGTGTTTTAGTTTGAGGGATATAATTCCAATGGCCTGTTTTCAATTATTTCTACGGTGAGTTAAATCTTTAAATGAAGGCATGCTTGATTGTTCTCTTAGCCTCATCATTTACCCTTCTTTACAAAATTATTTGGCAAATAGCTAATAGTAAGGAAGTCACAAATCTACTCTGTCTCGGTTTTTCTGTTGAAGGTCTCTTTCCCTCTCATGTGCAGGGCCAGATCTGCTCAGGGCAGATGTGATGAAGATCTTTACTGTTTGCCAATACTATTTTAGAGTACCGGGAAAACTGAACGGAGTTTTTCCCTTCGTCATATTCTAGGGGCTTATATTGGACAAAAAAACTAAAAGCTACATTAAAAAGGCACTATTGTAGGTACTGAAATGATTCAATATCCCATAAGGCACCTGGCCCTTTCTACAGAACCAACATGGAAATGACTTTCATATGAAAAAATATTGGACTGATGAACTCTGTCATTTCCTCTTCCTGAGCATCAGTTTCTGCTTCAGCATCTGTTAAGGTAACACCAGCTGCTGTTACAGGTAAAGCCCCCAAGTCCCAGTGGCTTAACACAGTAAAGGGGTCCTGTTTGTGTCGAGGTAGACTGAGTGATCTCCGTGCTCAGCTCACCGGATTTCCACCTGATCTTTCAGTGATCAAGGATATTTCCCTATTATAACGCTGTCCTGTCCTCCTTGTCATTGAGTAGGTGGATGAGAAAAGAGTTGAAGATTATGTGGGAAGTACTTTTGAATAGGCAGGTGTCACATCTGTTCATATTTCCTTGGCCAGAACTCAAACACAAGGCTATACCTAATTGCACATGAGGCTGGTTAATGCATTCTAGTTTTGTGCCGAGAAGACAAAACAGATTTGATGAACAACTAGTTAGTTCCCACATCACCTTTAAAAATGAGATCTTGGAGTAGATGATGAACTCTTAAGTTCTTTTTGCTGATCTAAATTCAACCATTGCAAGATCCTAAGATCCTTGCCCTCCATGGACTCATGCCCCTGTGTGTGAATTTATCCATATATGCCATCCCAAAGATGAAATATATCCTTAGTGATGTGAAAGATGACTGGTACCTGAAGGGTGAAATTTGATGAGAACACTTCCATCAAGATAGTCCAGTGAGCCCAGACATATCAATGACCAGTAAAATATTTTTTAAAAAAATTAGAAAAAAAAATAGACTGTCATGATGGAGTTACTGGGACCATAAACAGGTAGAAAATTGGATCAAATATGTGAAACAACTCTTAGCAGGCACTGGAGAACAGACTACAGAAATTGGAAACAAGTAAGGTGAACCAACATCCCTGGATTTCTGCCTAGTGACACTTCCTAGGCCAGTGTGAGGAGGGGTTCCAAGCAGAGATCAGTGGTGTTGACAGAGATCAGGGCTCAGAGAGGTGGAGGTGCCTAGCGTTAGTGGTACACGATACCAGAGGGGCAGCAGCCATGCAGAGAAAGCCTGCCTGGATCCGCATTGTTTTTCCCTTGGTTCTTTTGCTGATTACTAAACCAAATGTACAAAATATGAAATTCCATGACTCCAGGCAAGAAGGACTGGGGACATGTAAGGTGAATAATCCCTAGAGGTTCCATGGGGCTAGGAGATGTTCAAGTTCCAACCAGCCAAAGGAGACCCTCCTCTTTGCATATCTGGGGCATTCAATAGAGACCCCGAACGTGTCCTGCTTTGTTGGTAGGATTGAATGGCCCTGAAGTAAGTGCACCTGAATGTGTATTTTCAGTTGTTGAGTGTGGGGTTCTATGTATTTTAATTAGATAATTTGTTGTTTGTATTGTTCAAATTTTCAGTGTCTCTACTGATATTCATGACTCCTTATTCTTTTAGGTACTAAAGAGGTGTGTTATACGCTTCAGCTGAGATTGTGGATTTATCTTTTTATTTGCCTTTAGTTCTGTGAATTTTTAAGATTGATATATTTTGAAGTTATATTATTAGATGCATTCAAATTTAAGCTTGTTGTAGCTTCTTGTTGGACTGATCCTATTACCCTAATGAAATATACCCCTTTATCTCTGCAGTTATTAGTATGATCAGAACAGCTTTCTTTTTATTAGTGTTTGCATCCCGTATATTTTTCTGTTTACTTTTAAACTTTGTGTATCCTTATATTTAAAGTATGTCTCTTGTAGGTAGTATACATACATGTATACTTATATATACACTTATATATATTTTTACTTATACATACATATATTGTTTTGTAAATTCAGTCTGACAATCTGTCTTTTACTTATAGTCTATTAATATTTAATAACATTATTAGGTATTTGGCTGTAAACCTTTTCTTTTATTAAATGAATTTCTGTGGCATCTGAGCCAATACATATGTTTGGATTTATGTATAAAAACATTTAGTTTAACCTAACGAATATAGGAGAATAACCTTAAAAAGAGAAAAAAATAGTAGTTACTTTTTTTAGGCAAGTTGTGCAATGAGATACACTATTATTAGGTGGCATTTTATTCTGGATAATTGATGGGAGATCATATCCTCCATTGACCATACATCCTTTGCTTTGAAGGCTACTCAATGCCCCCATCATCCCTTGAGTTCCTCCCACTCTCCTCCAGGCAGGAGAAGGCACCTCATCTTCTGTTCCCACCTTCATACCTCTCCAATTCTTGCATCGTATTGAATCTGTTCATTTACATATCTTGAGAGAATACGAGCTTCCTGGCAGGGATCATGTCCTATGGACTATTACATCTCATAAACAGCTCTTAATATTGATAATTTTTGTTGAATAAATGATGCATGCATGGTAGGTTTTAGATTAACCCCAATGGCATCAGTTTAGACGTGAGGAGTGTTAGAGGTCGGCTAAGGCCAGGAGTGGCCATACAAGGTCCAAGATGGTCCTGAATGTTCCATTCTTCAAAGGGTTCTAAAGGGCTTTGGGTGAAGCCAAGGATGGGGCTGCTCCCTTTGGTTGACCTAAGCTCACAAATGGGCCCTAGAATCAAATCAGTCTCTTCTTTTGAGATGACAGACAATTCGCTTGGGAAAAAAATGTTTCAGGAGGCTTTCCCATTATTTATCAATTTTAGAGTCTGTGAATAGCTTTGAATACAGAATTGCATGTGCAAATCCTTGTGTCTGCTATCGAATAATTGACTGATCTGTCACTCACAGCCTCTGAATGAGGGGTCCTGGCTAATTGCACCCGCAATTAGGCAACCGTGGGGACAGTTGTACTCTTTCCCTTTAATTGCCTGGGCAAAAATGGAGAACCCCCTTTACAAACTGGGCCTATTATCTCATTGTGAGCCTTTGCAAATATAAGATGACCCCAGAGACAGATGGAGAAAATATATAGCTTTATTTGCTGCTCACCAATTAATGCCAGTAATATAGCCAACATTCCTGCACTGTTCATTCCAATAAGTGTATTGGAATCAGTCAACACCCCCATAACGTACTTATCACTTCAACATCTAGTTTTGCGATTTTATTTTAACACATATATCCAAAATGGTTCTGATTCCTAAAACGTTTCCAAGTTTATATTGTACTCGTCAGAGAACCTTCTGAACGTGATTATTGTAGTTCTGTTGCTTTTGGAGAGGAGTATAAGACCCCACTGGGAAGATTTTGTCCTTTGACTAATTGATTTCATACTATTTGTAGTTTCTGACTCGGAGTTGTAAAAGTCTACTCCACCAATTATGTAAAAATACTTCTTTTAACAAAAGTACTATGTTAAAATTCAGTGGGACTTTTGGGAGATTTTGCCTATACTTACTGAGTTTTTGTTTTTGATTTTTTGGTCATATTTGCTATGTAGTTGTTACAGAGATGTGCTGCTCAAATGCCCTTTGGAGAACAGGAATGCTTCCCACTGCAATGAGTATGGCTGGCTGGTAGCCTCCAGCTGTTAGTTTCCGGAAGATCTGCCTCAGTTTTCCAGCCACAGTTCTGCTGATGCCCAAGCGAAGTGGTGGAGGAAGGGTCTATCCATTTCTGCTCAACATGACTTTCGGAAGGTGATCTTTGCCCTGGACCTCCCTGGGGAGACTTGGCCTTGCCCTTTGTCATTGCAATCTGTCAGCTCCTCTGCTCAATCCTGCTTCCTCCCATTTCTTTCTTAATAGATGTTTCTCCCCAGTAAACCTTTTGTGCTTTCAATTCCATCCCAGCATCTGCTTCCTGGAGACTCCAGTCTGCAACCACCATCAAGTAAAGATGAATTAGGAAAAGCTCAGAGGATGTTTATATTATTGGATCCAAGGCTTAGCTCCAAAAACAGCTTTCAAGGAAATCTATTTTGCTGTGCAGTTGTATAAGAATTGCTTCTTTTCAATTTCTTTGTTTTCTTTCTTTTTTCTCTCCACCAATATCAAGAGATTAGATATATAAAATAATTCAGAGCAAAATAATAGAATGCCTTTCATAAGTGTAGAACCTACATTTCAAAGGATTTATTTTTATTTAAATAATAATTATAAATATTAATTAATTGATTATTAAGATTTTTATTATTTATGGAGACCAACTCTTCGAAATACTTCTAAGTGAAATAGAAATTAGCTCTAAAGAGGTGCTAAAAATTGGAGGAGATGTTTTACCTTTGTATCATTATATCACCAAAGCAACATGGCTTTCATTTTATATTGACAATTTATTTGTCTTTTGATAAACTTCTTTGGGATACATTTTCATATTAACTGTTATTACAGTGGTGGAGAGGATTATCTGACAAAAATTCTACTTCCTGCCTTACAAAATCTACATTATAAATTGTATCCTCTTTCTACCTTAACCATTGGGCTTCGTGTTTCCAAACATTCTTTTTTTTTTTTTTAAATCTTTAATTAATATTAACATTTGGGATCTGAGAATAAGAAATTGAAATTCTTGGGAATTCTAGGGAATCCCTGAAATCGTGAGCTAGGCTGTATTTTTCATGTTTTATATATGTATATGAAATTATGAATGATTTTTATCATAATAAGGTTATAATAATAACAATGAATAAAAATGAATGATTATTATAATAGGGTTATAATAAATAATGAATGATTTTTATTGTAATAGGATTATACTAAAACTCTCAGAAGATTTCTGTAAGCAAAATTTATCATCATAAATGTATGGTTTATTATTATGAACTAATGCATTATGGTAAGATTACATCTTTTGATAGCGTGTAAAAGTGATCTTTTCCTGATAGAGATATTTGATAACAGGAAACATTAAAAGAAGAGAACTTTAATACAAAATATATACTGAATAAAAATCATTTCAAAATGGAAAGACATTATCCCAAGTATCTAAGTTTCCATTTTAAAAATAACACCTAAAGCATCAATTGCCTTATGTGATACTCTCGATCTTTGTTTTGTAACAAATATTCCAGACGTAGACAATTTCCTTACATTTTGTCTTGAGTTGGTCTAATTATTCTTTGTCCAAAAGCACCTTCAATTTGGGCATTACCACATATGTCACCGGTTTTTCTTTTTTAACAATGAAAATGAAAAAAAAAAGAAGAAAGAAGATATTTTGTCTACTTGCCCTGATTTTGGTGTTGCTGTTGAAATCACTACCACGTATGCTAATTCAAAAATTGTTTTTTGCTAATTCAAATTTTACATCAGTTTCTGATTTCATGTAGTAATCCACAGCACCGTCATTTTCTCTTTGCATTTCTTCTGTTAAAATATTTACAGAGAACTGTAGTCTACAGCAAATACTCAAACACTAGAAAACACTAGAGAATGTCATTGGGTCGGTTTGAATAATGCAACATTTAGCTCTCTTAGTGTGGTTCACAGCACCAGAGAATCACATGTCAATATTCCCAATTTAAGTATTTATTTTTCTTCCCAAACTTGCTATTTCTTGGAGCACTCATAAGATTTGTGTAAAGTATACCCTGTTCTATACATGTATTAATATTTATTTTATTTGCAATAATGGTACACCCTCAGCAGCACACAGGGCCAGAACACACATGGCAATGGCCACAAGCAGCATGGACTGATTAAATCACAAGACGTCTCTGCTCCTTGCTCTGCCCCCAGTTTCTAATAACTTTGATCTTAACCCTGGACTCCACACATAACATTTCCTGCTCTTGCTTTTGACTTGAATCAGTGGCTTCCATTAAACTAATAAGGTCTTGCCTGTTAACTCTATTTCTTGTAGGAAAATTATAATTATTCCCGTTTTCCTCGTGTGTTCACGATTGACTTTTCTTAGGATTTGGGATTCAGAAGAACATAAATTTCCTGAGAAAAGCAGGGAAGAAATTCTCACCTAAAAACACTGGTTGTTATCTTTGGTTGAATAATGAAATTTGCTGGGCATTTCGCTAGAAGAAGACTGGGCTTTTCTCCCTCTGGGATCTGTGGTCAGGAAAGGAGCTACCGTGAACATTGGAGATGTCTATGAACAAGTGGAATGGTCGTTGTATCTCCTGGAGCCCTCAGCTGGACTTGCGTCACAATCACAGTTAATGCCGTGTCAGGGATGCCAAACCAGCTAAGGGTGGAATTCCTGTTCAGATATATTTTTACATACTTTGGGTCCTGATGTTTTTTAATCATTCTGAAGCTGAATGTTATGGAAAGTTTATGATAGATAAATGTCATTTTACACATTAAGATAGCATCCTTCTCATAAATTGGTAAACTTATACAGAGGAGAGGAGGACAGTATTCTTTTTAAAGTGTCTTGTTTGCTTATTAATATGAAGTAATTTTTGTCAATCTACTGTAATTATATGAGTCACTTGTGTGGGTTGGTAGAATATGTATTGATTTGATTAAATTACTCCAAATATGATAAGCTAATTTGCCATATATTTTATTATAGTGATGTAGTATTTGGAGGTGATGATATGTTTGTGAACATGTAGAAAGGACATTTTTTTTTGCTTGAAACTGGTAATTTGTTGCTCACTCAAATGCCATAAATACTGGTTTTGGCAAGGGGGAAATCATGGAATTTATCTCTGAGCTAAACTGTGAGTCGAATTTTAGACCAGGAAGCCTTTTTATATAGTTGCAAGTTAAAGCCTAACTGGTTACTTATGTGAGTCCTCCCCAGCTATAACCTCTCTCAGTGATGGCAAACCACAGTGCAATGACCAGGCTCTGGGCCAGGGCTAGGAGGAGGCGACTTGGTTTCAGCGCCAGAACTACTCAACTTCGTGACTCTGAGCACGCCACTTTGCCCCCCCTGGACCTGCTTCTGATGTTTGGATGTGTCGGGTCATTCCAATTCAGAAATCTTGTAATTTTCTGATCTGAATTTTATCCTTGAGCAAACATTAGATTCTCTGGACAATGAACTTTGGCGATCCCAAGACTAATCCCTTACGATGTTTAAGATGTTACAAGAGAAATAAAGAGATAGACTCCACCAGTGCTGGATGAGGCTGCCTTAGGGTCACTTTTAATTTGAGGCACGTTCACGTAAATTATTGATCAGACGTTTACAAGTAGGTTTGCTAAACAACTTGTAAACACCGTCTAGCCTGTCGGTTTGCACCTTGTTTTTCTAGATCCTGGGGATCCTCATAAACATGGAAACCCCTGGAACAGACAACTGCAGCAGCTTCCTCTCAGCCTTGGCTGTTTCCTGAGGCAGAGGAGCCGTGGCTTGTTTCTTGGCAGGAGTTAATCCCTCCCGCCCTTTCCTATTCTGCCCTCCAGACAGTGATGTTCTTTGTAATGGGGTGTGAGCCAGGGCAGGGAGGGGTGGTCGGCTGGTCCGTGGATGGATGCCGTCAGCCTCTAGGGTCCACAGGGGAAGACTCAAAATAGAACAACAAATGCTTTTTTCCAAAAGTCCATTTGATTCATGCCAAAAACAGTTACACATGGATTTTTTTTTTTTATAAAAGATTATCTCTGAAATACAATAGCTTCTAAGTGATTATATAGAATCACTAATCTATCCATCCATTCATTCACTTGCTGAGTATTTATTGAGCAGCTTCTAAGTAGCAGAGTCTCTTTTAGGGATGGCAAAAGAGGTTCACACGAGAGACCCGGCCCTGTGGTGGTGGATAATTTTATATGTCAGTGTGGTTGGGTCATCTGACCTAGATATTGAGCAAACACCAGTTTAGATGTGGCTGAGAAGGTTTCTTTAGATGAGGTTGACATTTAAATCAGTAAACTTTGAGGAAAGCAGATTACCCTTCATTATGTGGGTGGGCCTCATCCAATCAGTTGAAGGCCTTAAGAGAAGAAGAGTGATTTCCCTGGAAGAAGAGGGACTTCTGCCTTCAGACTGCAATGTCAACTCCAGGCTGTAACATAACTCTTCCCTGGATCTCTAGCCAGGATATATATATCACCCTGGGCTCTGAGTGTTATCAATAACTGGTCCTCCTCAGTAATAATAAAAATAGCACTTTTAATAAATAACTAATGTTAATTGAAGACTTAAGCATGCTCTGGGAGCTCTACAAGTATCGGCTCATTTAGTCCTATGAGGTATAGGAATCGGACTCATTGCCTTTTAATGGGTGAGGAAACCAAGGTATACAGGTGTAAAGAAATCTCTCCAACTAGTCAACGGCTGAGTCGGGGTTAAGACGCAGGCTGTGTCTCCAGCTGCAGAGCCGGTGCTGGGAACAATGCACCGTGTGCTCTCTGCCTCCACTGTTCTGCTAACCTTGCAGCCATGTAACCCCTTAGGTCCTGTCCCCTGTCACATCCATTTCTTCGTTTGATTCCTGCAAGGATCCCGTGGGATAGGAAGCCCTGCTGGGTCATTCCTCAGCTCACGAGTGAAGATATGGAGACTCAGAGAATTTGTGTGGCCGGTGCCAGGTCTTAGGGCCACTGGTCACTGTAGTTCCTTTGTCTCCTGACCAGGCTGGTATAGTTTCCACTGTCCTATGCCTTTCTCTCCAAGGCTTGCTGTGTCCACTTAGGTTGGAAAATGGGCAATTTTCTCAGCAGATCAGACTCCAGGGCCTGGGACCATGGGAAGGGGGTAAAAGTGCAGCCTGTGGAGTGGACATACTTTTAAAAGTCCTCTTGTCTCCTCGCATCTTCTGAGGCTGTACCTGCTGGGTATCCCTTTTGGAGAATTTAATTTCTTCCCTCCGTTGGCACTGTCTCCCTTGGTTTGTGGGTTCAGCTTAAATCCATCCTTCTAGAACATTCCCCGACAGCCCCTCTCTCTTATCTTTCCTTCTGCATCAGATCGTCTTGGCCATACACCCCATCTGATAATTAACCATTGGCAAAATTCGCACGTGCCTTGATTCTTTCATAACCTCAGGTGTTGTGAGTCCCTTCTTTCTCCAAGAAGCCTCTCCAGGTTTTGGCTCCCCAGGCGAGCCCAGAGCCTGGCACACAGGAGGCATAGAGTTTGTGTGTGTTGATTGGATGTGACTTAATATAATTGAAAACGCAGGCCAAATTTGGAAATGACAAATCAGCTCAGAGTACTCCAAAGCAAGGCAGGTCAGGAAGCCCACGGGGCCTGGTTCCCGCCCTCCCCACCGTGGGAACACCTCCAGGCCCCTGCTGTGCCACCCTGCAATTCTTGTCCAAAGCACCATAGGACTTTTAGGGGGTGTAATCATGACCCTGAGGTTCAGAGCTTCAGCTGGAACACAAGTAATTTCCTCAATTCAGCTCACCACCAGGGAGCGTTTCCTGGGGACTCCTCGGAGCTTGTTTCACAACACCTACCTTAATGTGGGTGCTTTTAAAGTCTACCCTGCGGGGCGGCCTGAGCTCACAGCTCCTCTCTCTGTCCAGGCTGCTTAAAGAGGCCCCTGAATTTCTTTTGCAGCAATTGCAAGGTCATTGCTACATAAATTAGGAAGTAGGTTGGGGAGGAAGGATTGAATGGTATACGCCGATGGCAGGGCACATGAGAAAATGACGCACAGGGGATACTCCCTAAGCGCTGGCCTTGGGAAAGTTGAATGGGGCGTGTAGAACCACAGAAAGAGAATCAAGGAAAAACGGAGCCACCCTGTCACACAACCACATGCAGCGGGGCTGCCTTGAGACCCCAGTGCCCTCATCCTAGAAATTTTAGAGCTTAGGTCAGTGAATTCTTAACCTGACAATGGTCCTGGATGCCATCAAAGCCAAGGCCTTTATTGGAGAAAAGTGATGGAAGCACAGAAGCACAGAGAATGGACTGGTCCCTTCCTGACTGGGGCCAGCACGGGAATCCCTTCCCCACTCCCCTCCCAGCCTGCACTCCTTCCACTGCCCCAAAAAGAGGCCAGCCCGGGGTTGTTGTTTGGCATCAAATGAGCCAACTCTGAGTGCAGATTGAGCAAGACATTTGTAGCTTCAGCCATCCATGACCTGAAGCCACGAGGGGAGGGGGAATAATGATACTGGACTCTTAAGTAGCAACCTACAATTGTATGGATTTTACGTTGGCCTTAAAAAGCACTTCTGAGTGTACTGAGTGTTTTTCTTACACATTATGTCATTTAATGCCCACAGAATCTTCTGAAAACGATAGTGTTACTATTTCCACTTTGCAGCCAGGTAGGGTTGAAAGCTGGACTGTCACCTGGGTGTCCTGAGCTCCCAGGTCACTGGCTTTGTCCCCACGCATGCCTCCCACATAGCACTGGGCTTTGTTAAAGCACTGCTCTCCTCTTCATGAGGTCGGATCCCCACTTCTCAGTTAGGTGACCATCCACCCTGTCCTTTATGTGCATCAGCTGCTGGAGTTCAGTTCATTGAAACTGTCAGGCATCCCTGTCTGTGACGCATCAAGGACCAAGTGGGAAGGTGAGTGGGAGCCACAGAGGGGAGTCCAGGGGTCCTCTCCTTCTGGGAGTAAACGGTCCACATGACTAATTGGAAAATTGATTCCAAGGGGGCAGACAGTGGGGAGAAGCAGCACATGGATCTGTCCTCGATGAACAGGCAGGGCTGGAACAGAGGTGGAGGAAGGATGGAGTAAAGGCAAGCATCCAGAGAACGGAACAGTGAATGATGCATGGGGTTGGCGATGGCTCTGTGGGTTCCTGACCTGCCTGCTCCTTTCCTGTTGATTCATGGCGGGGGAATGGCTGGGGCTTGCGCTCTGTCATTGAGCATGAACTGCAAAATGCATGAGTGACATCAAGGGGCCCAGAGGTTCCTTGAATCACGAGGTTATTTGGAGACTTTTCTCTTCTCTTGCTCTTTCCTCTGCCCCTTGTACCCTCCTCACCTGCTTATCCTCTTTCAGTCCTAGTAATGGAGCCCAGACACTCTGCAACGTCCGGTCCCCTCGACCTCCAGGTTGGGATAAGTGATGCTCTTCTGCACTTCCTCGCAACTGCCCACTTACCCTCTTCCTGACCAATATCTTGTCAGCTAGATAGGCAGGGCACAGTGGGGTCAGACAAGTTACAGTGAGTGAACAAAACAAAACAAAGCAAAACACCCCTGGCCGTGGCCTCGTGCAGAACCGAGTGCACGTTCTGGTTCTTTTGCTGATTAAAGCTGAGACTGCGGGGAGCTTAATCATTTAGCTGAATTTCCTGCCTCATGGGGTTCTTGGGTGCAAAGTGTCCACCCACAGCTCCATGAATAGGTCTCTTCCCACAAGGACAGGCTCTTGTCTGACTGCGTCTGCAGCATCATGACGTCTTTTTTTTTTAATTTAATTTAATTTATTTTTTATACAGCAGGTTCTTATTAGTTATCTATTTTATACATATTAGTGTACATATGTCAATCCCAATCTCCCGATTCCTCACAGCACCGCCCTTCTGGTTGCATCCAGCCTGTGACCTAAACCAGCCACTGAACTGGGCGTAAATCTCCGTGGGAACGTCTCAGAGCCTCTATGTCTGGTGTGCCAGCTGTTGGCCGAGTGTGGCAATGTTAAATATAACATCTGATGCTGTCCTAAGAGGCTGGTGAAGAGCAGCGTCTGCAGCATTGAGGCTCTTGACACCTCATCTGCCTGCCGTCCTGTCCGCGCTGCAGTTGTGGCCAGAGGGACACTTGGCCGGAGCCTCCGCATCTGTGAAGTGAGGGAGGTGGGGGGGCCTTCCAGCTCAAGGATGCTATGATTCTCTCTCACACTAGCGGGAGGGCAGAGATACAGTCCCCGCTGGCCGTATCCATATTTCGGGCCCAAGGGTCACCTCCTCGTGGAGATGAAGCATTGTTGAAACACATCTGACTCCAAGCAGCTGTGTGGCCAGACCTGCAGTGAGGGTTAGAGCTATCGGGTCCAGGGCCAGCCCTGCGGCCTGGAGGGGAGGGTGGGTGGCAGAGCGAGAACCAGACCAGGTCCCTGACCTCCTGGCCAGGGCTTATCAGAGGCACCCCAGCAGCACCCGCCTTGCTGGCCCGTGTTTCAGGACGTCTCTGGGCTGAGCCGGTGCACGCAGGGCCCCCGACTCCAGGTCTGGATTCCTTGTAGCTGCCAGGCCTTCTGTGCAGGGAAGGGCATAGGATGGGCCCAAGGGCAGCTTACCGCCCTGGGAGACAGTTTTGAAAAAGCTCAGCTGACCAGGAAGAGGCCCCTGTAATGTTTTCAGGGTTGACATCAGTAAAATAATACTCACCACCGGCCCCAGGAAAAACAGGTGAAATATGCTTTTTTTCTGAAAATGATGCTCTGCTTATTGCCTTTCGTGGAGCCACGTGCTCAGCACTTAGGACCCACTGGACACCCCCCATCATTCTCTCATTTGCTCACGTCTTGCAAAGCCCGGCCGTCCAGGACCCTGTTCTGGATGATGAAGTTGCTGAGATGAGCCCTAAATGCTTTCTTCTGGTCATGGCCCCTCACCATGTCCTCACTGTCCTCTTACACATTATCACCTGACTTCATTCAGTTCAGTAGACAAGCATTTACCGAATGCTTCCCACGGACAAGGTGCTTACTCAGTACCACAGTTTTTGGTGTAGGTTCCTTTGGTGTTGCCTTGGACTTGGTTTTACAGCAGGAGTCTAAGTTCCCCGAGGGCAGATGCTTCCCCTTGTGTCCATATCCCAAAGTACCCAGCCATTAGGGGGTCTTATTAAAAATTTATTTCAGCGTTTGTTTTTTTTATTTTTGCGGTACGCGGGCCTCTCACCACCACGGCTTCTACTGCAGTGTTTTTTTTTTTTTAAATAAAAATAACAACAAAATAATTGCTGAACTAAATAAAATGCCAGCAGTGATGTAGAAATGATGAAAACTTTTACCTAAGGACAAGAAGTTTCATTTCTAGCGGGTAAAGGACATAACAGCCACAGCTGCCATTGCATGTGACACACGGCCATTACCTCTGGTGATGTTAATGGTCCTTCTAGGTACATATTATTATCCTACTTTAAAGATGAGGAACCAGAGTCCTGCTCAGAGTAACAAATGTTGTAAGTTGTGATGTGATTTCAGGTGTGGGTGTAGGTCTTTTAGACTCTGGAGCTGTGGTCTTTTTGTTAAGTTATGCTGCTTATTCTGTTCATTCGTTGTGTCCATCTACAGGTCAGATTTAATGTAACAGGTCACTGTACGTGCGTTTCTGGCGCCTGCATTATGAGAGGACATAAATAAGCCCAAGTGAGATTAGATAGATCTTGTTCTCACGGGTAGTATACACACTCACGGAATATGACTGAGTACCAAATAAGAGGCACAGAGGATGTGTGTGTTGTCTCAAAGAGTTCTGTTGAACATTTGTGTTTCTTTATAAAGCTAGTGGCACAGCTAGAAATTGGGGCCAGAAACATTTCTGAGAGTTGGAGTTCAGTTCCCTCTGTCTTGCTGGCAGTTCTGACCTCCTGATCCTACAGTTCTTTTTCTCTGAAACAGGAGTGTTATAAATTGCCCACCCCAACTCAGCCCGATTATTTTAATGTTAGCTGAAAGAACCATGTGTTCCTGAGAGAGCTCATCCAAGTGGCTCCTGCTTTGGGAGTGGAGGGGCGTCAATGCTTCAGGTGTCTTCAGGGTGAGCTGGTCTGGGATGATAAAAAGACAGTATCCCATTGGATTTGCGGCTCTTCCTTAACTCTAACAGAAAGGCAAGAGAACATTAATGATTAGGGCATCCCCATTTAGTAAATGAAATACCCCCCTCCAAGACCGCTACCCATCTAAACCTTGGGAGTTGGAGGAGGTCACACACCTGCACATGCTAATGAGGGTCATTATCCCCAGGAGACCAGTGACGTCTGCAAAGGGAATTTATCGTGGCTATTCTTTGCTGTGACAAAGGAGCCTCCTTTGTCACTATGCCTTCCTTCTGTCTGTGTCTATCATTAAAATAGTGTAGAGGCAGGGTTGGCGAGAGGAACCCTTACGCCGAGGGATTCCTGGAAATCTAAAAGGCTCAGCTGTTCCATGGACAAAAATAAATTTGGCACGTGACACATAGCCGGAAGCGAGTTCTTCACCACTGGGAGAAGTTGCCAATCCAGGCAGATTCTGAATCCTTCTAGATTCAGAATGGTGGTGGCTGTTTTGATAGCATGTCCTTCGTTAGTATAAAGACTTCATCTGGGCTTTTGAAAATCATGGTGCATGTTCCCTGTAGCTGGTAGGAGGAGGGGGCTCGGAATAGATTCCATTAGGGATGTTCCTGAAACTTCCTGTGCTCTCGTTCATTAGGATGAAGGTGATGGACTGGGGCCTCTGATCGGGGTGGCATACCTGCAGGCTTAGCAGGAGAATCCAGCACCTCTAACATGTTGCCCAAAGAATGCAAGCCACTGAAAACAAGCTGAGCTTCTCAAACAAGGAGTAGGTGGTTTTCGTCTGCTGTGAGGCTGGGACGTGGCACCCCCATCTGCCTAGCACTGTTAGAGGGCGTCTGGCCAAAGCCACCTATCCCATTTTTGTAGTTCTGATAGCATTTGCCATATAGAAACTTTCTTATGCTATTGTGTATGGAGTTCCTGTCATTTTAAAATATCCAAGATTTTCAGTTGGGGAGATGGAGGTGTGAAGGAGTAAGTGGACAGAAGCTGTGACTCAAACTTTTTGTTGAAAATGCTTTCATGGACGTATTAGTCTTTTGGCTGCTGTTAATTTTCTCCTACTTACTTCCTTTTTGTAATAAATGCATTTTCAAAGTAATATACGCTCATGGCAGAAAGTGTGGAAAGTTCTAAAAAGCATAAAGATTCTAAGAAAAAAGTAATCTGTGGTTGTACCGTCAAGGGGCAGCCATGTGAATGTGGTGGCTTATTCATCTCTTCTCTTTTGCAGAGAGAGATTACCAAGGGATATGTGTGTGTGTGTGTGTGTGTGTGTGTGTGTGTGTGTGTGTGTGTGTGTGTGTGTAAATCATTTTTGCTAGAACAGTATTATCTATTTAAGTTGAATCCTGTCTTTTGAACTCAGTATTATAGAGTAAGCCTTCCTATTTTATTAAAATTTTTTGCCAACATGTATTTTTTTCTGGTTTAAAAATATTGCTTTCCCTGCCACATGTTTCTTTGTGATTCAAAAACAATTCTACCTTGGTGGGGCTTTAGTCTGAATATAAACAAGTCCAGTTGTTTTGAAGCAATTTTTTTACCCTAAGGAGAGACTTTCCATTTGTTTCTGCTTACAAGTTACAAAATATTTCATCCTCTGTGACGTCTGTCTGGAGTAGGTGCAAGATTGGGAAATGATATTGGTTGTTTCATTTGATAGTGCTTGTGGGTGAAATTGGGTTGTCTATTTTCTTTCCAACAAATGCATTACTTTCCCCCAAATCTAACTTCCAAATTTTCTCTTCTCTAAATTCTCATCACCTTATTTGTTATTCTTCACAAAACTGTTTTTTAAATGATTTTTGTGGAACATAAATTCCCTTTATCACATAAAAAATCTGAAACCCAGGTCAGGCATCTTGCACAGCCCCCAGTGGGAGAGTCCGACTGCTTCTTTATATTTCATGTGTTGCTTGGCAGTCCTTCTCCCTCTTCTCTCCCTTATACACTTTGGCTGGAACAGAATGATTCCAAGCAGGCGTGTCCTAGCCCATAAGCCCGGGTTTAAGGATGCTTTCGTAAAAACAAATGAGCAATGAACATATTCGATGCCATACAATTAGATCTCAAGATAGCAACTCTAGATTTTTTAAAATAAAAGACACCATACCTAATGGAAATGACATGATTCCAAAAACACCTACAGTATAACATTTCTACATGAGTCAAAAAAATAAAGATACAATTAAAGAAGTATCGGCAAAGAGAATAAGAAAGGGATGTGACTTAGGCAGAAGCTAACTCACATAGAAAAAAATTGACCAAAGAGACAAACACAGTGGAAGTGACCAGAGAAAAACGTTCTCTTCTCTAAAAACGCCTACACAATGAATGCCAAGGAATAGGGAAGAAAATGAAATAAGCCGCAGAAGTAATCAGCTTTTATCTCTTTATTGTAAAGTAATGCATGCATTGAAATAGAGTTTTAGCAATAGGAGGCTTTAGTCAGTGACCACACAGCCTGGTTTGCTCAGGACAGTCTCTGTTCTTACCTCAAATCCTTCCATAATTATTCCCAGTGTTGCCTTTCACTCTCAGACTTGTGGCAGTTTGGACATTGTTATATGGTCTCTCTATAATAGCAAACTCAAATATTTGTGATATGGAAAATAATTAGTAAAGACAACGGTCTCCTTCAAGCTTTTTGGAATGTGAGGTCAAAATGACAAGACAAAATTCAACACGTTTACGTCAACAGCTCAGATCTACAGTGACATTGGGGAGTGACTGAATGAGGATTTCAGGAGAACATATAGAATGCGGTGTGGAAGAATTAAATTACTGCTGTCGCTATAATCATACATTTGTAGGGTGAGCAGTTTCCAGAGACCTTCCACATCCCTCGACTCCTGAGTTCTCCTATGACTCTGAGTGGCCTGGAAGGAGGAGATAATGATAACTGTGATGGAGGAGATGCCAGCCCACCTTGCTCTTGGGTTTTGGTGACACCACCCTGGGGATGGACGCCACCCCCTCCTGATTCTGGAGGGAAAGGAGTAAAAACAGACTGGAACACATTCTAAGGATTGGGACCTCAGAGGCAGGAATCTATTGGGAAAATCTCGGGAAATGAAATTCGCAGATCAACATAGAATCATGACTAATGGGGTTTTGGGGTTTTAGGGGCCTGCTTTCAGTGGAGATGAACAGTCTACATGATTAATAGAAAAAGGACCAAATGAGGAACAGTAGCTCCTTAGGAGAGCATTTTGAGGTGATGGGATTGATCATCTGGAAAAAGGTGGTTTGGTACCCAAACTCTTTAAATGTGTCCTTGGAAAGGTCAATAGATTCTATAGAGTTTTTTCTTATTTTTTTCCTCCTTATTATCCACAATTAATATTAATATTAATAGGATAATATGATCTGTTATTATCATATTATCCAAAAAAGTAGCACTTCCCCCACCCCAGAGAAGTAATTGAAAAGAAATGAATATTCAAGTGCAAAGTGCTTGACATTCAAACGTCTGCATTTGGGGAAGGCTACCAATTGTCGGCAATTAGCTAAGTGACTGGGTTATCAGTGATTATGGGCTGAGGAGTGGTTCACTTCCCACTGGCAGAAAGGTAGGTTCAAGTGTTCAAATCTAATCCCCTTGGGAATGACTTTGTGACAGGTGACCCAGTGATGTGCATTCATTCCAAGAAGAGAGTGTATCCCAGATAGTTGGCTCCTTGCTCCTCTGGAGGAGAAGTAAGGGCACACAGAACCTGTGACTTGCGGAGGGATCCCTTTCCTCTTTCTGAGTCATCCAGGAAGTAAGTGGGATATATCTGGAAAAGTCTGACCTAGGTTTGATTTACAGTTTCAGTTTACCAGTGGTGAGGTCTTAGGTCTGTTTCTTAATCTGCATGGGGTGGTAGGGGTGGAGGAGGGCAGTCATGGGAAGATTTGCTGAGAAATTCTAATGAGCTATTGTATTTGAAGTACTTAGGGCTCTGCAAGGAGGCTATTCATTGCATTTGGTTCCCTGGATCCGGTGGTACTCTGCTGTAGAGAACTGCAGAGGGACAGGCCTAGAAGGAACTACAGCCTCTGGGCCAAAGAGCTCCCTGGTTTTTGTGATTTCATTCTTATTAATTACTCTGTACCAAAGTAGACTTTAGTGTAGTAGCAAGGTGGTCTTTTATTTAAAAGCTTTAGAAGAAAGTTAAATGAGCTGCAATAAGTGACATAATCTAGTTTAATTTTAAATTTCTTGTCACTGTAAATAAATAGAACAGTTTTCTTAAGATGTGTATCAACTTTTTTACTCTTTTAATTAATTCACTCATTAATAGACATACTTGCCTGTGCCTTATAATTTGAACTCTCTATAATGTTATCAGATTGCAGCAAGCTTCTGACTTTTCTAGGCAACTCCTGGAAGGTGGAACTTTTACTAAGGGTTTTGTGGGAAGACCCAGGAAATGGCTTCCCTTGTACACCATGTGGCAACACATTGAAAATCCACCCTGAATGTGCCTGTGTCTTTCTCCTGCTGTTCTCTCTACAACGGATCCACATTCTTTGTTCCCAAATCCCTTCTTGCTCTCCCCTCAGGCCGCCTCTGTATTTCCCTAGTTCCAATCTCCTCCTTCTAGGTCTTTTCCCTGCATGTATTTGCTCTACTTTTTATACGTAACCATTAAGCTCCTTTTTTTCTTCTCCAGTTTATCTTCTCCCATCCCTCTCGCTTCTCCTTCCTCCTTAGAAAACAAAGGACCTTCCTTAGGACCCACTGGCTTTAGGCTCAGGGTACGTATTCTAAATGATGAAGAATTTTTGAAACTTCCTATGACAATAAAATGACTCAATGACATTTATGGCTGCCAGGACTGATTAGCCAGTTGTACCAAATATCATAACATATAAAAATTCTATGGGGCACTCCCCTGGGGCCGAGGGCTCGGGCCGCTGGCTGGTAGTGGCTTCCCGTTCCAACTCGAGGCCTTGCCCGCTGGTTCGTGGAGCAACGAGATACTCCGGGTTGAGTATGTAAAGTGTCCTCTTCATTTTTGGAAAAAAAGACAAAAAGACCCTCAAGATAATTCCTCCTGTTATAGAAGATGAATTTGGAGGAAAGCATTGGAAATTACTTATTGAAGTTGAAGTTGCAGAGCAGTGACTGAAGCCTGTGGATGAAAAGCTTTTGGTGCTCCAGCCAGGAGGCAGGGCTCTGCCTCTGAGGTAGGACAGCCAACTTCAGGACACTGATCAACAAGAGACCTCCCAGCTCCACATAATATCAAACGGCGAAAATCTCCCAGAGACCTCCATCTTAACACCAGCACCCAGCTTCACTCAACGACCAGCAAGCCACAGTGCTGGAAAACCTATGCCAAACAACTAGCAAAACAGGAACACAACCCCACCCATTAGCAGAGAGGCTGCCTGAAATCATAATAAGGCCACAGACACCCCCAAACACACCACCAGACGTGAACCTGCCCACTAGAGAGACAAGATCCAGCCTCATCCACCACAACACAGGCACTAGCCCCCTCCACCAGGAAGCCTACACAACCCACTGAACCAACCTTAGCCACTGGAGACAGACATCAAAAACAGGAGGAACTACAAACCTGCAGCCTGCGAAAGGAGACCCCAAACACAGTAAGATAAGCAAAATGAGAAGACAGAAAAACACACAGCAGATAAAGGAGCAAGATAAAAATGCACCAGACCTAACAAATGAAGAGGAAATAGGCAGTCTACCTGAAAGAGAATTCAGAATAATGATAGTAAGGTTGATCCGAAATCTTGGAGATAGAATGGACAATAGATTGGACAAAATGCAAGAATCAGTTAACAAGGACCTAGAAGAACTAAAGATGAAACAAGCAACGATGAACAACACAATAAATGAAATTAAAAGTACTCTAGATGGGATCAATAGCAGAATAACTGAGGCAGAAGAACGGATAAGTGACCTGGAAGATAAAATAGTGGAAATAACTACTGCAGAGCAGAATAAAGAAAAAAGAATGAAAAGAACTGAGGACAGTCTCAGAGACCTCTGGGACAACATTAAACGCACCAACATTCGAATTATAGGGGTTCCAGAAGAAGAAGAGAAAAAGAAAGGGACTGAGAAAATATTTGAAGAGATTATAGTTGAAAACTTCCCTAATATGGGAAAGGAAATAGTTAATCAAGTCCAGGAAGCACAGAGAGTCCCATACAAGATAAATACAAGGAGAAATACGCCAAGACACATATTAATCAAACTGTCAAAAATTAAATACAAAGAAAGCATATTAAAAGCAGCAAGGGAAAAACAACAAATAACACATAAGGGAATCCCCATAAGGTTAACAGCTGATCTCTCAGCAGAAACCCTACAAGCCAGAAGGGAGTGGCAGGACATACTGAAAGTGATGAAGGAGAAAAACATGCAGCCAAGACTACTCTACCCAGCAAGGATCTCATTCAGATTTGATGGAGAAATTAAAACCTTTACAGACAAGCAAAAGCTGAGAGAGTTCAGCACCACCAAACCAGCTTTACAACAAATGCTAAAGGATCTTCTCTAGGCAAGAAACACAAGAGAAGGAAAAGACCTATAATAACGAACCCAAAACAATTTAGAAAATGGGAATAGGAACATACATATCTATAATTACCTTAAATGTAAATGGACTAAATGCTCCCACCAAAAGACACAGATTAGCTGAATGGATACAAAAACAAGACCCTTATATATGCTGTCTACAAGAGACCCACTTCAGACCTAGAGACACATACAGACTGAAAGTAAGGGGATGGAAAAAGATATTCCATGCAAATGGAAGCCAAAAGAAAGCTGGAGTAGCAATTCTCATATCAGACAAAATAGACTTTAAAATAAGGACTATTAAAAGAGACAAAGAAGGACACTACATAATGATCAAGGGATCGATCCAAGAAGAAGATATAACAATTGTAAATATTTATGCACCCAACATAGGAGCACCTCAATACATAAGGCAAATACTAACAGCCATAAAAGGGGAAACCGACAGTAACACATTCATAGTAGGGGACTTAAACACCCCACTTTCACCAATGGACAGATCATCCAAAATAAAAATAAATAAGGAAACACAAGCTTTAAATGATACATTAAACAAGATGGACTTAATTGATATTTATAGGACACTCCATCCAAAAACAACAGAATACACATTTTTCTCAAGTGTTCATGGAACGTTCTCCAGGATAGATCATATCTTAGGTCACAAATCAAGCCTTGGTAAATTTAAGAAAATTGAAATTGTATCAAGTATCTTTTCTGACCACAACGCCATGAGACTAGATATCAATTACAGGAAAAGATCTGTAAAAAATACAAACACATGGAGGCTAAACAATACACTACTTAATAATGAAGAGATCACTGAAGAAATCAAAGAGGAAATCAAAAAATACCTAGAAACAAATGACAATGGAGACACAACGACCCAAAACCTATGGGATGCAGCAAAAGCAGTTCTAAGGGGGAAGTTTATAGCAATACAAGCCCACCTTAAGAAGCAGGAAACATCTCGAATAAACAACCTAACCTTGCACCTCAAGCAATTAGAGAAAGAAGAACAAAAAAACCCCAAAGCTAGCAGAAGGAAAGAAATCATAAAAATCAGATCAGAAATAAATGAAAAAGAAATGAAGGAAACAATAGCAAAGATCAATAAAACTAAAAGCTGGTTCTTTGAGAAGATAAACAAAATAGATAAACCACTAGCCAGACTCATCAAGAAAAAAAGGGAGAAGACTCAAATCAATAGAATTAGAAATGAAAAAGGAGAGGTAACAACTGACACTGCAGAGATAAAAGAGATCATGAGAGATTACTACAAGCACCTCTATGCCAATAAAATGGACAATCTGGAAGAAATGGACAAATTCTTAGAAATGCACAACCTGCCAAGACTGAATCAGGAAGAGATAGAAAATATGAACAGACCAATCACAAGCACTGAAATTGAAACTGTGATTAAAAATCTTCCAACAAAGAAAAGCCCAGGACCAGATGGCTTCACAGGCGAATTCTATCAAACATTTAGAGAAGAGCTAACACCTATCCTTCTCAAACTCTTCCAAAATATAGCAGAGGGAGGACCACTCCCTAACTCCTTCTACGAGGCCACCATCACCTTGATACCAAAACCAGACAAGGATGTCACAAAGAAAGAAAACTACAGGCCAATATCACTGATGAACATAGATGCAAAAATCCTCAACAAAATACTAGCAAACAGAATCCAACAGCACATTAAAAGGATCATACACCATGATCAAGTGGGGTTTATTCCAGGAATGCAAGGATTCTTCAATATACGCAAATCTATCAATGTGATAAACCATATTAACAAATTGAAGGAGAAAAACCATATGATCATCTCAATAGATGCAGAGAAAGCTTTTGACAAAATTCAACACCCATTTATGATAAAAACCCTGCAGAAAGTAGGCATAGAGGGAACTTTCCTCAACATAATAAAGGCCATATATGACAAGCCCACAGCAAACATCATCCTCAATGGTGAAAAACTGAAAGCATTTCCACTAAGATCAGGAACAAGACAAGGTTGCCCACTCTCACCACTATTATTCAACATTGTTTTGGAAGTTTTAGCCACAGCAATCAGAGAAGAAAAGGAAATAAAAGGAATCCAAATTGGAAAAGAAGAAGTAAAGCTGTCACTGTTTGCAGATGACATGATCCTCTACATAGAGAACCCTAAAGGTGCTACCAGAAAACTACTAGAGCTAATCAATGAATTTGGTAAAGTGGCAGGATACAAAATTAATGCACAGAAATCTCTGGCATTCCTATATACTAATGATGAAAAATCTGAAAGTGAAATCAAGAAAACACTCCCATTTACCATTGCAACAAAAAGAATAAAATATCTAGGAATAAACCTACCTAAGGAGACAAAAGACCTGTATGCAGAAAATTATAAGACACTGATGAAAGAAATTAAAGATGATATAAATAGATGGAGAGATATACCATGTTCTTGGATTGGAAGAATCAACATTGTGAAAATGACTCTACTACCCAAAGCGATCTATAGATTCAATGCAATCCCTATCAAACTACCACTGGCATTTTTCACAGAACTAGAACAAAAAATTTCACAATTTGTATGGAAACACAAAAGACCCCGAATAGCCAAAGCAATCTTGAGAACGAAAGAAGGAACTGGAGGAATCAGGCTCCCAGACTTCAGACTATACTACAAAGCTACAGTCATCAAGACGGTATGGTACTGGCACAAAAACAGAAAGATAGATCAATGGAACAGGATAGAAAGCCCAGAGATAAACCCATGCACATATGGACACCTTATCTTTGATAAAGGTGGCAGTAATGTACAATGGAGAAAGGACAGCCTCTTCAATAAGTGGTGCTGGGAAAACTGGACAGGTACATGTAAAAGTATGAGATTAGATCACTCCCTAACACCATACACAAAAATAAGCTCAAAATGGATTAAAGACCTAAATGTAAGGCCAGAAACTATCAAACTCTTAGAGGAAAACATAGGCAGAACACTCTATGACATAAATCAAAGCAAGATCCTTTCTGACCCACCTCCTAGAGTAATGGAAATAAAAACAAAAATAAACAAATGGGACCTAATGAAACTTCAAAGCTTTTGCACAGCAAAGGAAACCATAAACAAGACCAAAAGACAACCCTCAGAATGGGAGAAAATATTTGCAAATGAAGCAACCGACAAAGGATTAATCTCCAAAATTTACAAGCAGCTCATGCAGCTCAATAACAAGAAAACAAACAACCCAATCCAAAAATGGGCAGAAGACCTAAATAGACATTTCTCCAAAGAAGATATACAGACTGCCAACAAACACATGAAAGAATGCTCAACATCATTAATCATTAGAGAAATGCAAATCAAAACTACAATGAGATATCATCTCACACCAGTCAGAATGGCCATCATCAAAAAATCTAGAAACAATAAATGCTGGAGAGGGTGTGGAGAAAAGGGAACCCTCTTGCACTGCTGGTGGGAATGTGAATTGGTTCAGCCACTATGGAGAACAGTATGGAGGTTCCTTAAAAAACTACAAATAGAACTACCATATGACCCAGCAATCCCACTACTGGGCATATACCCTGAGGAAACCAAAATTCAAAAAGAGTCATGTACCAAAATGTTCATTGCAGCTCTATTTACAATAGCCCGGAGATGGAAACAACCTAAGTGCCCATCATCGGATGAATGGATAAAGAAGATGTGGCACATATATACAATGGAATATTACTCAGCCATAAAAAGAAACGAAATTGAGCTATTTGTAATGAGGTGGATAGACCTAGAGTCTGTCATACAGAGTGAAGTAAGTCAGAAAGAAAAAGACAAATACCGTATGCTAACACATATATATGGAATTTAAGAAAAAAATGTCATGAAGAACCTAGGGGTAAAGCAGGAATAAAGACGCAGACCTCTTAGAGAACGGACTTGAGGTTATGGGGAGGGGGAAGGGTGAGCTGTGACAGGGCGAGAGAGAGTCATGGGCATATACACACTAACAAACGCAGTAAGGTAGATAGCTAGTGAGAAGTAGCCGCATGGCACAGGGATATTGGCTCGGTGCTTTGTGACAGCCTGGAGGGGTGGGATGGGGAGGGTGGGAGGGAGGGAGACGCAACAGGGAAGACATATGGGAACATATGTTTATGTATGACTGATTCACTTTGTTATAAAGCAGAAACTAACACACCATTGTAAAGCAATTATACCCCAATAAAGATGTTAAAAAAAAAAAAAAATTCTATGGGATAAGAACATTTTAATTTGCATTGCAATTTTAAAAACATCTTATTTACAAAAGTAGAGTGGGAAAAGATTTATGACTCTCTTTAACGTCTTGGCCTGGACATTCTTTTTCTAGTTTCTTCTAGTGGATTACAGAATTGGTATTTACATTTCTATACGCTCCGAATTAACAATTTTCTATTTACTAATAGCGCTTGTCAAAAAAGATTAGAGAAATAGGAAAGAAACAGGGAGAGAGAGAGGAAGGGAAGGATGGGCATAGGATACTCTAAATGACTTCTTCGAAATGTCATGTCACTAAGTGGTAGCTAAGCTGATGGATGGCCACACCTCTGTCTTGTGCTAGGAGGCCACGCCCTGCAATAGTTTAAAGGGCTCAAAGGTCAGACTCTGGGTTTTGGATACCTCTTCAAGCACTTGGTGGCTTGTAACTTTCAGTGAGTTACTTAATGTGTGTCCACCTTAGTTTCCTAAATAACAATATTACTGAGGTGTATGGTTTCCATGGGAAAATAGGTGTTTAGAATTTTGCCCAGCACATTATAAATGCTCAATAAATTCAGCTGTCATTAGTTTTATTATAGGGTACACCTTCAGTGATATTTTCTGAAGGCAAACTCAAAGACATGCTTCCCAAGACAGGATCGTGGTGGTGAGTACTATCGTGGTGGTGAGTACTAGGTGTGCATTATTGCCAGGTTTCTTGACAATTCCAGAATCAGAGCCAGGCATGGCACTTGTGAACCATGCATCAGGGTTTAAGGCACATCACAGACCTGGGCAGGACCCTGCCCCACTGAATTCTTCCCTAAGTTCCAGTCTGGCATCCCCTGCTCTGTCGAAGTTGCTCTGTGGTCGACATTCCTGTCTTGACCTGTTCAATAAAGATTTGTGTCCACAGTCCTCCAGACTGCTTTTGTGTAGAAGATGCAGAAATGACTAAAACGTACAGTGTCTTGGCTCTTGTCACTTGCATTCTGGCAGAGGGTGGAAGGTGGGGTGAGGCGGGGTGGAGACAGAAAAAGAAACAGATAAATATGTAGTCTGTAAGTCTTTTGCACTTTTAAGAATTATATTATTTTTTAATTAGACTTTTTATTTTCAAATCATTGTAGATTCATGTGTAAGAAATAACACAGAAAGATCCCAGGTGCTCTTGACCCACTTTTCCTGACTGGTAACATCTTACAAAGCCATAGTACAATAGCACAGTCAGGACACTGACACTGGCTCAGTCAAGGTATAGGCCAACTCCATCATCACGAGCATCCCTTTTGTGGCTCTTTTATAGCCGTACTAGCTTCCCTCCCCGCCTCACCTCATCTCTAGTCCCTGACAACCACTAATCTGTTCTCTACTTCTACGATTTTGTCATGTCAAGAATATTACATAAGTGGAATCATAGAGTATGTAACCTTTTGGGACTGACTTTTTTTTTTTTTTTTTCCCCACATAACATGATTCTCTGGAGATTTATCCAAGTTGTGGCATGTATCAACAGTGTGTTCCTTTTTATTGCCAGTAGTACTGTTCCATGGTGTGGATGTGCCATAGTGTGTTTAAACATTTACCCACTGAAGGACATCTGGCTTATTTCCAGTTTTTTGCTATTATGAATAAAGCTGCTATGAACACTGGTGTGCAGGTTTTGAATGAACATAAGTTTTTGTTTCTCTGGGATAAATGCCCAGGAGTGCAAATGCTGGGTGTATGGTAGTTATATGTTTAATTTTAAAGAAACTGCCAAGCTGTTTTTCGAAGTGGTTGTGGCATTTTCCATTGCCATGAGCAATGTATGATGGATTAAGCTTCTCCACACCCTCACCAGCATTTGGTGTTGTCACTATTTCTTACAACTATTCTGTTGAATGTGTAGTGATATTTCATTGTGGTTTTATTTTGTATTCCCCTAGTGGATACTGGTGCTAAACATCTTTTTATGTGCTTATTTGCCATCTGTATATCCTCACCAGTGAAAAGTCTGTTCATTTCTTTTGTATATTTTGTGATTGAATTGTTTGTTTTTTTCACTGTTAAGTTTTGAGAGCTGTTTATATATTGAGATTAGTCCTTTGTTAGATATGTGGTTTGCAAATATTTTCCTTCAGTCTGTATGTTGGGTTTTTATCCTCTTAATAGGGTCTTTCACAGAGCTAACATTTGTAATTTTGATGACATCCATTTTATCAATTTTTCCTGTTATGGATTGTGCTTTTGGTGTCAAGTATAAGAAATCTTTACTTAGTCCAAGATCCCAAAGATTTTTCTCTTGTTTTACTGCTATAAATTTTATCATGTTTAAACCTGTGATCCATTTTGAATTATTTATATAATTATGAGATTTAGGCAGAAAAATGGTAGGCATACAATTTATTTTGTATGTTTATCTTGTATCTTGTGATCTAGTTGAACTCTATTATTAGTGCTTGGAGATTTTTGGAGATACTTTGCTCCCCATTTTTTTTTTTTTCTTTTTGGCCTATAGACATCCAATTACTTCATTACCATTTGTCAAAAAGGCTACCCTTCCTCCATGGAATTACTCTTGCTCCTTTATCAAAAGTCAGTTGGACATATTTGTGTGTGTCTATTTCTGGGCTCTCTGCTGTGTTCCATTGGCCTATGTGTCTATCTTCCACCAGTACCACACAGTCTTGATTATTGTAGCTTTATAATGTCTTCAAATTGTGTAGACTCATTCCTCCCACAATATATTTTATTTTCAAAGTTGTTTTAGCTACTATACTTCTTTTTCCTTTTCATATACACTTTACAGTGATCTTTTCTCTATCTGCAAAAACTCTTGTGGGGATTTTGATAACAATTACACTAAATCTGTATATCAATTTGGGGAGAATTGACATCTTTACTATGTTGAATCTTCTAATCCATGAACATGGTATGTCTCTCCATTTATTTACATCTTCTTTGGTTTCTTTCATAAGTGTTTTATAGTTTTTAGCTTGTAAATCCTCTCTATATTTTATTCTATTTACACATAGGTAGCTCTTATTTTTGAACAAATGCAAAGAGTATTGTATTTTTAATTTCAGTGTCCACAGGTTCATTGAGAGTTTGTAAAAATACACTATTCAATATCTGGTGAATTGTAGTAGTTGTGTTTTTTGAGTAATTAGTCTATTTCATCTGAGTTGTTAAACTTACATCTGTAGAATTGTTCATAGTATTCCTTTATTACGCTTTTGGTGTCTGCAGGGTCTGTAGTGATATTCTGCGTTTCATTCCTGATATTGGTAATTTGTGCCTTCTGACTTGCTGGAGGTTTGTAAATTTTATCGATGTTTCCAAAGAACCAGTTCTTAATTTTATTGATTTTCTCTATTTTCTGTTTTCAATATCATTGATTTCTGTTCTCATCTTTAGTATTTCCTTCTTTTTTCTTGTTTTGTTTTTCTCTTCCCTTTTTAAATTCTTGAGATGATAGCATAGGTTATTGATTTGAGAGTTTTCCTCTTTCATAATATAAACATTTAGTGTTATAAATTTCTGTTTCAGCACTACTTCAGTTATGTCCCACACACTTTGGTGTGCTAAATTTTCATTTTTATTCAGTTCAATTAAAAAAAAATGCGTGTATCTCTTTGTATGACTGTTAATTTTTGTTCTAGATCTAGGTCTAAACATATATATGTATATATAATCTATCTATCTATCTATCTATCTATCTATCTATCTATCTATCTATATTTTTGTTCAGAGAAACTTCTTTGGCCCTTCTTTCAGTGTAGGTCTGTTGGTTACAAATGCTCTTAGTTTCCTTCCTCTGAGAATATCTTGATTTCTCCTTATTTCCTGAAGGAAATTTTTGCCAAATAAATAATTCTGTGTTGACAGTTCCTTTCTTTCACCATTTGAAGACTCTTATGCCACTTCTTTCTGGCCTCCATGGTTTCTGATCAGAATTCCACTGCCATTCAAATTGTTTGCCCTTGTAGATGAAGTGTTTCTCTCTCTGATTTTGAGAGTTTTTTCTTTGTCTTTAGTTTTGAGAACTTGACTATGATGTATATTTGCAGGGGGTGGTTATTCTGTTTGAGGTTTGCTCAGGTTTTTTGAATCTGTATGTTTATATCTCTTGCCAAGTTTGAGAATTTTATTATATCTTCAAGTCATTATTTCTTTAAGTACCTTGTCAACCCTGCCCTATCTTTCTGAGATTCTGATGATGTGAATATTGGATCTTTGTTATAGGCCACAGATCCCTGAGGGTCTGTTCACTGTTTTTTTTTTTTTTTTTCTTCTTTTTTCCATTTATTTTCTCTCAGTTGTCCAAATTGGGTAATTTATTATATTTTGTCTTCAAGTTCACACTATCTTTCTTCTTTCCCCTCTATTTTGCTGTTGAGCCCATTCATTGAGGTATTTATTTCAGTTATTGTATTTTTCAGTTCTAAAATTTAGATAATTATAGGTACATATTTTTTAAAAATAGCATGACCATAAGAAGCCAAGAGACATTCTGAAAGCCCCCTTGTGAGAAGGTCCCTGGATCAGTCAGATGGGCTGTAGTTTCATTCAACCACATTTATTCTAGGGTAGAATTCTGGTACATTAGATTATTTAAAAAGGAGTTTTGCAATCTACTGTTCATTTTCTGGTGTATTTAGAGAGGATTCTGTGAATTTTACAATATCAATTTCAGCTGGAAGACATTTAAAAACACCACCATGGGTGTATATCTCAGCTGTGCACCTCTGGTTGCCTATATTGAAGCACATAGATTGCTCATTACTTTCAGTTATTCTCCTGAATAAATCAAGGTTCTCAACACTTCTTCTCTAGACCTAGTCACTTCCCTTTGCTGATTCTTGAATGGGGAGCATCTTGCAGATGTAATGGGTTGGTTCAGTGACATCTGCAAAGATTATTTTGGTATATGCAGGACCACTATGAACTGCACAGGGTGCAGCTAGTGAAAATCTATCTGAGGGACAGTTGTGCTTGCCCAAATTCCCCACTCTCCAGCATGACTGGCTCTCCACTACTTCCTAGTGGCTGAGTTCCAATTTCCTTTCCACTTATTCCTGGTGCAATATTCCTGAGCCACTGGAGGCCACCAAGTACCAAGCTTAGTTTACATTTTCCCCTTCCTCAATATCTGCCCCAGCTTTGTTGCATGGTATTGAGATAAACCTATTATATACCAAATTTGAAATAGATGTTGAATAGTGCACTTCCAGGATAAAACCAGAATGGCAATTTGAAGAAAGGGCTCTGGAGAGGAATTTGGCTTTGAACCAGCTTCTACATCTTTCTACTCCCCATAGTGTGATGATAAAATATACCTCCAGTGATTATATGAAGATTAAATGAGATGGTGCAAGGTCTGACACTCAATGCACAGTGATGTATCACTGTTGCCTCCTGAAGACCTTTATCCTACAAAACACTTAACACATTGTGTGGGATAACCTAGCACTTAATAAACCTGGTTGAATGAACCTAGAGCCAATCTGACTGTTCCAGGGGCCTTCTCAGAAGGGAGCTTTCAGAAAGTCCCTTGACTTTTTGTGGTCATGCTATTTTCTTAAGAAAGTATGAACCTATAAATATTATCTTAAAACACTTTAAATAAAACAGGCACAAAGTTCTTTTCAGTAATTGTGGCCTATCCATTTGTGGGGCAGATTATTTTTCAAGTTGTAATTCCATAAATTAATGTAATGTAAATAATGTAAATCTTTAAAGAATAGATTCTTAAAGTAGAAAGAGTCTTTGTCTTTTCACTTGAGCCATCTCTCACTTGAGTAAGAAATGAAATCTATGGTATTTCAGGCACAGCCTGTATACCATTCATTCATTCCTTCATTCAAAAACTATTTACTTTGTATATACTAAATTTGTTAGTCACTGGATAAAATGGTCCTTAAGAAATTTAAAATCCAGTGGAAGAAACATGCCAAGTAGTCACTTAAGTGCAGGTTAAATATCCAATATTTATTGTGTGTTTAGTATATGCCAGGAGCTGTCCTGTGCTGTCCATGGATGTACTCATTCGATCCTTACAACAAATTGTGAGGTGGCACCCAGAGTCATGAACTCTCAGCATCCTGGCCTTACAGCTGAGGAAGCATGTAACTCTACTGCTCACAGGAAGCAGAGGCAGGCTCCCAACCCAGGCAGTCTGAATTCAGAATCTGGGCTTTTGATGACGGTGACGTAGAGGATGCTGGAACATAGGGAAGAAGCACTCAATTCAGCCTAGGGGCTGGGAATTATCAGGGTTTGCTCCCCATGCCGGGTACCCAGGGACCCGGCAAGGGGAACACACTACCTGTAGAGACAGGTCATTGGCTTTGGGAAGTCCATGAATGTGTTCCTGAAAAATAAGAAAACACAAAACTAAATGTTAGAAAAGGAGAGAGGAAGGGAGTGAGAGTGAGTAACCTGGGAAACAGTAGGCTGTGGGGAGATAATGGGGACTTCTTCTTCTCAGTTCATGACTGTATCACTGAGACATAGGATCCAGCAACTCCCAGTCCTTCAGCTTGCCAAGATCCACCCCCTCCACTCACCGGTCTCTGCCTGAGACACTCACCCCACCGTGGCCACGCCACTCCCTCCCTCATCATCACCTAGACTGTCTTCAGCCCTCCGTTATACATTTTCACATAACCCTTCACAGACCTTACCACAACTGTAATTAGGTAATTATTTGGGTAATTATTTAAGTGCTTGTTCAACATCCATCTTTTTGTCCAAATTCTAAGCTCCGTGGGGAGAAGGACAGATTTTTGTTCACCATTATCCACCTGGTATCCAGTGTAGTGCTAAGGTCAGCATAAGTGCCTGTTAGGGGTTGAATCGTGTCCCTCTATTCCCCAGAAAGTTATGTTTGAGTCCTAAACCCCAGTACCTAGAATGTAACCTTATTTGGAGATAGGGTCTTTACAGAGGGAATCAAGTTAAGATGAGGTCATAAGAGTGAGCCCTAATCCAATACGACTGCTGTCCTTATAAAAAGGGAAAATTTGGATACAGACACACACACAGGAAGGACAGTATGTGAAGACGAAGGCAGAGATCTGTAAGCCAAGGAACCCCCAAAGTGCCAGCAAACCACCAGGAACTAGGGGAGAGTCCTGAAAAGACTCCTTAACACCTTCAGAAGGAACCAACATCATGATCTCAGGCTTCCAGCCTCCAGAAGGATAAATTACTTCTTCAAGTTACCCAGTTTGTGGTACTTTGTTACTGTCCTTATCAAAGGGGGAAATTTGGGTATACACACACACACACACACACACACACACACACAATGTGAAAATAAAGGCAGAAATCTATAAGCCTAGCAGTTAGCTAACACAGTACCTGGTAAATATCTGTTAAATACAAGAAAGAAGAAATCATGCATGGATTCACACAGCCCTTTCCCTTACTTGGAATAAGGGCTCAGTCAATGTCTGTTGCTAATAGGATGTATTAATGTGCCACCTTTTTCTGTTTGTTTGTTTTGGTTTTATTTCTCATTGTTAATTTCAAAGCCAGAAGAGTTGAACTCTCTGTATGACTCTTAGAAAAAACCCAATGATGTTTTAACTTCCCCAATTTTTTATTCTTCTTCATGTCCTGGATCTTTGACTGGAGAGGAAGGAACGGCACAAGAGTGGCTGGTGTCACCTGAGACCATGTGTGACTTCAGCTATGAGCATGAAATCTTGAAAATCACATATTGTAGAACCCGTATTATATTGTGGGGGAAATGTGAGCTATTCATGTATTTGTGATGATGTTGCCATGCATGGATTGGTACCTGGCAGGCTTCGTTTTGTCTAGGAGTTCTGCCACCAACTGTCACTACATACTTTTCAATTTGCACAATCTCATCACTGCCAAGAACGAAATACCTCTGCGTGACTTGTAATTACAGAACTGCTCCTGTCGCCCCCCTCCCCAAATCCCTGGAGATTCAATTTGCACATTCTGACAAAGTAATTTCTTGATTTTGTTTTCTGTACGAGTCATTGAAGCTTTCCTGAATGAGCTCCATTGTAAACAGGCAGTCGGTGTCAAACCCCAAAAGTACTTCTTCCCCTGACAGTTTAATTGTTCTCTTGGTTTCCAGGGTTTTCACCTTTTATGAAACATGATGCTTTCTCTACCTCTTGTCTAAACACAGGTATGCAAACACTGGATAGGTTTATAAGCTAAAGAGCTAAAGTCTAATTAGAAGACAAATGGGATTTTTTGCAAATATGTACAGACGTCTTGAAAGACCGTTCAGGTTTTTCAGGTGCCCTGGATGGCTTGAGACTGATGTCCCAGGAAGCAGAACAGAAGGAAAGGCAGAGATTGTCTGGAATGCCATTCAGACACCTGGACACTAAATGTCATTTTTGAGCAAGTCCTTGTTGGCCAAAGGGACGTGAGTACCTCGGCTCCCCTGGGGACTGCCTCTCCAGCCCATTACTTGCCTTATGGTTCATGAGCCTTGGTGCCTTGAATCTGTGTAGCCTCCAGGTAACCCTGGTTCAAGGTGAGTCCCCCACCTGTTCCCGTCAGCCCCTGCACATGCTCTACCTTCTGGCTCTGCCACTGGTATCTGCTCCATCTCCTCTGACCCTCACCTCCTGCTTTTCTGTGACTCTTTCCTCTCAGCCTGTGTACATGTCAAGTACACACAATCCTTAAATGAAATGAAACAAAACAAAATTCTTCTTTTAACAAGCCTCCTCCTCAAGGCAGAACCATCCTCTCTCATTTCCTTTTTTGAAAAAACCTGGAGCATCTTTCTAAACTGAACATCTTCTCTTTCTCACCATCCGCTCACTTCAGTTCACTGTGCGGCCGCCTCGTCGTACCTGCCCTTATTAAGGTACCTAGACAGTCCCTAAATTGGGAGACGTTCAGTCCTCACCTCACTTGACCTTGGAAGCATTAGCAGCAGTGACTGAGTGGCCACAGCTGAGCTAACCCCAAGGGGCATGAAAAATGGATGTTGGAGGTCAGTCTCTGCCCTGCCGATAGGATTCTCCTTGAGTGACTCAACGTCCTCTTTTTTTCTCTTTAATTTTCACCCTGATTGGTGACTTTTTCCTTTTCTTCTTTCATTGTATCCTCTCACTTTTTCTTCTTTCAGGGTGTCAGTATCATCTTCTCCAGCTTCAAGTGCCACCTCTGTACCTTGACTTCCAAATCTTCACTTTCAAGGAGGCCCTATGTTCGGAGCACTAAACTGATATTTAAGTGCCCACTGGACATGACCCCAGCAAATTGCATGTGCACTTCGAGTTGAGATGCCACAAGGGGAATTAGGTAACGTCTTCAGAATTGCTCCTCTCCTCGAGTTCCCCATTTCAGCAAGTGGCAGGACCTCCTGCCCCTACTCTTAGCCACAATCATGCATATTTCCTTGATCTTTCCTCTGTTGCATTTCTCATATCCAGTGTTACCAAATTTGGTCAATCTTGCCTTATATATAACTCTCAAATTATTATTATTTTTTCATTTGTATAGCCATAATTTTGGTTCTGCCCTTAGCACCTCTAAGGTCTGTTAACTAAGAGGTAGCTCAGGGCTTTTATTCTCAACGTGCGATCTTGTTCAAGCCTGGACCCTGATTTCGAAAGTCTGTGATGGGGACTCTGAACTTCTAACCAGGTCTGAGGTGCTGCTACTGCTGCTGGTCCAGGGGCTACACCTTGAGGAGCAATGGTCCCAACAAGCAGCATCTGCTCTCACCTCCTCCACCCTCCGCTCCCCCTCCCTGACCTCTGACCTACATAACACCTCCACCTACCTTCACAGGTCATTCTCTACAATGTGGACAACCTTCTAATTTCTTAAAGTAAAAATCTGATAATGCCACTGCCTTGTTTAAAAAGCTTTAATTAGGAGCACATTGCTTTCAGGACAAAATGCAAGCCGCTTGCTAAAATACGCAGGATGATTTTAATGATCTGAAACCAACCTGCCTCTTATCCCCCTGATGTCTCAATCCATAGGATATTTATATCCCTTTTATTTTTTCCAGAGAAAGAGACTGAAGACTCTGCTGGATTCTCAAAGTGCTGTTTAACCTTGGAAAGGGGAATAACTATTGTCCATTCTCGATGAGGAAATATTATAGATCAAGAAACAGTGACCCGCATAGATTGGACAATTTCTCTGAGCTCATAAAGCCCAGAGAGTTGCAGGTACTGCACTAGACCTTCAATCCTGGGAGCCCTAGCCCAGCGCTGATTGCACGGAGCCATAAAACCCACCCTTCATTAGTGAGTGAGATTGGGGTCAAAATGAGATGTGGCTATGAGGAAGTGTGATGACTTAAGGTCACAACAGCAAAGCAACTTACTTTAGTGTCTTGAGTTCCTCCTCCTTTGTTACATTCACACTGGGGGAAGGCTTGACTGTACTTACATGACAATGAAAAATAAGCAGAATAAAGAGAGAAGCTCTGGCACCGCGTGTGGCTGGAAGAAGTGGGTAGGAGTGTGCCATGTCCAGATGGTGACCAGTGAGCCACAGATGAAGGTGTATGGTTACTCAGCCTGAAGGAGAGAGGTCATGGGGCTGGAGGACTTTTCCAAGAGGTCATGCTGTCAGTTTTCCAATATCTGCCAGGTTGCTGTGAGGGTGGAAGGGCCAGGGAAGCAGGTCCCCGCCCACTAACAGGTAGAATTGTCCAGGGATGGGATGGGAGGCAGGTGTTGCTCTAGCAGAGCTTCCATGACTATATCACATGGCTTCTGTGGATGTGACTCCTTCATAGCACACAGGATTAGATCAGATGACCTCTGTCTGCTGCCTTTTACTCCCAGCTCCAAGATTTTACTTGCTTTAGTGAGGAAGCCCTAGTGATGGGTGCTCACCTAGTGAACAATTTAATGGTCACAGAGGTAGGTAAGTAGATACCATGGATGACAGCCATAATCAGAATAGGTATTTTTAATCAGGTCACCTCTCCTGCATCTATTCTAAATGGGTGACTATTTACTCTCTTCTCATAATTTTCTAGGGTGTTCTGTGGCTAACCTATTTCAGAGTAAATCAGAGATTGTCAAAATGTTTTTCTAAAGGATCGATAGTAAAGTTTTAGCTTTGTAGGTTCTCTGTCTTGACTACTAGACTCTGTTGTTGTAGCATGAAGGCAGTCCAGAGACAATCTATACATGAATAGGTGTGGCTGGGTGCCAATAAAACTTTATTAACAAAACAGGCAGCCATCCCAATTTGTCCCAACAGATTAAACAGTCCTATAGAGCAAGCACTTTATGTTTAATTTGAAACATTGTTTGAAAAACAGAAAATGCATTCAGCATGCATTGATTTTCTATGATGTGCATGTGACTGTGTGTATTTGTATGATCACCTCGAAGTAAACAGGGTTTCCACAGGCATGCTAGTTTAACTTTTGGTTAGTGCATTGAAACATCATCTCAGAAGACCAATGTTACTTCTTGTTTCTGCAGAAGACTTCCAAACCCATGAGCAGGGCAGAGGGAGAAGTACACGTTGACTTCAAAGCTATAAATTCACTATCACGATTGTTCATCTTTAAAAATACCGTTCTGACGCTCAGAAAACATTGTTTTTAAATGTTGAAATAAATAGCATTTGACATTTTAAAATACAATTAGTGTTGAGCATTCAGTAGGGGGCGGGTAGAAGAAGCAGCTGGGCTTGTGGAGGAGGAGTGTGGTTTCTGGTAACCCCCGTTTATGACACTTTTGGAATAATGGCACAAGGTGGTGACTGCTACATCTTTGGGTCTGTTTAATCTCCAGCTGTGAACATGTGATCAATCATCTCATGGACAACAAAAGACTTTTTCCAGGACCAGCAGTGATTTCCATGCGCTCGCAGGGGTTTATGTAAGCGCAGTCCTACCAGCAGGTCGGCCCCAGCGATGCATTCTCTGTGCTCTGTGACTCCAGGGAGCTGGAAAAGAAGACCCAGGACTTACCGCTTCTATGACTGATTTTGCAGCTAATTTACTACCTTGGGGGGGTTGTGGCCCAGTTTTCTTCCTAACAAAAATAAGGGAAATAATACTTGTAAGTTTGCAATTTCAAATGCAAATATTATCAATGTACAGATCATTGTAATTGTCTCTTAATTGCTGCCTTTTATTTACAAAAGGCTGAGCCTCTTCCTCCCACTTCTGGACAAGACATTGAAAGGGCACCAAAACGAGCCTCAAAGGAAATATATGTTGTCCAGACATGGAAAATCTGTAGTGCTACTTTCAGAGGGTAAGAAAATGTGAGGCTACATCTGCTACAGAAAATGAAATAAAAAAAAATGTACTCTTCAAAAATGTCAAGATCATAAAAGACAAAGAACTACTGAGGAATTGTTCCAGAATAAAGAAGAATTGAGACATGACAACTGAATGTAACTCATGGTCCTAGATTTTCTTTGCTTATAATGCATGTTACCAGTATAACTGGCAAAGAATAAGGCCATTTAGTATTGTTATCAGTATTAATTTCCTGATTATGATACTTATATTGTAGTTATAAAAGAGAATGTCCTTGTTTTTAGGAAATATACACTAAATAGATAAACTAAATTTATCTATTTAGGGATAGATAAATAGATAAAGCAAATGTGCTAAAATGTTAACATTTGATGAGTCTGAAGGGTATAGAGGATTCTTTGTACTATTCTCGAAACTTCCGTAAATCTGAAATTATTTCAAAATAAAAAGTTTAGAAATTGAAAAAAAAAAAAGAAGTTTCAGGCTCTTTGGCTAAAATCCCTCCATGTCTAGGGATGTATAGGGTGACTATCACTCAGCAAATAAATACTTTTCAATTCAAATTTGAACCTGGAGAGCTATCTGAGGCAAAAGCATGTTTTCAGCATTTTCGTTCTCTATAGTTTTTGGGAATTGAAATTGCTTAAAAGAACTTCATGCTTTATTTGTAACCATTTAAGAACATATCATGGTAAGACTGTGAAATCTACCATTGGAGTTCCCATTTCCACCATTTTCAAAATGGATAGGGCTGGTTGAGGGCTGGTGTGACACTTGTGGGGGTTTTCTAAGTTGTTTCCATCATGTGCTTGGTGAAATATGGCAAAGCAGATGGAAAGCTGGTGATTCATCTCCATGTAAGATTTCCTGGGGAAGGTTGAGATGCATTCGGTGTACAGAATTTCCCGCACTGTACCCCGCTGAAGCTTTTGCCTTAATGAAACAGAAGCATTTGCTCTGTTTCAGACTTTCAAATTAATCATCCCAGAAATGTTTTCCACATGAGTGTTTTCCTCTTTTTTTTTTTTTTTGTCTTTGTGTGGTGCCACCTCCTTTTTCTAGTCTTATTCGTAAGGGTCCATATCTCGAGTAGCTGAGTATCTCAGCTACTCTCTCCAGGTAGCTGAGGGGTGGGTATTTGAACTTACCTGTTCAATGGTGTTGGTGGGGGTCAGAGAACACAGCCTGGTGAGTCTGTAGCAGTGTAGGTATCCCAGAGTGGAGGACATTGTTAAATCAGGAAGACTGTTTCAACAGATAGATGGCGGCATGTATCTTAGTGATGGTGGCAGGTAAATATTTGGACAGGACAAGCCGTTGATTACACAAACTAATTTTGTGGGAGATCAGGGTCAAGGGTACATACTAACAGTCCTTGATTTATCAGCCTTATTCAAAAATTGAGCTTAATCTACAAAATTCTAAGTGCTTGTGTTTGTTATTCTGCTGGAGGTTGGAGAGTGCCTCTTTCACAGTTAACTTCAAAGTATCAACGACATAATTGGAAGAAACTTGAGATAGGGATGCTTTTCGTAACATTATTAAAACGCAGAAAAACCTTTGAATAGTCTGCTATGCGTGACCATTTATCTTATATCCATAAAATGGAAAATGGTGAGCCATTGGAAATTATTTAGCTTGTTTACTTTCAAACTATTAACATGTTTAATGTCAGAAAAAGGAGAGTATGCTACACAATTCAAGTTTAAAAATCAGGATATAAATAGCATGAATGCTATGATCCCATTTCCTTGAATCTATCTACAGCATTAGGTTGAGCCATATCACATTGCCATTTTCTATGTCAAATGGTTTGATATCAGCAATCTCAGATGACTCAGGGTATAACAGAAAACACACATATACACACACGTGAAAGATAATTACGAAACGTTCTGCATGGTGATCGTAGGTACTTAATTTTTTGTTTCTTTTTCTTATTTATACTTTCTGGAATTAATGTGCATTACTTTTCTGATGAGAGAGAAATAAAATTTTTCTCTATGCTCCAGAGGCAGAACCTTTCATTGTGAAGAGGTATTGGTTCTGGAGCTAATCTACATTGTCAGTAGAAGATTTGAGAATTTTTGGCCTCTGGTTTCCAGAGTTCTTTTAAAATGATCAGATTTGGTGAAAATACCTACCTTCCCTTTCCTTCCCCAAGTAGATTCCCCCAACTAACAGTGAGATCATTTGTGTGCAAGCACCTGGCATTTAGTAGGTGACCAACAAATATTTGTGAATGAATATATGAGGGAGAGAGTGATTAAATAATTATTATGTAATACATTCTGAAATTTTGCTTTTTTCCTCCCGATTACTAAACGACTTGAATTGT
Organism: Aethalodelphis obliquidens; assembly: GCF_003676395.1. Classification (NCBI taxonomy): domain Eukaryota; kingdom Metazoa; phylum Chordata; class Mammalia; order Artiodactyla; family Delphinidae; genus Aethalodelphis; species Aethalodelphis obliquidens. The sequence continues at coordinate 37,981,032 of NW_020837956.1, forward strand.
CTTAAGAGAGAATGTGGCAGAATTGTAAGTCCATGTACACGTATTGCTAAGAGGAAAATCCAGTCTGTCAGAAAAGACAAAAATGAAAATATTGAATGGAGTCTGCCGAATAGTACCTTCTCAATTCTCCTGGGTAGAATATAAAATGTCTGGGTAAAAATCTCAGTTCATTATGCATTTCTGCAAGATGTTAAAATTTCTGGCCCTTTACCATACAGGCATTTCTAAAGCAGCTTCACCTGTAAGGGCAAATGAGCAGTACCTGGTCGGCTCTGGCCTCTAGTTCTAGGTCACAGAACACACTTAACTCTGTCTGTGATCAGAAGTGTTCCCTTCAATGGCTATCCATTCCTACTTTGGAATAAAAGGAGGATGAGGAAGAAAGGGAGAGAGAGGAAGGAAGGAAGGAAAAAAGGAAAGAAGGGAGGGAGGAAGGAAGGAAAGGAGGAAGGAATAAAAGAAAGGGGGGCAGAAAGAGAGGGGAGAGGGACAGAGAGATTTTTAGCCACGTGGGATTGTTCAGTCCTCTTTTCAGCAAATGGTTATAAAAAAGCTCCAAAGGGTAGATACTGATCATTTACCAGCTGACAAAATCAGTGGAGCATTATTTTCATCCCGTGATTACCTCTAAGTGACTCATGCCAGCTTAGATGGGTTCTCAGCCCCTGAGTAGAACATGTCCTGAAATTAACATGAATAACCTAATTTCTACCTTCCCGCAGTCTCTCCTTACACACTGCACAAAGGGAAAAATAGAAGTGAAACAAGAAAGATTGACAAGGTCTGTGCCAGCTGTTAGAAGAGAAGGCATTGTTTGTCTGCATTTAAGGAGAAAAGGACACTATTTGGCCACGTGGGGTGCCTCTGCGGCTGGTGCTAATGACCATCCCGAGGGCTGAGCTGTAAGGCGAGTTGCCCGTGGACCCGCCCTGCCTGCTCTGCTGACAGGTGCTAATGGGAGGGGGCAGGACACAGCTGCCTGAACAGGAATCCCATTATCCTTTGCTGGGTATTGATTCGCCCTGTGGGATGTTTTCTCTCTGGCTGTGTTAATGTTCAGAGCACACACTTGCCTTGTTCAGGCACAGAGTCAGAGGTGCCTGGGGCAAACGTAACGGGCTCTGCCTTCCAGCCTGCAGAGGTTGTGTCTGGGGGGATGTAGGCTTCCTTAATTTTAGGGCCTGCTTGGGGACAGGTCTAGAAGAATAGCTTTGCCACGAATAGAATTGCCCGAGGTGCATAGAAAATTAATCTAATGACATGAGGTGCCTGTTGAAAGTTTTTTTCTATCCATAAACAGTAGTTCTCATTTTAAAACTTGAAATTTTGCACAAAAAATCCAGGAGGTGATCCAACAGTGGGAATCTTGGCCATCCACAATCCTCTAAACATTTTTCAGACTCTTCTTTGTTTCCAGTAAGGGCTTCTGAAAAATCTCTAGAGATGATGTAGAGACAATCTTTGCCTTTGGCCATGCTCAGTGATTTGGTGACCTTGTTGAAGGGCAATATGTGATTGCGTTGGGTTTATTGGAGTTAAAATTACTGAATATAACTTGTAAAGAGATCTTATCACACAGGTGAGTCAAGACAGAATTTACTGTGAAGAATTAACACAGCACAGAATTAACTCTGAGCGGCAAAGTTGTCTGTAAGTCGTCTCATTTGACTTTCTCCATCATCAGCCAATCCACATCGTCTACAGAGCCTCTACGTGTTAAAGTCTTCCTTATATTGAGCAAAAACCTGTTTTTCTGTAAATGGTATGCAAGTGTACATGTGTGTGTTTGTATCAAGACAGTGGCATTTTAGGGCATTTAAAATCCTTCAACATTCAATTTAGTTCACCAATTGCCCAGTTTCTGCCAGCTGCTATATTTATGTTTTCTTATGATACAGAAACTGTATGAAACTTTACTTTTGAAGGGACCCTAGTCACAAGTGTTTCTGTCGTTTCTCAGCCTCTGTCTCTGGCCCTTTCTCTATCAGCCGTCCCACTCTCAGCATCTTGTTCGTGTTTCTGAGTTAGTGAGGGCCACACTCCTTTGCACTCAGCTCTCCTGGGAAAGGTGAGACAAGCAAGGAGGGATCTAGGCTCAAAGCCTTGAGAAGAGGCTGTCCGGGCGCCACCAGCTGTGAGGTCTGTTCCCTAGACGATTTCTACATCCATCTGCAGTGCTTCTGTTTAACAAGGAAAATTCATTTCAGAGGTGTAACTCAGTCAAAAGCAGAGGATAAGCTAGGGATGAACAGTGTATCTAAGATGGTCAGAAATGGTTCTCATAATGGTGATAGGCTCTTTCCCCTTCAGCAAGTTCAAGACATTTTCTATTCCCCTTTCATGGCTTGTGGGAGGGATCAATGCTTATCTGTTTTCAGCCTCAAGCCCATTTAATAGATCAGGGACCGAGGAAGTGGAACATGTCCACTCAAGAGCTACAGAGGAACCTAGGCCTGGATCTGATAAAAATATTCATGTGGATTTGGTAAAAATATGTAGAACTTGCGAGCGCCAAGCGGCTGCACTCCTTTTTTAATGCATTACATTTTTCTGGTTATGCAAATAATTATGTAGCTTTTGTGGGAAATTTAAAAATATAAAACATGACAGACATTCATAGTTCTGCTATTCAGAAATAATAACCATCATTACTATTTTGATAATTTCTGTCCATTTCTAATTCAGTGATTTTTTGCATCCTTTTAATCATTTGCTGTTTTGCCCCCAAACGTTTCCCCGCAGCACTAAATACTCTTTAAGGATGTACGTACCAATGACTGAGTCAGATTCAGGACAAAGAAGGACGCTGCGGGAGGTAATCCAGCTCCACAAACCAGGAGCACTGTGGATGGAGGGATGAATTCTCCAAAGCAGGTAGAAAACTCCGATGGACAAGATTTGTATGGCTTGGTGGCATTTGGGAGACTTCTACCTCCCTGTGTGTTTTGAAGAAATGGGAGGGGAGTTAGAAGTGAATGAGGAACTTTGCAGTGATCGCGCCTTTGAAAGAAGCCGGTGACTGTGTAGAAGGGCAGGTGGGAAATGCTGCCCACTGGTCTTGGAGGGCTCAGGAGAAGAAAGCTGAAACAACCTCACAGTTCAGACCTCCAGCTGCTCAAGCTTAATCCTCTGCCACCTCCAACACTCTCCTGCAAATACGTGATTCACTGAACACTTGTCATCAAATAAGGTACGACCTTTGCAGATTGACTCCAACCAGAAATGGAAAGTTAGAACATGAAAAGTAAAAGTCTCGTAGAGAACACACACCAGAAAAAAATGATGCCGCACAGCGAAAAAAAAGTATAAACAACTGGTTCTCCACGGAGTCAAAGGTGTTAATGAAAAAATGACCTTTCTTAGAGTAAAACTCCAAGGAGACCTACAGGGGCTCAGAGTAGAGATTAGAAAACTGAGAAAATCAAAATTATTATGGAAACAAGACTCTTATTACAGAAACAAAAACCTATATATGGCTAAAGACACATCTGGGATGTAAAAAGTCCATTTGAGAGAATGACCAAGATGAAACAGAAAAGAAACAAATTACAAAGGGTTCTAGAAGGAATCACTGGTAGTGAAGACAGGTCATATAATCATAACTGCACCTGGAAAAGAGAAGGGAGAAAATGTAAGACAAACATTTTAAGTGAGTTTTAAAATTTGTGAAAATTAAAGAAAGAAAAAGATTGAAATACAGAGCTTGAGAGAGTACACCACGTTCCAGGAAAAGCAAATTTAGAATAAAACCACTCTAACATGATTTGCTAAAGTGAATGGAGATAATTCTGTGGCACACAGGGAAAAATCAAGTTCTCTCTACGGGGAAAAAGGCAAGGTGACCCCGGGCATTTTCATAGCATGCAAATGTGAAAGTCAGAGGAGCAATGTTTACAGAGTTCTTAGTGATGAAAGTGTGACTCAAGATGTTTATATGCAACTTAGCTGCTACTCAAGTATAAAGTCAAGACAGTTCTTCTCAAGCACCCAAGAACTCAAGGTATATAGACACCAGTAGTCCTTAAAACAAAAACAAAACAAAACAAAACAAAAAACAGACATGTGAGAGAATAAGCTGTGGGCAAACAGATGACTAGGGTTCTAAGATGAAGCTCGAGGAGGAGGAAAGGGAGGAGGGAGAGGAAGAAGGAGAGAAAGGGAAGAAGGGGGAGGGAAGTAGGGGAGGGGGAGAAAGAGGGAAAAGCCTGTTGGCAGCATTGAACTGGTTGAAAGGGGATACAAAGTTGAACAACTGCGGGGCGTGTGATTAGAAAACAGAATGCAAATTTTATCAAATATTTTAATGATAAACTAACAAAACACTGAGTTTGCGTGAGAAGAGGAGAGGGTGATATTTAAGGAATATATCCAAACAAAGAGACATAGAAAGGATAACTTTAATAGAAGAGGTGGTGAGGTACCCAGGCATAAAATAAAAATGAGGCAGAGCTGTACAACTAATGTCTAGCAAGTTTTAACAAAACGCAAAAACTATTAAAGAAAACCACTGTGTAACGATAAAGATAGCAATCCACAGTGAGGATCTATCCTGGACGCTAATCCACCGAGAGTGAAAAAAACCCGCATTGAAACAGGAAATACGCAAGAAACAAAGACAAATACGATGTAATATTACTTAGAAGTGAAATCTAAAAAATAACACAAATGAACTTATTTATAAGACAGAAACAGACTCACAGACATAGGAAACTAATTTATGGTTACCAGAAGGGGAAGGGGATGGGAGCGATAAATTAGCAATATGGCGTTAACAGATACACACTACCATATATAAAATAGATAAACAACAAAGATTTACTGTATTGTATGCGAAACTATATTTAATATCTTGTAATAACCTATAAGGGAGAAGAATAAAAGAATAATATATATATGTATGTGTATATATATATAATATGTATATAGTATATATATATAATATATATGTATATATATATAAAACTGGATCACCTGAAACTAACACAATATTGTAAACTAACTATACTTCAGTTAAAAAATAAAATATAAAATAAAGATTGGAGTCAAAAAAAAAGATGAATGGATGAAGAAGATGTGATATATATAGGCACACAATGGACTACAGCCATAACAAGAATGAAATTTTGCCTTTTGCAGCAACATGGAGGGACCCTCCAGGAGGATATTACGCTTAGTGAAATAAGTCAAACAGAGAAAGACAAACACTGTATAATATCGCTTATATGTGGAATCTGAGAATACAACAAGCTAGTGAATATTAAGAAAAGAAACAGACTCACCGATATGGGGAGTAAACCAGTGGTTACTAGTGGGGAGACGGAAGGAGGGAGGGGCAGGGTAGGCGTATGCGATTAAGAGATCCAAACTCCCTGTATAAAATAAAACAGTTACAAGGATATATTATACAGCACAGAGAACATAGCCAATATTTTATAAATGGAGTGTAATCTTTAAAAATTGTGAATCGTTGTGTCGTACACCTGAAACTTGTATAACATTGTAAATCAACTATACCTCAATAAATAAATTTTAAGAAAAGAAACAGATAAACACAATAGGATACGTATTTCTATTACCTTTAACTTATCTTTCTTAGCTCATTGTATTTGATATATCAAATAAATGAACAGGTGAAAAGTAGAAATAGTTTGGATATTATCTGAGGACAAGGGTATAAAACCCAGAAATGAACAACTGTGACAGACAGGGCTATTGAGTCTCCCAACACTCATTCTCTCTTCTGCCTTGTCGACTGAACCTCAGTTTTCTTTGCTGGGGGCGGGGGTGATGTTTGCAGATGGAAACGCTCACCCGGGCTCTTTTTCTGCTAGCGAAGCATGTGATGGGGTTCTGGCCAGTGAGATATAAGCTGAGAGTTCTGGAAAAGCTTTTGCTTTCCTGATACACTGCTACCCTGATTGTTTTCCACTTTTGTTTTCTTCCTGCCTCCTGCTTGGAAAGCAAATGTGACACCCAGAGGGAAGATGAAAAGCACAAGGAAAAAGGCCTACATACTTACACACTGTTACAGTTAATTCATCTATCAGGATCCACAAAGTGGTGGCCACCCCCGTGGCCTGGCTCACTTCATAAATCTAAGCTGAAACCAGCCTGCATTTACAGGAAACATCTCACTGTCAGAGAAACCTAACAAACACTTTTGGGTTTGCATCAAGACAATGACAGGTCTGTTTACCAGGTAATACTAAATGCAAGAGCTGGGCAACTGGCCTGAAATTCTTTGACAAAGGCACATGTATGAACAGCAGTTTATAATAAATGACAGAAAGCTGTAAATAAAACTAAGAAGAAGTGATTAATTCTAGGAAAGCTTTGGAAAGTTGCATAGGAGGAACGTCTTTCTTTTTGCATCTATATTTATGAGGGATATTGGTGTACAGGTTTTTATAATGCCTTTGTCCAGTTTTAGTAATGCTGGCCTCATAAAATGAGTTGCAATGTGCTCTTTCCTTTTTTCATGTTGTGTAAGAGTTTGTGTAGAATTGGTATTTTTTCCTTATATGTTTGGTAGAATTCATGAACAAACGGTCTCAGCCTGGAGTTTTATTTGTGGTCAAGTTTTTCAACTGTAAATGCAATTTCATCTACAATTTGAATATAGGACTTCAATTAGAGGGATTTACAAATATCAAATACTCTGTTTCTTCTTTTTTTGGTGTTGATAATTTGCCTTTTCATGAAATTTTCCCATTTCATCTAAGTCATTGAATTTATTTTAATGAAGTTATTTACAATATTTTCTCCTTATTTTTCATATCTAGAGGTTCTGTAGTGAAATCTCCTCTTTCTTTTTTTGTGATACAGATATTTGATGCATTCTCTCTATTTTCCAACCAGTCTGACTAGAGATTTATCAATTTTATTGATATATTTATAAACCAGTTTTTAGTTTCACTGATTTTCCTTATTGACTCTCTTTTTTCAATTTTATTGATTTCTGCTTTAAAAAAATCCTTTGCTCTTACTATTTCAGTTAAATTTGCTCTTCATCTTATAGTTCCTTGAGGTAGAAAATGAGATCATTTATTTTCCTTAAGACCATTCTTCTTTTCTAATATAAGCGTTTAATGCTGTAAAGTTTTCATTAAGCATTGCTTTAGCAGTAAGCTGCAATCAGAAATTTTGAATTTTCATTCAGTTCAAAGTATTTCCTAATTTCTCTCTAATTTCTTCTTGGATGCCTGGGTTATTTGTAAGAGTGTAATATGATTTCCAAATATTTGAGGATATTCCAGATATCTGTTACTGATTTCTAGTTTAATTCCATGGTGGTCAGAGAAGTTATTTTGTATGATTTCAATTCTCTAAAATCATCAAGACTTACTTTATCGCTCATCGTATGATCTATCTTTCAAGGGCTTATCTTTTCCATAAGCCCTTCAAGGGCACGTTGTTGGATGGAGTGGTCTGTGAATAGCAATTAGGTTAGTGTGGTTGGTAGTTTTGATCAGTTCTTCTATATGCTTATTGATTTTCATTTAATTGCTCTACCAATTACTGAGGAGTTGCTGAAATCTCCAACTATAATTATGAATTTGTCTATTTCTCCTTCCAGTTCTATAAGGTTTTTTCCATGCACATTGAACATATCTAATATGTGTTTACACATATTTCTGTAGGCTACTTATTATTATAGTATGTCCCGATCTATCTCTTGTAATCATCTTTATTTTGAAATGCTAGTTTGATGTTAACATAGCAACTCCATATTTCTTTTGATTAGTGTTTGCATTTCCAATTTTTTTTCCCCTTTTCCCTTTTTTTTTTTTTTTTCTTGCAGTACATGGGCCTCTCACTGTTGTGGCCTCTTCCGTTGCGGAGCACAGGCTCCTGACGCACCGGCCCAGCGGCCGTGGCTCATGGGCCCAACCATTCCGCGGCATGTGGGATCTTCCCGGACCGGGGCACGAACCCGTGTCCCCTGCATCGGCAGGCGGACTCTCAACCACTGCGCCACCAGGGAAGCCCTTATCTTGCTTTTTAAAGATTTTCTCTTATGGCTAATTTTCAGAAAATTTTGACTTTGAATGCTGTCCCTTTTCATTTATTTTGGGTGGCTTTGTTAAGATTTTAGGGTCTGTAGATTTATAGTTGTCATGCAATTTGATTAAAAAAAAGTCTCTGTCTATATTTCTACAAAAATATTTTCTGTTCTTTTTCTTTCCTCTCCTGCTGCTGCTCTGCTTACATCATCATTTATTGTGGATAGTTTCTACTGCTATTTAAAAAAAAACTCAGTTATCTTTTCTTATGCAGCATCTAATCTGCTATTAATCCTGTGCTTTTATTTTTATTTACAATTTTTTTATTTCTGAAAGTCTCATTTGGGTCCTTTTTTATTTTTTCATCTTAAGTCATTTCCCTTCTCATCACAGTCATGCTTTCCTCTATCTTTGTGAGCACTTGGAATAAAATAATATTAGCTTTTTAAATTGTTAGTCTGCTAGTTCATTCATATCTTTCATGTCGGTGTTTGTCTCTCTTTTTTTTTCTTTTGGTTATGGAAAAAATTATGCTTTTTTGCAAGCCTGGTAAATTTTTAATAGAGGCTGTATATTGTGAATGTCATGTTTTTTAGTGTTTGAATGTGTGTTTAAGAGTAATTGATTTTTGTTTTTGCATGCCATTAAGTTAGTTGGTATCATTTGGTATCATTTTGAGACTTGCTGTTTCTTTTTTTGACTGCAACCATATGATATATTTTATTTAGTGACATTGTATATGCATGCATATATCTTTGTATATTCAGGTATGATATTTACTAGAGTTTTATATAATGCAAGCTAGTTCCGTATTTCATTTCTTTAATCTTTTATTTAAATTTATTCCAAATGTTCCTTAAATTTTATTTCCAATTTATTTTTTTAATTAAACTTTTTTATTTTGTAATAATTGTAGCTTGACTTGCAACAAGAAACAGTACAAAGGGATTTCATGTGTTCTATACCCAGTTTCTCCCAAAGGTAGCATCTTGCAAAACCACAGTACAGTATCACAATCATAATATTAATATCAGTACAGTAGAATATAGACCATTCCATCACCATGTTGTGTGGCCTTTCATGGAACACCCACTTCACTCTCAACCATGCCCCCTTTCTTACCCCAGACAACTGCTAATCTGTCCTTCATTTATATAGTTTTGTCATTTCAAAATGTTGTGTAAATGAAATCATACAGTAAATAACTTTTTGGAATTTGCTTTTTTCACTTAGCATAACTTTCTGGAGATGTATCTAGGTTGAGACATCTGTTCACAGTTTGTTCTTTTTTACTGTTGAGTAGTATTTCATGGTGAGGATGTGCCACAGTTTATTTAACCCATTGAAGAGTATCTGGATTGTTTCCAGATTTGGGCTATTACAAATAGAGCTGTTATGAACATTGGTGTACAAGTTTTAAGTGAACTTAAGTTTTCATTTTTTTTTTCTGGGATTAATGCCTGGGAATGCAATTGCTGGGTATATGGTAGTTGCATGCTTAGTTTTCTATTTTTGTATATTTTTTTTTTTGCGGTACATGGGCCTCTCACTGTTGTGGCCTCTCCCGTTGCAAAGCACAGGCCCCGGATGCTCAGGCTCAATGGCCATGGCTCGCGGACCTAGCTGCTCCGCGGCATGTGGGATCTTCCCGGACCGGGGCACGAACCCGTGTCCCCTGCATCGGCAGGTGGACTCTCAACCACTGCGCCACCAGGGAAGCCCGCATGTTTAGTTTTTTAAGAAACTTCCGGACTTTTCCAGACTGGGTATACCATTTTCCATTACTATCAGCAACATATGAATGATCCAGTTTCTCCACATCCATGCCAGTATTGATGTTGTCATTTTTTAAAAAGTTCTAGCCATTCTGATGAGTGGTTTTATCCTGCACTTCATGAACAGATAATAATGTTGAATAGCTTTGCATGTTTTTATTTGCCATCTGTATATCTTCTACAGTGAGATGTCTTTTTATGTCTTTTATACATCTTCTAATTAGATTGTTTATTTCTTTACTGTTGACTTTTGAGATTTGTTTATACATTCTAGAAAGCAGTCCTTTGTTGACTATGTGATTTTCAAATATTTTATCCCTCTCTGTAGTTTGTCTTTTCATTTTTTAACAGTCTTTTGCAGAGCAAAAGTTTTTAATTACAATCAAGTCAAAATTATCAGTTTCTTCTTTTATAGATTATATTTTTGGAGACAAGTCTAAGAACTCTTTGCCTACCCTGAGATTCTGAAGATTTTCTCCTATGTTTTTCTCTAAAATTTTTATTGTTTTACATTTTACATTTAATTCCGTGATCTGCTTTGAGTTATTTTTGTGTAAGATGTGAAGTTTAGTTCTCGGTTCTTTTTTTTTTTTTTAATATATGGTTGTTGAATTGTTCCATACCATTTGCTGGAAAGGCTATCCTTCCTTCATTGACTTGCTTTGGCATCTTTCTCAAAAATCAATTGTGAGGCCATTTCTGGGTTCTGTACTGTGTTCCATTTATCTGTGGCTCCACCAATACCACACAGTCTTGATTTCTGTAGCCACAGGAAATCTTGAAGTTAAGTAGAAAGAGAAAACTTCTCATTTCATTTGTTTAAAAGACTATTTTTTAGAGCATTTCATTTGTTTAAAAGACTATTTTTTAGAGCAGTTTTAGATTCACAACAAAATTTAGAGAAAGGTGCAGAAGTTTCCCATATATCCACTGTTCCCACAATGTACAGTCTCCCCCATTATCAACAACACTCACCAGACTGGTACAGTTTTTTACCAATGATGAGCCTACCTGATGCATCATAATCACCCAAAGTCCGGGGTTTACTTTAATGTTCATCTTGGTGTTGTACGTTCTATAGTTAGACAAATGCATAAGGACATGTATACATCATTTCAATGTTATACAGAGTATTTTCACTGCCCTAAAAGCCCTCTGAGCTGTGCCTATTCATTCTCTCACACCCTTACCAACAACTATCAGTCTTCTTGTCTTCATAGTTTTCTCTGTTCCAGAATTATACAGTTGACCCTTGAACAACATGTATTTTAACTGCATATGTCCATTTATAGACTGGTTTTTTTTCAACAAATACTACCATACTACACGATCTCCAATTGGTTGAATCCACAGATACAGAGCCTCGGATACAAGGGCTGGTGGGATGAGAGTCTTGGCTCTCTCTTTTCCTTTCCAACCCTACCTCAGGAAGGACTTGTGGGTGCCTGATTACAGCCAGGCAATGGTGGAGGTCTCAGTCTCCCAGCGGGTTTTTTTGCTGACATGAGTGGGTGTGATACCACAATTATTTCTGTGGTATTTGGCTGGAATAGAGCAGGCAGTATGTAAAAGTTTTCTGTCTTTCTAGACTGTCTCTTTCCTGGACCTCTTACTAGAGAGAGCAGACTTTTGAGGGGTCTTGTTCTCTTTTTTTTTTAACATCTTTATTGGAGTATAATTGCTTTACAATGGTGTGTTAGTTTCTGCTGTATAACAAAGTGAATCAGCTATACATATGCATACATCCCCATATCTCCTCCCTCTTGTGTCTCCCTCCCACCCTCCCTACCCCACCTCTCTAGGTGGTCACAAAACACTGAGCTGATCTCCCTGTGCTATGCAGCTGCTTCCCACTAGCTATCTATTTTACATTTGGTAGTGCATATATGTCCATGCCACTCTCTCACTTCGTCCCAGCTTACCCTGCCCCCTCCCCGTGTCCTTAAGTCCATTCTCTACATCTGCATCTTTATTCCTGTCCTGCCCCTAAGTTCATCAGACCCATTCTTTTTTTTTTTTTTTTTTTGATTCTCTATATATGTGCTAGCATACGGTATTTTGTTTCTCTCTTTCTTCACTCTGTATGTTAAACTCTGCCAGACAGACAGGTCCATCCACCTCACTACAAATAACTCAGTTTCATTTCTTTTTATGGTGGAGTAATATTCCATTGTATATATGTGCCACATATTCTTTACCCATTCATCTGTCAATGGACACCTAGGTTGCTTCCATGTCCTGGCTATTGTAAATAGAGCTACAATGAACATTGTGGTACATAACTCTTTTTGAATTATGGTTTTCTCAGGGTATATGCACAGTAGTGGGATTGCTGGGTCATCTGGTAGTTCTACATTTAGGTGTTTTGTTTGTTTGTTTTTTACCGTACGCTGGCCTCTCACTGTTGTGGCCTTTCCCGTTGCAGAGCACAGGCTCCGGACGCACAGGCTCAGTGGCCATGGATCACGGGCCTAGCCTCTCTGTGGCATGTGGGATCTTCCTAGACCGGGGCACGAACCCGTGTCCCCTGCATCGGCAGGCAGACTCTCAACAACTGCACCACCAGGGAAGCCCTGTTTTTAGTTTTTTAAGGAACCACCATACTGTTTTCCATAGTGGTCGTATGAATTTACATTCCCACCAACAGTGCAAGAGGGTTCCCTTTTCTCCACACCCTCTCCAGCATTTTTTGTTTGTAGATTTTTTGATGATGTCCATTCTGACTGGTGTGAGGTGATACCTCATTGTAGTTTTGATTTGCATTTCTCTAATGATTAGTGATGTTGAGCATCCTTTCATGTGTTTGTTGGCACTCTGTATATCTTCTTTGGAGAAGTGTCTATTTAGGTCTTCTGCTCATTTTTAGATTGGGTTGTTTGTTGTTTTGATATTGAGCTTCATGAGCTGCTTGTAAATTTTGGAGATTAATCCTTTGTCGGTTGCTTCATTCGCAAAATACTTTCTCCCATTCTGAGGGTTGTCTTTTTGTCTTGTTTATGTTTTCCTTTGTTGTGCAGAAGATTTTAAGGTCCCATTTGTTTATTTTTGTTTTCATTTCCATTTCTCTAGGAGGTGGGTCCAAAAGGATCTTGCTGTGATTTATGTCATAGAGGATTCTACCTATATTTTCCTCTAAGAGTTTTATAGTGTCTGGCCTTACATTTAGTTCTTTAATCCATTTTGAGTTTATTTTTGTGTATGGTGTTAGGGAGTATTCTCATTTCATTCTTTTACATGTAGCTGTCCAGTTTTTCCAGCCCCACTTATTGAAGAGACTGTCTTTTCTCCATTGTATATTCTTGCCTCCTTTGTCAAATATAAGGTCACTATATGTACGTGTGTTTATCTCTGGGCTTTCTATCCTGTTCCATTGATCTATATTTCTGTTTTTTGTGCCAGTACCATACTGTCTTGATTACTGTAGCTTTGTAGTATAGTCTGAAGTCTGGGCGTCTGATTCCCCCAGCTCCATTTTTCTTTCTCAAGATTGCTTTGGCTGTTCAGGGTCTTTTGTGTTTCCATACAAATTGTGAATTTTTTTGTTCTAGTTCTGTGACAAATGCCATCGGTAATTTGATAGACATCATACTGAAGCTGTAGATTGCTTTGGGTAGTATAGTCATTTTCACAATGTTGATTCTTCCAATCCAAGAACATGGTATATCTCTCCATCTGTTTGTATCATCTTTAATTTCTTTCATCAGTGTCTTATAGTTTTGTGCATACAGATATTTTGTCTCCTTAGGTAGGTTTATTCCTAAATATTCTATTCTTTTTGTTGCAATGGTAAATGGGAGTGTTTCCTTAATTTCTCTTTCAGATTTTTCATCATTAGTGTATTTGGGGGTCTCTTTCTGTCTGCACCTGCTGGCATTTCTCTGTTGCTGACTTCTTCAGCTCTGAGTCTGGGATATTTGCAAAGAAACATGAAAACTCAGGGAGCTCCTTAAGATCTCAGGCTTTGTGGCCCAATGTCCCTATATGGTTTGCTTTCTTTCCTTCACTTTAAAGAGTTCTCTTATTTTGTTTTTTATATATAAAGTTCAAGGTTTTAGTTGTGCTTAGAGAAGAAATAGGGAAAGTTATGTCTACTCCTTCCTGGACACAAAATCCCCTGAGGCTTGTTTTTAAGCTTTTCTTAAGGTGAAAACAAGCAGAGTTTAGTATGGGGTTAGTTTAGTCCCACTACTAATGTCTTATCCTCCTGAAGTTTCCACTTAATGCCCCATGTATTACAAAGTCTTTCCACTTTGGCTGGTGGGGATGCAAACTCTTCACAAAACATACCTGCCTTTTGACAGTTATGTTAGGTAAGAATATATTTGCTTTAATTTGTAAAAAAATGATTACCATAGAAAGTTTAGTGAACATCTGTCATCACATATAAATATCAAAGAAATAGAAAACAAAATATTTTTTCTTTGTGATGAGAGCTCTTAGGGTTTACTCTCTTCACAGCTTTTATATATAAGGTGCAGCAGTGTTCATTACATTGATCATGTTGTACATCACATCCCTGGTACTTATGTATTTTATAACTGGAAGTCTTTGACCCCCTTCCTCCAAGTCCCCCTCCACCCAGCCCCCCACCCCTGGTAACCAAATCTGATCTCTTTTCTTTTTTTGGGTGTGTGTTTGTTTTTGAAGTATAATTGACCTACAACACTGTGGTAGTTCCAGATATACAATGTAGTAATTCGACATTTCTATATTTCAAAATGATCACCGTGATAAGTCTAGTTACCATCTGTCACCATACAAAGATATTACATAATTATTGACTATATTCCCTTCACTGTATATCTCATACCCGTGACTCATTTATTTTGTAACTGAAAATCTATACCGCTTAACCTCCCTCACCTATTTCTCTCTCCCTCCCCCCGCCTCTGGCAACCACCTCTTTGTTCTATGTATCTGTGACTCTGTTTCTGTTTTGTTATGTTTGTTCATTTTTTTTTTTTTTTAGATTCCACATATAAGTGAAATCATACAGTATTTCTCTTTCTCTGTCTGACTTATTTCACGTAGCATAATACTCTCTGGGTCCATCCATGTTGTTGCAATTGTCAAGATTTCATTCTTTATTATAACTGAGTAATATTCATATATATATATATATATATATCACTTCTTTTTTATTCATTCTGCTATTGATGGGCACTTAGGTTGCTTCTGTATCTTGGCTAGTTTGATAAGTGTGGATTCATTTCTGGGCTCTTTATTCTGTTCCCTTGATTTTTTTTTTTTTTTTTTTTTGCGGTACGTGGGCCTCTCACTGTTGTGGCCTCTCCTGTTGTAGGGCACAGGCTCTGGACACGCAGGCTCAGTGGCCATGGCTCACGGGCCTAGCCACTCCGTGGCATGTGGGATCTTCCCGGACCGGGGTGTTAACCCGTGTCCCCTGCATTGGCAGGCGGACTCTCAACCACTGCGCCACCAGGGAAGCCCTGTTCCCTTGATTTATGTGTCTGTTTTTGTGCCAGTACCATACTGTTTTGATTACTGTAGCTTGTAAGATAGTTTGATATCAAGGAACATGATACCTCCAGTTTTGTTCATCTTTCTCAAGATTGTTTTGACTATTCGGGTTCTTTTGTTTTTCCATACAAATTTTAATAATTATTTGTCCTAGTTCTGTGAAAAATGCCATTTGTATTTTGATAGGTGTTTCATTGAATCTATAGATTACCTTGAGTATGCTCATTTTAACAATATTAATTCTTCCAGTCCATGAGCCCAATATATCTTTCCTACTGTTTGTGTCATCTTCAATTTCTTTCCTCAGTGTCTTTCATAGTTTTCCAAGTACACGTATTTTACCTCCTTAGTTAGATTTATTCCTAGGTATTTTATTCTTTTGACATGATTATAAATGGGATTTTTTAAAAATTTCTCTTTCTGATAGTTTATCTTTAGTGTATAGAAATGCAACAGGTTTCTGTATATTAATTTTGTATCCTATAACTTTATCAAATTCAATGATGAGTTCTAATAATTCTTTGGTGGTGTCTTTAGGATTTTCTATGTATAGTATCATGCCATCTGCAAACAGTAAGAGTTTGACTTCTCCCTTTCCAATTTGGACTCCTTTTATGTCTTTTTCTTGTCTGATTGCTGTGTCTAGGACTTCCAACTGCTGTTGAATGAAAGTAGTGAGATTGGGCTTCCTTGTCTTTTTCCTGACCTTAGAGGAGATGCTTACAGCTTTTCACCATTGAGCATGATGTTAGCTGTGGGCTTGTCATATATGGCCTTATTATATTGAGGTATGTTCCTATATGCCCTAGGGGTGCCCTCTATGTGGGCTCTGTGGGCCTTATTTTGTGCAGAAGACTACTGTAGGGACACTGGTAGGCATGGCTGGCCTCCAGTCCAGTTGGTTGCCAGGCCCTGTTTTGTTTAGATGTTGCTGGCAGTTGTGAGTGGAGCTGGATCATGAGATGGCCAGGTATAGAGCCCTGGTGGGGGTCTCAGGACTAGTGATGGCCAAATGGTGGGGAGAGCCATATCCTACAGTGGCTAAATGTGGGGCCAGGAGCTGGTGTCTGCCCACTGGTGGGCAGGGCTGAGGCCCAGGGGATCCCAGGGCTGGTTTCCACTCATTTGTGGGTGAGGCCAGGTCCTGGGGCTAGTGATGGCCCACTGATGGCTGAGCTGTGTCCTGGGGTCATTGGCTGCAGGGCCCTGGGCATTCCAGAGTTGGTTTTAGTCTGTGGATGGGTAGGTCAAGGGCATAGAGTGCCCCAGGGCTGGTGCCTACATCTTGGTGAGTGAGGTAGGGTCCTGGGGTTAGTGCCAGTCTGCTGTTGGATGGGGTTAGGTTCAGTGTTTGGCTATAGGGGTCCTGGGGGTGGGGGGCCTGGGCTAGTGCCATTTCCACTGGCGTGTGGGGCATGTGTCCTGGGCCCTCTGGTGGGTATGGCCAGGTACTGTGGTGGGGGCGGTGCTCAGGGAATTCTACCATAGCCGGCCTGGGGTGTCCAGGGCTTCCCTGGTGGCGCAGGGGTTAAGAATCTGCCTGACAATGCAGGGAACACGGGTTCAAGCCCTCGTCCGGGAAGATCCCACATGCCGTGGAGCAACTAAGCCCATGTGCCACAACTGAGCCTGCACTCTAGAGCCTGTGAGCCACGACTACTGAGCCCACGAGCCACAACCACTGAGGCCCGTGCACCTAGAGCCCGTGCTCCGCAACAAGAGAAGCCACCACAATGAGAAGCCTACGCACCGCGATGAAGAGTAGCCCCCGCTCGCCACAACTAGAGAAAGCCCGCATGCAGCAACAAAGGCCCAATGCAGCCAAAAATAAATAAATAAATTTTTAAAAATGTGGGTTTTTCCTCAGATAAACCCAGTGGGCTGGTGCCTATTGTCTGGAGGGTATGGCCAGGTCCCAGCACTAATAAGCTAGAAGGAGGATCCAAAATGGTAGTTGTCAGTTCCAGTGTCTTTGTGGTGAGATGAGCACCCCAAAATGGATGCTGCAGCAATTATGTCACCAGGTGGGTCCCAATTGCTCCCTGCTTCTCCGGGAGGCTGTTCAAGATCAGCAAGTGGATCTGACCCAGGATCCTTTCAAATTACGGCTTCTACCCTGGGTTCTGGCGCATGTGAAATTTTGTGTGCACCTTTTAAGACAGCGGTCCCCAACATTTTTGGCACCAGAGACCAGTTTCATGGAAGACAATTTTTCCACGGACTGGGGGTGGGTGGGTGCGTGGGTTCAGGTGTTAATGCCAGTGATGGGGACCCACGGGGAGTGGCAGGTGAAGCTTTGCTCACTCACCCACCTTTCACCTCCTGCTGTGTGGCCTCGTTCCTAACTGGCCACCAACTGGTACCTGTCCGAGGCCCTGGGGTTGGGGACCCCTGCTTTAAGAGTAGAGTCTCTATTTCCCAGGGCCCTCTGGCTCTCCTGAAAGTAAGCCCCACTGGCCTTCAAAGCCAAATGATCTGAGGGCTCATCTTCTCCATGCAGGACCCCAGCCCTGGGGATCCTGAGGTGGGGCTTGCACCACTTGCTCTTTGGGGAGAACCTCTGCAATTGTAATTATCCTCCTGTTGTGGGTCACCTACCTGGGCGTATGGGTCTTGACCGTACTGCATCTCCGCCCCTCCCACCCATCTTGTTGTGGCTCCTTTATACCTCTGGTTGTAACAGCCTTTTCTGCTAGTCTTTTGGACATTCTCATTAATAGTTGCTCTGTAAATATTTGTGTGTCTGTGGAAAGAGATGAGCTCAGGGTCTTCCTATTTTGACATCCTTGCCATTAACCTCTCTTTGTTTTGATTTTTTTTGTTGTTGTTGTTATTGGTGTGGTTGGAGATTTTCTTTCATATGTAAATTCTGTATCTGCCCCTCAATGCCTGTAGCCTTTCCAGTTTGCTAAGAGTCATTTTGTCATTGAAGGCTTACATAAGGTCTGGCTTTTCCATCCCTATTCATTGATTTCTTACAATATCGGTGGAACTCTTGAGGCTGGGAGCTGGGGAGGTTTTTATTTCCCCCAGTCAACACCTCTTGCGCTACGTTCCCGCTCCTCCCACATTACCACTGCCTACTTTTTGCTTCACGTCCCGCGTATCCTGTTTTTTTTAATTTATTATTATTATTATTATTTTTTTTGGCGGTACGCGGGCCTCTCACTGTTATGGTCTCTCCCGTTGCGGAGCACAGGCTCCGGATGTGCAGGCTCAGAGGCCACGGCTCACCGGCCCAGCCGCTCCGCGACATGTGGGATCTTCCTGGACTGGGGCACGAACCCGTGTCCCCTGCATCGGCAGGTGGACTCTCAACCACTGCGCCACCAGGGAAGCCCTATCCTGGTTTTTTTTCCTGCACTTTGCATATAGGTGCAAACCACTCTCAACCTTTGGGCTCTCAGAGCACCACTGACTCAGTGATAGGACGCAGCAAACTCTTCTGAATGTTGGAAAGAGTGAGGAGGAGGTTACATTAGAGCGTCAGCTCCTTGCCCTAGAGCCTAGGAAGTAATTGAAAATCCGGTGTTACACTTCCCTCTTCTCAGCAATCTCTTGCTAGCCTCAGTATGGGGGCTTTTCCTCCATCAAGATCAAGTCTTCTTTGGTCGCAGGCACTCCGCCACATTGCTCACCCCTCTCTCCTCAGCCACTTCATGCCTCTTTCCTTCACTCTGTCTCTGAAATTCCTCTTCACTTCCCAGGCACAGCACACTTGCTCCATCCCTTCACTGTTGCCTGTTCCGACCTTGTCTGGAGAGCGAGAAGCCTCATCTTTCTCACCAAACATTTTTCACATACATTGTTTCCTGAGAAGAAAAAAAATTTTTTTTTTCTCCAGGATTATCCATTGGAGAACTGCAGGGGGAACCTTTCACAGAAAATATGCAGTGAGCAAGTCCTGCATCTGTCTGCCTGGAACCTAGTCCTGGGTGAGGTACAGACTTTAGCTCTTTGACTGTTAACATATGCCTTCAGCACACTCTGTCTCATTTGCAATTTGTCCTCGAATGTTTGTTGCTTTATCCTGCTGTATAAACATATTTATATGCATAAAACCTGTATTTGAAATTGATTATATGATTTTCCCTTTATGTGTATTTATTATTCAGGCTTATTTAGAAACTCCTTCTCTGCCTAAAGGTTATAAAATAGCAGTTACATGTCTTATTTCTCTTTTTTTTTTTGAAATCTGTGATCCTGTTGGAAACATTTTGATGTAAGAAGGGGGCTGAGGATCCCACATTCCTCTCCCACTTGCCAAAGAACTTGTCTGACATCATTTGCTGGTTAAAGAATTATTCTCTGTTGAGTTGAAATGACATTTTTTTCACACACTCTGTTGCTATTTATACTAGAGTCTTTATCTGGATTCGAGTATACACATTCCAATATATAAAATAGATAACTAATAAGGACCTACTGTATAGCACAGGGGACTCTACTCAATACTCTGTAATGACCTATATGGGAAAAGAATCTAAAAAAGAGTGGATATACGTATATGTATAACTGAATCACTTTGCTGTACAGCAGAAACTAACACAACGCTGTAAATCAACTATACTCCAATAAAAATTTTAAAAAAAGAAAAGAAAAAATGTGAAAAAAAGATTAAAGTCTTATCTGGACCCTCCCCTCCCCTGGCCCTGTGTCTTTTACATGTAGCCAGTTGTGTTCATCATTAACCGTTTAACATTAACATCCTTCATAACATCTTGTTGCTGAAAAATGAGATTATCTGTACCCCCCACTCCCTATCATGACTTCATTTTATCTCTGTTATTCTAAAGGCTTTATCTTGGGGTTCAAGGTCCTAGACTGCCAGAGTTATATGGAGTCTGAGAGTCATCTGGGGCCAACACATCATGCCATGGATGGAGAAACTGAGGACATAAAAGTATAGCAACAGGGCTGCTGATGCATGGGGAGTCATTAGCAGGACCAGGATTTAAGTCAAGTTTATACATTTTGCCTCTACCCTTCATCTTCATTTCTACCGCATCGCACCTGTCCTTGTAATTTACCTTTGCTCGTTGTGCCGGCCTCCTTCTCCCCGCCCCAGTGCATGCTACCCAGACTTTCCACCATGATCTTGGAAAAGCAGAAGCTTAGCAAGAGAGAAGCGTGTTGCCTGTGTGGGAAATTCTACCCTGTTACACCTCATGGGCCTTCCTGAGCTATGTGGAGTAAGAAGACCCTGAAGTCAGGGCCACCTGCCTCTGGAGGCTGTCTGACCAAGTGTGACGAGGTGGGGATGGCTGTCCTCCCAGTCCTGGTGCAGGACCCCAGGGATGGCATCTGGCTCAGAGCTTATTGGCAGGGTCAGTGGGACAGCACCAGGCCTGGGTGTCCAATGATGAGGCTGGTGGAAATGGAGCAGAGACCAACAGACCTGCAAGGGTGGTTCCTGAAAGACAAGCCACATTGGCTGCTCTGTGAGTTGAAAGGCAAGCAGGACATGGGCATGAGGGCCTGGTGCGTGTATGTGTTTTGTGATGTGCTGCAGAGATCAGCGGTGTGAACAGGGCGGCAAGTAGGGGGTATCTGTGGATGCTGGGAGGATGGCATTTGGAGAGGAAAATACTGGACAGCAAATGTGGACACTTTCCTGGCTGTAGGGGGAATGGTGTCTGCTACTCCTGGGAAACGCTGTGTCCTGATGCTGTACATGAAGGATTTCTAAATTGCCCCCTTCTGAGTAGTTTCTGTTGTACCTGCTGCCTGGGTCTTGGCTGGGAGGGACTTTGGGACCTGGTGACCCCAGGGCGGTGATGTGCTGCTCCATTCAGTTTCCTGGGCAGGTTCAGCAGCTTTATCGTGAAGGCTGCTTGGTACCTGAGAGGAAGGTGATAATGGTTAATTGATGTGAAACATGGGACTTGTTTAAAACCTCATAGAGGACCTTCTCAAGTCTTCCAGAAACAACAGAGAACATTTTACAGGGGATATAATTCCTGCTTTGTGGAGGAGAAGCAACACAAATTTTATTGCCTGAGCAATATACATTTCACTGATAATGTCACCCCATTTTTCTTCTTCTTGACTTCATTTTTCATACCAAGCTGAAGTGGCCTGAGAAGCCTTGGGTTACGTGTATTTTCCCACGTTGCCTTGGACACACAGTATGTTAGTCGAGCTGTGACTGTTCCGAGATTAGCACTATTCAAAATATGCTACCTTTGCCCCCAAGTATATGGCCTGCAGTTTTTCAAGGCTGAGGACTGTCAGGAAAAGAAGGAGAAGCAAGTTGTGGGAAAGCTTGATAATAGTCAAGAAAGAAGAGAGTATCTCTTCTAAATCTGCCTCTGAAGCAGATTCCCGTGGAAATCATGCTAAGTTTGTCACAGAAACGAGGAGCAGGTATTTAGAATGCTCATAATTGCAAAATACAAAATCTCAGTAGTTCTGTTCTGAGTACATCACTGTGTAAATATTAACAGATGGGGACGTTGACTCAAAATAGTTACTTCTCATAGTAAGTGGCTCCCCGATAGATACCTTAGAACTCTTCCCTTGGAACAGAGGAAGCAGAAGCTCATACCTCTCTGGGTGGTTAGAGGCACGAGATGCTCGGGTGCTTTTGGCTCTCATTTCTCTTCATGAACCTCCTCCACTTTGGCCACTAAGCAGTGATGTCAGCAAGAAGTCACCCATTAGGGTGGGTTCAAGCAGCATTTTGAGAAACGCTAAATGTTTGTCTACACTGGGATTGGGGAAACCCCACAGAAGCAGGTTATGGACTGAAAGTTTGTTTTCCCCCCAAATTCGTATGTTGAAGCCCTGCTCCCTAATACGATGGTATTAGGAGGTAATTATATTTCGATGAGGCCATCCAGATAGAGCACTGTGGTTGGATTAGTGCCCTTAGGAGGAGAGGAAAAGGCACCAGAGCTTCCTCTTCACCAGGTGAGAGCACAGCAAGAAGGTGACCGTCTGATGTCAGGAAGAGGGCCCTCGCCAGACACCGAATCTGCCAGCAACTAAATCCTGGAGTCCTCAGCCTCCAGATCTGTGAGGAAAACGTCTGTTGTTTAAGTTCCCTAGTTTATGGTATTTTGCTCTGTCAGCATGAGTAGACTAAGGCAGAACAGGTAGTCCCAGTGTCAGAGAGAACTTGGCCCCAGGCTTTGCTCCACTGCCCAGCTTAACTGGATGACCTTGCACTTCTCTGAAGTCCAGTTTTCCTCATCTCTAAAACAGATGTAATATACCTTTCTTGTAGGACTATTGTTCCTGTAGGACTATTGAATGTACACACCCAACCCTTCACTCCTTCTTGCCCCTCCATGTATATATAATGCATCCAGCCCTGTACCATTGGTACATATTTGGACCTCAATACATAACTCTTATTGTTTATTGGTTTAGAAAAATAGAAGCTCTTTTGGAGCTGCCATCTATGTGGTGAATGTGATGTGCTAAAGGAGACATTGAGAAATTGGACTTCAGACTGGAGGCACCAACTGGATTTTGGAGGTACTAAATTTGGAGGGACTCAAATTTGACTTATTTTTAGGATACTTGAATATGGAAGCTAAAAAGATAACATCCATTCTACTCTAGAGGTAGACACCCAGTAATAAACTCCTATGAATAGTAAAGAAAAACTGCTGCATACAGCTTTTCTATTTTTTGAGTAATAGGATCTGATCCCACAGTAATGGTATTTAGTAAATTATAACGCTCCCATTAAATTATAGTCCTGTGTCAAGTAGTTGTGAATTCAATTATGCTGCTTAGCTTCTAACTATCCTGCATATTTCATCAAAAGCTGATTTGCCAGTGATGGCAGTAGCTCCACATTGCTATGAAGAAAAGGACATACTAGGTAAAACTTGGGTTGAAAGTCAAACAGTGATTGAGAAGCTTATCAAAGTCCTACATCAACCAGGTCATTGCAGTCATCCTGTGACCTTCTGTCCTAGGGAGGCTGTCTTTTGTGCTGTTCCTCTGTCTAGGCCTGAGAGAGGAGGAATCCGAGGTTCCCTTCAACTCTCAGGTGAAACCAAAAGTGGATCCCACCTGAGAAAAGGGAGGCTTCAGTGTTCTGGGCTCAGGTGTAAGTCTGCCAGGAAACCTCAAGGGCAGGATAGCCCCCACAGAGTGAGCATAGACTCCAATTAGTGACAGCAAGCCTGAGGGCCAGCTTTCAGTTTTCTTTAGGGGAGAGGATCTGAATTAAATAGCTCCCCTGAGGAATGGTGAAACTCCAGCATAGATCAAGAAGTCTTCAAAGCAAGGTCAAAGGCAAAAAGCAACATTGGCATGACCAAAGGAAGTGATTGCCTGGGAGTTGCAAGTTCTTTATAAGAGGGCTGGGGACCCATTTGTTTATTATTATTATTATTAATTTTTACTTTTGCTTTGTTTCCATTATTCCAGGAAATGAATCCAAAAAAATATTGTTGTGATTTATGTCTAAGAATGTTCTGCCTATGTTTTCTTCTAGGAGTTTTATAGTTACCTGGTCTTACATTTAGATCTTTAATCCTTTTTGAGTTTATTTTTGTGCATGGTGTTAGAGAATGTTCTAATTTTATTCTTTTACATGGAACTCTCCAGTTTTACCAGCACCACTTGTTGAAGAGACTAACTTTTCTCCATTGTATATTCTTGCCTACTTTTTTGTAGATTAATTGACCATAAGTGTATGGGTTTATTTCTGGGTTTTCTGTTCTGTCTCATTGATCTATGTGTCTGTTTTTGTGCCAGTACCATACTGTTTTGATTACTGTAGCTCTGTAGTATAGCCTGAAGTCAGGGAACAAATGAGACCTAATTAAACTGAAAAGCTTTTGCACAGCAAAGGAAACCATAAACAAAATGAAAAGACAACTTACAAAATGGGAGGAAATATTTGCAAGTGATGCGACCAACAAGGGTTTAATTTTCCAAATTTACAAACAGCTTATACAGCTCAATATCAAAAAAAAAAACAAACAACCCAGTCAAAAAATGGGCAGAAGATCTAAATAGACATTTCTCCAAAGAAGACATACAGATGGCCAACAGGAACATGAAAAGATGCTCAACATCACTAATGATTAGAGAAATGCAAATTAAAACTACAATGAGGTATTACGTCACACCAGCCAGAATGGCCATTGTCAAAAAGACTACAAATAATAAATGCTGGAGAGGGTGTGGAGAAAAGGGAACCCTCCTGCACTGTTGGTGGGAATGTAAATTGGTGCAGCCACCAATTTCTTTAAGGAGATTCCTTAAAGAACTAAAAATAGAGTTACCATATGATCCAGCAATCCCACTCCTGGGCATATATCTGGAAAAGATGAAAACTCTAATTCACCCCAACGTTCATAGCAGCACTACTTAACAATAGCCAAGACATGGAAGCAATCTAAATGCCCATTGGCAGATGAATGGATAAAGAAGATATGGGGTGTATATATATGTATAAAATGGAATGTTACTCAGCCATAAAAAAGAATGAAATAATGCCATTTGCAGCAACATGGATGGGCCTAGAGATTATCATACTAAGTGAAATAAATTAGAAAGAGGAAGACAAATATCACATGATACCACTTATATGTGGAATCCAAAAAAATGATACAAATGAACTTATTTACAAAACAGAAATGGATTCACAGACATAGAAAACAAACTTATGGTTATCAAAGGGGAAAAGTCGGGGAGGGATAAATTGGGAATTTGGGTTTAACAGGTACACACTACTCTATATAAAACAGATAAACAACCAGGACCTACTGTATAGCACAGGGAACTATATTCATTATCTTGTAATAACCTATAACAGAAAAGAACCTAAAAAAGATATATATATATATATATATATATATATATATATATATATATCACTGAATCACTTTTTCTGTACACCTGAAACATTGTAAACCAACTATGCTTCAATTAAAAAAAATAAGAAGGATGGGGAGTACAATAAAATGGAAAGAGAGGCTGTGTGTGGATAAACAAATTGTTCTTCCTAGCAAAAGTACAATTGGATAAAAGAACTTGGTCTGTAGGTCTTAGGACAGTAAAGCAACCAGCAGTTTGACAGAGTAGAAACACACTTGGCTGTGGAGTTGTGTTCAATGCCAGGTTCAGATCTCTGTTTTGATGCTCACAAGGGGTGACCTTGAAGTAGATCTCCATCTGTAAATGGAAATGATGACCCTTTCATGCTTGTCTTGAGAGCTCTCAAAAACCAACCTAAATCATCCTGACACAATGCAAGTGTACAGTGAAAGAGACCAGGGTCTCTGGAGCCAAACTGCTGTGGTCTGAATTTTGTCTTCAGTACTGAGTAGTGGTGTGATTTGGGGTAAGCTCTTTTATTTCCCTATACCTCAGTTTCCTCATCTGTAATGGGGCAAACAACATTGCTTACCTCAAAGCACTGATGTGAAGAGTAAAGGAATAATGCATGTAATATACTTGGAACAGTGCCTGGCATTTAAGAATGTTACTATATAAGTGTTTGCTATTATTGTGAGTAGGCATATTATTATTATCACTCCTTGAGGAACTCTATGGTCCAGAGAGAATATTGTGTAGGGGAATCATAGGGATGAGAAGGATGCTTGAGAGGGAAGCAATAAATGTCTCCGTTTTATAGTGTAAGATGACCTTGGTTCCATTTCTACCTGATCGAGGGACACACTTTCCAACTCCATCACCTGACTGTGATGTACAGCTGGGCTTTGAATTCCGTTATATTATGGTACCTCCTCCTAAACATCCATTGCTGTATGCAGCCAAGATAAAACCTAACTGATTAACTGGCTCCTTGTCGCTAAGACTTGACCTATTAATGTATTAATCAGGGTTGAAAGTACAATACTATAAAGCCTGGCTTGGGCCACTGTTCGGAGTATTTGAGCAGTCATGTAGCTGAGAGCATGCCAGGGCAGAGGAGGTGTGTTATCAGGAGGGAAAGGGAGATCCCAGAATCTACAGGTATGGCGAGGTGATGTTGATTCCTGTAAGGTTCTAGAAGATCCGCGTGTTAGGCATGAAAAATTTTTACTCGTGTCTCGTTCTCCCAATGACTGGTCAGAGGATTGAGCTCTGCTTCCTGGAAGTTTAGCATGGGCTTGAGGAGAGAGGTGATAGATGTCAGTTCTTACTTACTGGGGCCCAACTCTGAGACTGCTCTTCTCTGCTCCCCGTGGCAGAAGTACACGTTGGCACGAAAGTGCCTTGAGAACAAAATATTCTGGTATTATGAGCTGACTCAAGGAGGACAGCTGTCTCGGAGAGGCACTAAACGCCTCTTTGTCGAGCCACTGTTATTTTGGGTTTGTTCTTTCCTTTTGTATTCGTTTGTTTTTTAAATGGAAGCATTGTCTATCTTTTTTTTTTTAATAGTATAACAGAAAATTTCCATTATCACTTAATATAATGTTATTTATTTTCTGCAAAGATTGGTAAACACCTAGCTAACCAAGAGTAGGAGAACAGTTAAATATATTGTAGTCTGTGTCCTTAAAGAACATTGAATGTCATAGGGTTTGCTAAAGATATAATGTTAAATTAAAAGATAAACTAATTACAAAATTATATAGAGTGTGATCCCAATGTGGTTTTAAAAAGAAAGGCCCAAAGTACCAAAGGTGATTTTTCTTCTTTCTTTCTCTGTTTGCATTTTCAAGAATTTTTTTACATCAGTGGGTATTATTTTTATAATGAAAGTAACATACTTTTAAAAAGAGAGAAAACTTTATATAATGATTTCTGAGTTAGGGTAGAATCTACTTTTTCCCACATGTAGTTGGGATCAGCATGAACTTTAATACCTCAGTTGAGTTTGTCATGCCTATGATGATGTAGGAAATTTGGGGTCTTTGAAATGTTATTGGTGCCGCTGCAGGAGCTAGTCTACCTCTGATCTGTGAGTTTATATTTTAACATAATTTAAGGTATTTTCTGGAAAACTATACTGTAAAATATGTGTAAGGCTGTTTCAATGTGGCAATAGTTGAGGAAGACAGCATTCAAATAAGTTTTTTATCTAAACAAAGCAAGTATTTTCTTGACTTGTGGTGTCCTTGAATAGGCTTGCTTTATTTGAGGAAGTGCACTTAAATATTTATCTTGTTTTAGATGAAGTTAACAAGTACCTGAACTTCAAATGTTTTTAAAAAGCTCTTTTCAGTTTATATGAAAGAGCTTTTTCATTCGTTTTGTTGTTGTTCTATTTTATCCTAGTACTGCATCTAGTTTCTTCCTAAATTTAAACAATTTAACGGGGAGAGTTTATATTTCAGTACTTTAATTGATACTCAAAACTGTGCTCCGAACCTGCTTGAAGATCACCTCCTTTACAGCTTTGCTTGCTACACAGTTTGCTCTAGCTCTTGCTATTTAATTTTCACTACTTTAAAAAGGAAGAATGTAAAGTACCACAAATTCCTCATTTATTCTACATTTTTAATACATTATCATAACTTTCATTCTAAATGCTATATTGAACTGGGCTGTGTTGCATTGGAAAAAATATATGTGAAAGGTGGGTACGTTAGCAGAATACTTTTGTTTCTCAGGCACTCACTTGCATTTAAATTGGGAAACTTCTAAGAACCTTATAAATGCTTTATTTAATAGAATACATTTGGGGAAGTGTACTTTGATTTTTAAAGGGTTTCTCCTGATTTAAGACCCTATGGCTGTATGGTTTTCAGTGGTCCATTTGAGGTTGCTTTATGACTCATGGTTTGAAATAAAAGGTATTTGATTAAAAACAAAATAAAAAACTTCCCAACAGATATATAAAGAACTTTGTGAAAAAATGTATCAGAAAAAATTCCCTGGATTTTTCTCAAGTACTATCTGCTTTCATTCATTCACACATTCATTCTTTCATTTGCTTGTTCATTCAGTACATCAGTATTGAGAACCTAAGGTGCTCAAGGCCACAGGTGCCCTAAGTCATTTGTTAGCTCTTCAAGTACCGGTCATGTTCTCCACTGTACTTGAGTGTTCGGAGATGCTGAATTACACTGTGAGCTGTTTGTCACAATATTACTGCTGGTATATTGTAAAAATTACAATGTGTTCATTGTTCCCTCTTCCTGTACTAATTTTCTTCCTTCCAGCTGATGGAGAATTAAAACAGATGCAGAGAGATGAGGGCAGGATGGCAACCTTAGCCATCACAGCCCGGGCGCAAGGGAGTGGTGGGTCAGATTATACAGGGACCTATTTGGGGTACTTTTTACCATGTATTTTGCATCTATGGCACTTCCCCAAGGGTGAGAAGCAAAACAAAAGAACACACGCAGGTCATGGACTTGAAGTTAGTTTGATTTGTGTTGTTATCTGGGAGCCAGGAAAACCCAGAGGGAGGAGCTTGACTTGTTAAGCCCAGATGTGCACGTATGTGCAACTAGTTAATTTGTTCAGATCCTTAGCGGACAACATCTACCTTTTAAAGTAAATAATAATGATTTTGAAAAAAATCATAGGCGGAAATGGTGCTATGCAGCAAATAGGCCCTTGGAAGTGGCTCCCCACTTCTGCATCCTGGCACCTTCACTATACCAGGTGCAGAGTTCCTGAGTGGTGCCTATCAGTATTGGTTGTATGTTGAATTGGCTGAGCCTTTCACTTTTCAACATCAATTCATTTATGGGGGGGGGGTGCTTTTAATATTCTAAAATATAGTAGAATGTGGAAAAGAAAACAATTCACAGTCATGGAAGCTTCCATTGTCCCCCCGCCACTTTGTTTCCCCGGTATTTTGTAACTTAATTTTAAAAGTCATACTTCATGGGGAAGAAAGCATTTCCTAAGCCTCTTGGGAAACAGCTCTCTCCTCTATACCCTGTGGACTGTTATTTGGAAAAACTGAAAGGCCAAAATATCCTCAGAATTAGAGGACCAGGCAATTTCACTTTGTTCCTTTATTGATAATGGGATGGCAGAGATAAATATATTTCATTTGAAATGTCATTTTTTGCTTAAAAAATAAGATGTCCTTATAAAAATTCAGAAACTATAAGAACATATTTATATCATATAAATTTACTTTTAAACATACTTGAAAGTAAAAGTAACCCTGATCTTCCCACTAGACATAATCACTGTTTATATGTGTAGTTAGATAGAAATATACATATATACATATAATTTGATATAAAAATTATACAATTCTTCATACACAATATAATATAATCTCAACTGTGTATATGTATAGAATAGTTTGCATTTTTCCTATCGTTATACATAAAATTTTTTCTTAGTACTTAAAATATAAATGGACATACCTCCTTTTATAAACCTCATTTTATTGCCTGCATAATGTTCCATTCTACAATCACAATAGTGAATTTTTTCATGTAAAAATTTCCTTTGGGTATAAAATCATAGGCTGTTACTGTTTCTACCTGCAGAAGCATCGTGCAACTCTAAGAAGATATTTCTTAGATCAATTGCTAAAAAAAATCCACAGACTATGGCCAGCAATAAGTATCAGGTTCACCTACTCTCATCTAAAACTGGAAAGAGTTAACATATGTGCTGTCACCATGAGCACAAGTGTGGGCAGGAAAGCCGTTCTCCTCCTTAAGCGTTTTAAAATCACACCCATGATACATCTGGAAGTGATGTCAGGCCAAGATAGAAGCATTCCTAAATTCTAATGAACACAGCAACAGGAAAACACAACGGCGACCTCGGAACACAGAAATCCAAAAGTAGAC
The DNA here is from genome assembly GCF_003676395.1 of Aethalodelphis obliquidens. NCBI lineage: Eukaryota > Metazoa > Chordata > Mammalia > Artiodactyla > Delphinidae > Aethalodelphis > Aethalodelphis obliquidens. The sequence continues at coordinate 38,010,981 of NW_020837956.1, forward strand.
GTTATCTCTCCGTGTCTATTCAACGACCAAGTGTCGCCATTTGCTAATTAAATGCGCAGAAGCTCTTCTCACTTTGTGAAATATACTTCATTCGTATACATTATATAAAACGCTGTAACTTAAAAGGAGAAATTATATGACTATTTCTGGTTGGGATTTTAAATTCTGACTTTACAGAATGACTAAGCCGTCTTGAATTCATAAATATATCTCACTTACTCAGTTGTGTCCACAATAGATGGATCTGCCATCGTCCCATTTGCTGGCTTTGCTGATCGCCTGCATTTCCAGAATTAGAAGGGCCACTGTCTAGACCTCCTGACGTGTGTGCAGCCTGGGCTGTGATCCTCCTGGCCTGCAGGACCGCTCCTGTCAAGACGCGCCATCCCCACTCAGGCTCCGGAGACGTGTTTAATCTTGGTGCTGTTTGCAGACAGACTTTAAAAAGCTGTCCCGAGAATACATCTCTGCCAGTAGTTTAGTATGTCAAGCTGAGGACAAGAATTTTGTTCTATTCTTAAGATACAACTATTTGTGTATGGGGAGTTTTGGCCAACGGGAAAGAAAGCTGAAGGTCAGGAAAACAACTCTGTGGGATCCCACACCCCATGGGGTTTTGGAAGGGCCTCTTCTGGGGAGGGAAAGATCTGGAAGAGTCAGCACACCCCGGGGGTGGCTGTTTTGTGGCTTCGTGAGATATTAACCCTCCACACTCCAGGGTACAGATGAGAGATGTCCAAGCTAGAAGAATTCTGTTTACTTAAAAATTATGTTCTTTTTTTCTTTGGAAAAATAATAAAATCCTCAACAAGATTGTATGCAGACACTTGTTCAGAGGAAGAGGCATGAAGAATAAAGGTGAATATTTGCAGAGAGACTGGACTTGAGGAGACTGGAGGGTAATGCAAAATTTATTATCCTGGAGACTCTAAACATGCTTTATTTTTAAAACGGCACTTAGTATCTCCACTAGACAGGTGGAGAAGGACGTGGAACATGAAGGCAAGCCTCGTGTTGGGTGGGGTGACTGCCCTGCCACCTGCCTGTCAGAACAGTGATGCCACGGGCCACTCCGAGGGTTGGCTCAGGACTCCTCGCGTGAATAAGAAACCAAGGAAAAGATAATTTATGGCATGTGCTTTGAGATTCCCTTAAATAGAAAAGACCAGCCGCTCAAGTTTTCTCAGCATGTTTGCTGCTCCCATGCCTCTCACTGAACACACGGCAAACACAGACCCACAGAAATGTCTGGAAGAGATCTGGGAGCAAGCGCAGCGTCCAGATTGCAAGGTCCTGAATTACTTCGTAAAGACACCCACCCCGCAGACTGATTGCAAGGTCAAGTGAGGAAGGGGTAGGAACACACCTCGCCAGGGGTTTGCCCTGCTAGCTGGTCCCCCATCCATCAAGCCTCATTTCCTTTCCCAGAGTGTAAATTGGACCAAAGAAGTAGCTTATTAATTATAACCCCCAAGTAATAGCTCACTTTAGAATTCATTATAAATTGTGATTTATACATAGTCTTAATTGTCAACTGAGCGTATGTTAAATTTTAACTTTGAATAAAATTGAAATTAATTAAATATCTACCTGGGATGGAATATTTCATTATTATTTAAAATGCCTGGGGGGCTTCCCTGGTGGCGCAGTGGTTGAGAGTCCACCTGCCGATGCAGGGGACACGGGTTCGTGCCCCGGTCCGGGAAGATCCCACATGCCGCGGAGCGGCTGGGCCC